>NC_092724.1:100362551-100701845 GCF_047496885.1 Scyliorhinus torazame
GAAATCATAGAATTTCATAGAATTTTACAGTGCAGAAGGAGGCCATTCGGCCCATCGAGTCAGCACCAGCTCTTGGAAAGAGCACCCTACCCAAGGTCAACACCTCCACCCAACTCTAAGGGCAGTTTTGGACACTAAGGACAATTTATCATGGCCAATCCACCTAACCTGCACATCTTTGGACTGTGGGAGGAAACCGGAGCACCCGGAGGAAACCCACGCACACACAGGGAGGATGTGCAAACTCCGCACAGACAGTGACCCAAGCCGGAATCGAACCTGGGACCCTGGAGCTGTGAAGCAATTGTGCTATCCACAATGCTACCGTGCTGCCCCGTGAGATAGGAGCAGCCGAGGGGCCGGACGTTCGGAGGGCAACCCAGCCCCGGCAAACACCTGCCGCCCAGATGGGTCCCGGATTCCTGGAGTTCCCACACCCACCCATAGACCCGATGCAGTCAGGGACCCTGGGACAAGTGGAGGGAATGACGGCCGGCTTGCAGGAGCTGCAGACGCAAGTGGAGGAGTCCATCCGCCTGCAGGAGCAGGGAGTGGTGCCGGTCATTGCTGCCACCCTGGCCAACACCACACAGGTGGCGTCCACGGTGGAGGAAATGGGGGCAACGGTGTCGGACATGGGCAGCAGTATGCAAGGCCTGGGGCTTTCTGTGAAGGCGCCGTCCATGGCCCATGACATGGCTGCCCTCTCACAGGCAGCCATGAGCGAGAGCCAGCTGCAGATCGCAGAGGCGCTCAATGACAGCAGGCCATGGCCCTGTCTCAGCAGGCCATCGCTGAGGGCATCGGCACCCTTGCACAGGTGCTGGCCGGCATCGCACAGGCACAGACAGGGATGGTCAACTCCCTGAGTTCCATGGCTGCTCAACTCCCTGAGTTCCATGGCTGCAAACTTGCAGACCCTCGTCGATACCAGGCCGGGCCTCCAGGAATGGCAGTGCCGGGGGGTTCCACGGGTGCTGGATCCATTCGCATTCCCGTCCCATGGAGAGCCCTGGGGCCATCGGGCACCCCGAGGGAGGAGGAGGTGCTGGGGCCCGTTCCGGCTCCCCCTGCAGGGTAGATCCCGGAAGACCGCGACACCTCGGACTCCGCCCCCTTCCGTCCCAGGTGCACCTGGTGGGCAACGGGCAGAACAGGAAATACATGCCAAAGAGGACCCTTGTCACAGTGCAGGAATCACAGGAGTCTGCCTACAGTTCCGCTGATGACACCTATACGGAGGCCACGGACCGATGCGGAGAACCGCTAAAACGAGAGGTGCTTTGGGCCCCTGAAGATGCGTTCCAGGTCCTGGACCGCTCTGGAGGGGCCCTCCAGTACCCGTCGGAGAGGGTCGCTGCATGGGCATCGGTGCAGCGGTCCCCCGTCGGTCCGTGGCCTCCGTATAGGCGTCATCAGCCACGACCGCAACGGGTAACTCTTGACGCCCAGCAACCAGCCCCGCCGCTGGGGGGGGGGGGGGGGGGGGGGGGGGGGGGGGGGGGGTCCTTCGACCATGGCGGGGATGAACGATTGTGCCAATATGAAATTATCATACACACTGCCCGTGTACCGGGCGCAGACGTGCAGGATCCTCAACCGTTCATGGAGTATGTCTCCTTCCTTTTCATGAACACGGCCCTGTTATCCGCTGGTGGCCGCAGGGCGACGTGCACCCCATCGATCGCCCACTGGACAATGCCGGAGAGGACCCCACTCGGCAACTGGAACGACCCCGTGCATAGAAGTTGAGGGAGACCGTCACCTTGATGGCCACCGGGAAAGGGTGTCCACTCCCAGTCCCACACGGTGCCAGGTGTGCCATCGGGTGGCAGATATGGGTGACGGTTTCCAGCTTCATCCTGGGTCTCCTCCTGCGTGCCATGTCCCTGAGGTCCTGGTAGGACATGCGGCGCCGGTACACACGGGGCGTCATTGGGCACATCCGTCGCCGTGGCACCACCACCTCATCTTCTTCCTCATCCTTGTCCTGAGGGGGGGCCAGCTGTCCAGCCTGGGTGGCTGCCACCTGCACCTCTGCTTCACGCTCCTCTACGGCAGCCTCCGCTGCCTCCTTTGTAAGCCCCTTCCCCAGCTGCCATACGGCTACATGCAGGACAGCGGCCCCCGCCACAGCAGCCAACATCGTTGGGTGATTGCCAAACATAATGGTCTGCAGGTGGTGGGGGTAGACGACATATCATCATTGCGCATACCTACCTCCGCAACCTGGTGCCATGGGTTGCATGGTCGCCACTGTTGACAGGTGGCACCTGGCCTCGGGAACAACCCCCCACCCCCCCAAGCCAGCCCCGACACTCCCCATCCCCCCACCCTCCGCAGACACCAGCCCAGACACTCCCCCCCCCCACCCTCCAGACACCAGCCCCGACAATCCCCACCCCCCCCGCCCGCCCCAGACACCAGCCCCGACACCGCCCGACAACGCCCGGCACTCCCGGCCCTGGCTGACCTCCGCCCCGCCAAATGCATACCCCCCCCCAGCCACGTGCCAGCCATCTCAACATGTGGCGTCCCCCCCCCACGCCGTCCCCTACCTCCTTCTTCGCCGGCATCAGCCAGCACGACTGGTTGACGCTGTTCAATACCATGTTTGATTTATGCCGGCATGAGCTGCGGTCACACCGGCGGGATTTCGGCCCATCCGTGCCGGAGACTCGCAGCAGGCCCAGGGACCAGCAAGTCGCGTCAGGTCTGAGGGCCGCGCGGCATAATCCCCGTCGGTGAGCTTTTCGCCGGTTCAGAGCATCGCAGTCCCGGCGTCGGAGTGGCGCGTTGGGATTCGCGCGCCCACCCCCGGCGAATCTCCGAGCTGACGCGGGCTCGGAGAATCCCGCCCTCTGTCTCCAATAGTGAAAATCAGACTCAGTACTGCTGTACTTGAACTGATCAGCTGTAACAAAGCCTAAAGGTTGCAATGAAAGATGGAAATAAGCCAAGTAATCATGAGAAAGTGTGAAATATGAAAGGGCCTTTCATCCCTTCAAGCTTATGCATTCCAACAGACCATACACCAGTGGTGCTAAATCTCACATAATTTGGTATCGGAGAAAGGGGGATTGCCCAAGCTCATGCAATTTCCAAGGGTACTCGAGCAAGAGAGTAGGCTACCACTGCAGCATTTTTCAATCCAATACTTTCTCGGGTCAGAACAAACCTGGGGCGTCATTCTCCGACCCCCCAGCGGGTCGGAGAATGGCCGTTGGCCGCCGTGAATCCCGCCCCCGCCGGTTTCCAAAGTCTCCGGTAGCGGAGATTGGGCGGGGGCGGGAATTGGGCTGAGTCGGTTGGCGGGCCCCCCCGCTCAATTCTCCGGCCCGGATGGGCCGAAGTCCCGCCGAGAAATTGCCTGTCCCGCCGGCGTAAATTAAAGTAGGTATTTACCGGCGGGACAAGGCGGCGTGGGCGGGCTCCGGGGTCCTGGGTGGGGCGCGGGGCGATCTGACCCCGGGGGGGGTGCCCCCACGGTGGCCTGGCCCGCGATCGGGGCCCACCGATCTGCGGGCGGGCCTGTGCCGTGGGGGCACTCTTTCCATTCCGCCTCCGCAACGGCCTCCACCATGGCGGAGACGGAAGAGACTCTCCCCACTGCGCATGCGTGGGAAACTGTCAGCGGCCGCTGACACTCCCGCGCATGCGCCGCCAGCTGGCGGGGCAACAAACGCCGTTTCCGCCAGCTGGCGGGGCGGAAATCCCTCCGGCGCCGGCCTAGCCCCTCAATGTCGGGGCTCGGCCCCCCTTTGGGGCGGCGCGATGCCCGTCTGATTGGCGCCGTTTTGGGCGCCAGTCGGCGGACATCGCGACGTTGGGGGAGAATTTCGCCCCTGGTGTTCAAACTCAAGTGGATGGACAAGTAAGAAAGGCTGGATTTTCAATTATCTTTATTGTCACAAGTCGGCTTGCATTAACACTGTAATGAAGTTACTATGAAAAGCCCCTAGTCGCCACATTCCGGCGCCTGTTCAGGAACACTGAGGGAGAATTCAGAATGTTCAAATTACCGAGCAAGCACGTCTTTCGGGACTTGTGGGAAGAAACCGGAGCACCCGGAGGAAACCCATGCAGGCTCAGGGAGAACGTGCAGACTCTGCACAGACAGTGTCCCAATCCGGGAATGGAACCTGGGACACTGGAGCTGTGAGGCAACAGTGCTAACCACTGTGCTACCATGCCGCCTATTATTCAGGACTTGGAAGGCAAGCTTTTCATCGACAATCAAACAACACAGGGAGGGAATTACATTGCACAGGATACTAAAAAGGAGAAAAAAACACAAAAGCAATGGGTTCTATTCGGCATTCATACTGGTTTGAGATGATGCAGTGTGATGAATGTTGGATTTTCAGATATATTGTATTATATGTATTTGGTGCAGTGAGGGTTTGAAAAATCCAGGCCTTTTGGCTATCGAGGTGCAACTAAATACATTAAAAGCTGGGTTAGAAAAAATTTTGGACTCTCAGCGAATCAAGGGAACTAGGGGGTAGGTGGCACAGTGGATTTGAAATCCAAGATCATATAGAATGGAGGAGCAGGTCCGATGGGTGATGTAACATCAATGGCGACAGATGAGAATCGGAAGAGTAAACTGGCTTTAATCAGCTAAAAGACACCTGCTGGCAGCCGGTCCCAGAATGAGGGCAGGGCTGGGGGTTAGCTACCTTTATACTTGAGCCCGAGGGGCGGAGCCAGCAGGGACAAACCCAGACATGTAACGAACAGTGAGAACAGTAAGTACCATAAGTAAGATCAGTATGTACAATATAATAAAGTGGTTCACCACATTCACCCCCAGTTAAAAAAGAGTCCGGCGTGGGTGAAGTGGACGGGTTGAATTAGAGATTGAGTCTGTCGGGGGCTCTGACCTTCCACTGTGATCGCCTCAGTCCCGGCTGTGATGAGGACACTGGTGTCGGAAGAAGTGTTGAGGCCTGCGTATCCAGGAGCGTGTCGTCTTCGGGATAAGTAGCATCGGAGGGAGACGGTGTAGAGTCGTGAGTAGCAACGGAGGTAGACAGTGTAGAGTCGGGGGTAGTGGTGATGGTCGCTGGGGAACCTGCGGGTGCCAAGTCCCGAAGGGAGACTGTGTCCTCCCGCCCGTCATGGTGTGCCACGTAGGCATATTGGGGGTCAGCATGGAGGAGAAGGGCCCGTTCGACCAGGGGATCCGACTAGTGACTCCTCGCATGCTTCCGGAGGAGGACGGGCCCTGGAACCGTCAGCCAGGACGGGAGCGAGACCCCTGAGGTGGACTTCCTGGGGAAGACAAACATCCTCTCATGAGGGGTCACATTGGTGGCGGTACACAGGAGCGACCGAATGGAGTGGAGCGCATCAGGAAGAACCTCCTGCCAGCAGGAGACAGGGAGACTTCTAGACCGTAGGGCAAGAAGGACGGCCTTCCAGGCTGTCGCGTTCTCCCTCTCACCTGTCCATTTCCCCGGGGGTTGTAGCTGGTAGTCCTGCTTGAGGCGATGCCCTTGCTAAGTAGGAACTGACGCAGCCCATCACTCATGAAGAAGGAATCCCGAATGCTATGCATGTAAGTGGGGAAACCGAACAAGGTGAACAGGCCGTGCAGGGCCTTGATGACTGTGGCAAAGATCATGTCAGGGCATGGGATGGCAAAAGGGAAACGTGAGTACTCATCAATGATGTTGAGAAAGTACACATTACGATCAGTGGAGGGGAGGGGCCCTTTGAAATCGATGCTGAGGCGCTCAAAGGGGAGGGAGTTCTTTACCAGGTGTGCTCTACTCGGCCGATAGACGTGCGGTTTGCACTCCGCGCAGACCTGGCAGTCCCTGGTCATGGTCCTGACCTCCTCGATGGAGTAAGGCAGGTTGCGGGCCTTGATAAAATGGAAAAAACGGGTAACCCCTGGGTGACAGAGGTCATTGTGGAGGGCCCGAAGTCGGTCTACTTGTGCGCATGTACCGCGGGATAGGGTATCTGGGGGCTCATTGTGCTTCCCAAGTCGATACAAGATATCATAATTATAGGTGGAGAGTTCAATCCTCCACCTTAGGATCTTGCCATTCTTGATCTTGCCCCGCTGCGTATTGATAAACATGAAGGCAACCGACCGTTGGTCAGTGAGGAGAGTGAATCGCCTGCCGGCCAGGTAATGCCTCCAATGTCGCACAGCTTCCACAATGGCCTGGGCTTCCTTTTCGACGGAGGAGTGTCGAATTTCGGAGCCCTGGAGGGTACGGGAGAAGAAAGCCACGGGTCTGCCGCCTGGTTGAGAGTAGTGGCCAGAGCAAAGTCCGACACATTGCTCTCCACTTGGAACAGGATGGACTCGTCTAGGCAGCACGGTAGCATTGTGGATAGCACAAATACTTCCCAGCTTCAGGGTCCCAGGTTCGATTCTGGCTTGGGTCACTGTCTGTGCGGAGTCTGTACATCCTCCCCGTGTGTGCGTGGGTTTCCTCCGGGTTTTCCGGTTTCCTCCCACAGTCCAAAGATGTGCAGGTTAGGTGGATTGGCCATGATAAATTACCCTTAGTGTCCAAAATTGCCCTTAGTGTTGGGTGGGGTTACTGGGTTGTGGGGATTGGGTGGAGGTGTTGACCTTGGGTAGGGTACTCTTTCCAAGAGCCGGTGCAGACTCGATGGGCCGAATGGCCTCCTTTTGCACTGTAAATTCTATGATACTGCATGCATCGTGGCTTTGGCAATAATTGTTTTGATGCGGTTGAAGGCCAGGCGGGCCTCAGCCGTCAGGGGAAAAATGGTGGATTTAATGAGTGGGCGGGCCTTGTCCGCATAATTGGGGACCCACTGGGCATAATGGGAAAAGATCGATGGGCCGAATGGCCTCCTTCTGCACTGTAAATTCTATGATAATCTATGATGATAATCCCAGGCATCTCTTCAGGGCCTTGGGGCAGTGGGGAGTGGAAGTTCCAGGAGGGGACGCATGCGGTCGGGATCGGGCCCTCGGACTCTGTTTTCCACAACGTAGCCAAGGATGGCTAGGCGGTTGTGCGGAAAACGCATTTCTCCCTATTGTATGTTAGATTAAGAAGCTTGGCCGTGTGGAGGAAATATTGGAGGTTAGCGGCATGGTCCAGCTGGTTATGGCCGCAGATGGTGACATTATCCAGATACGGGAACGTGGCCTGCAGCCCGTACAGGTCAACCATTCGGTCCATCTCCCATTGGAAGACTGAGACTCCATTGGTGACGCCGAAGGGGACCCTGAGGAAGTGGTAGAGGCGGCCATCTGCCTCGAAGGCAGTGTATTGGTAGTCCTCCGGGTGGATAGGGAGCTGGTGGTACGCGGACTTAAAGTCAACAGTGGAGAAGACTCGGTACTGCGCAATCTGATTGACCATGGTCAGACATGAGAGGGTACGCATCGAGCTGCGTGTACCGGTTGATGGTCTGACTGTAGTCGATGACCATCCGGTGCTTCTCCCAAGTTTTGACGACCACCACTTGGGCTCTCCAGGGGCTAGTACTGGCCTCTATGATCCCTTCCCGCAGAAGTCGCTGGACCTCTGACCTGACATAGGTTTTGTCCTGAGCACTGTATCGTCTGCTCCTAGTAGTGACGGGCTTACAGTCCGGGGTAAGGTTAGCAAAGAGCGAGAGTGGGGCGACCTTAAGGGGCGAGAGGCTACTGACGGTGAGAGGTGGCAGGGGTCCATCGAACTCCAAGATAAGACTTTTGAGGTGGCATTGGAAATTTAGACCTAGTAGTAGGGCAGCGCAGAGTTGGGGGAGGATGTAGAGCTAGAAATGTTTGTACTCGACGCCCCGTACTGTCAGGGTTGTGACACAGTACCCACGGAATTCCACGGAATGTGATTCGGAAGCCAGGGAGATTTTCTGGGTCGCGGATAAAATTGGGAGGGAGCAGCGCCGCACCGTATCTGGGTGAATGAACCTCTCCATGCTCCCGGAGTCGAAGAGGCAGGTCGTCTCGTGGCCGTTGATCCAGACGGTCGTCATGGATTTAGTGAGATGATGAGGTCGAGATTGGTCGAGGGTGATGGAGGTGAGCTTCGGAAGGTGGATGGGCTGATCGTGGGTAGCGGAGGCCAGCATACGATCTGGTGAGCAGGGGTTCCGGGAGGCGGTGGGGTGATTCCAAGATGGCGGCACCCACGGGTCGCACGTGGCGGGTGCCGTCGAAGATGGCGGCCCCCACGGGTCGCACGTGGCGGGTGGCGTCGAAGATGGCAGCCCCCACGGGTCGCACGTGGCAGTTGACGTGGAAGATGGGGGCGGTCCCCGCGGGCTACATGCAGCGCTGCTGGGTTTAGAAACAGGTCGAGCCTGGCAGACTTTAGAGAAGTGGCCCTTCTTTCCGCATCCGTTGCAGACGTTGACCATCCTCCTCGCTGGGCAGCATTGTCTGGGGTGCTTACCCTGGCCACAGAAGTAACATTTTGGGCCTCCGGAGTTGGCGAGTCGCTGCGCGTCACAGGCTTGCGGCACCCCTGGGTTGGGTGATGGTGGCTCCCACGACGTCCACGAAGGTCCCGCGTGGTCGGAGGTGTAGGCATCCATGTTATGGAAGATCACTTCCAACGAGTCCGAGAGTTGTACTGTGTCTTGGAGGTCGAGAGTACCCTCTTCTAGTAGGCGCTGGCGGATGTAATTAGATTTTATGCCTACGACATAGGCGTCCCGCTTGACAGCTGATACCGCCTTACAACTGCAGTTCCGGCCGAGTAGCCGCAAGGCGCGCAGAAATTCAGCTTGCGATTCTCCGGGGCGCTGTCGCCTCGTGGCAAGGGGATGCCTAGCGTACACCTCGTTGACTTCCTTAACATACTGCCCCTTCAACAGCATTATCGCATCCTCGAACGAGGTAGCGTCTCTGATAAGAAGGAAAACTTGCGGACTCACCCGGGAGTTGAGGACTCGCAGCTTGTGGGTCTCAGCGACGGCGGCGGCTGAGGAATCAATGTAAGATTCGAAGCAGCTTAGCCAGTGTTCAAATGTGGCAGTGGCATCGGCTGCTTGGCGGTCCAGCTCCAGGCGATTAGGCTTGAGCGATGGATCCATCTTAAAATTTTAGCTGATTAAATTGATGTACCATCAATGGCGACAGACGAGAGTCGGAAGAGTAAACTGTGGCTTTAATCATCTGAAAGACACCTGCTGGCAGCCGGTCCCAGAATGAGGGCAGGGCTGGAGGTTAGCTACCTTTATACTTGAGACCGAGGGGTGGAGCCAGCAGGGACAAACCCAGACATGTAACAAACAGTAAGAACAGTAAGTACCATAAGTAAGAACAGTATGTACAATATAATACAGTGGTTCACCACAATGGGTTGTATGATCCACTCCTATTTCATGTATTCAGCCCATCCCAAAAGGGCTGGAAAAGTCCAGACCGAGGTGTTCTTCAGATTCAGGTGCAGTGCCAGCATGATCACCAGGATTGCAGTCGACAGCTGATCAGGATTTAGAGTGTTGGTATGCCTTGGTTTGTGTGAGCAGGACTGGCTGCCAAGAGCCTTGACCTAAGAAGGTGGTGGAAAGTTTAATTGACACATCAATTGGCCAATTCCAGGACCTGGAGAATTGAAGATGGGTCAAAATTCGAGCTTTTGAATTCCTCTCCAACTAAGAAATGACAACAACTGTCCTTCGGGATCCAGCGAGAAACTCAGACACTGATAATGAGAGCTCGCTGCTTAAGTTCAAGGATGGCTGGTTTCAGAGAATTGGAGTATATTTTGCCCCCTAACAAAGGGACAGTGTGAAATGTCCCTTCTTTTACCATAGGCCATTTGAGGGGGTGAAAAAGTGTTTTTCCTTCTTTCCTTTCCTTCTCCCAGAGTTTATGGTCTGCACAAAGTTATAACTGCCTGGTAGGGGTGGCATATGGCACACTGGTTAGCACTGAGACTGCAGCGCTGAGGACCTGGGTCACTGTCCATGTGGAGTTTGCACATTCTTCCTATGTCTTCGTGGGTTTCACCCCCCCAACCCAAAAATGTGCAGGTTAGGTGGATTAGCCACGCTAAATTGCCCCTTAATTGGAAAAAAAAATCATTGGATACTCTAAATTTATTTTAAAAAACAAAAATAACTGACTGGTAGCAACTGCAAATCAGCTCCAGCTGTCACATTCCCATGAGATCAGGGGCTTTTATGGAGGATAAACACCGATATAGTTGGGCAGAATTATAATTCTGCAATGGTAGATTTTGAACCAGAGCTCACCAGAATTAAATTTTCATTTTGAAGGAAAGATCCTGTCATTCTGCAGGTGTTCTGTTTGTCTGCACAAAAGAGAAATTTAATAGCAGGGGGAATCGCAAACCATTCGGCTGTTGCCTTTATTTAACTGCCCAGTTTCCAACATGTGTCGGAATTAAAACCAAGCCTATACACCAAAAATTATCACCAAGCCACTCACTCTGAACATCAACAGTGCACATATTGAGAGAAATTTTTTCAATATGTCCATGGGACTGGGTTTTGAAAAGCGTGGGGCTGGGTGAATTTTGCATAATGACTCTGCACCACAGCTGTGTCACTCTCCCAATGTGAATTAAAAATATTAATTGTCTAATTTGCCACAAGGCGTGTTTTGTGCCTAATTAGTGGCACCGAGCGGAGGTGGGCGCTGCCTGTCTGGCGCCATCAGCAAACACAGATGGCAGCCATGTTGGAAGCTACTGCTGCCGTGCTGAGGAGAGCGGGCAGCTCCTCAGGTGGCCAGGTGGTCGAATGCAGCGGGAAGCAATCATGGAGGACATGGTTAGGAGCAGCCATCATGCCAGTCTTTGTTGATCTCTCAAATTCGTAAAATATCGCTATAAAGAAACTTATTTGGGCTCCGCAGGGAACCCGTCAGCTACGCACAAACATGCACAAGACTGTTGAAGCTCAGCTGAAAAACTATTGAAAATTGCAGTGCCGAATCGACAGGCCACTTAACAAGCTCCTGAGGAGCTTAAGATGCTGTTAATTGGCAATGACTGTTTCTCATTCCCTCTCACTTGTCAGCCCTTCGAAAATTCAAACACATTCGCATTAGAGCACCGAGACAACCTTTAGGACTTGAGACTTTGGATTCCCACCCGCATTGGGTTCTGACCCGACAGCCCTTTGCAGCATAGTGGACTGTGGCACAGTAATGCTATCACTGGACTAGTAATCCAGAGACTTAGGGTAATGTTCTGGGGACCTGGGTTCAAATCCCACCAAGGCAGATGGTGAAATTTGAATAAAATAAAAATCTGGAGTTAAAAGTCTAATGATGACCATGGAACTATTGTTGTAAAATCCCATCTGATTCACTAAATCTCTGCCATCCTTAACCAGTCTGGCCTATGTGTGACTCTGGATCTATGTCAATGTGGTGTGCCCTCTTAAATGGCCAAGCAAGCCACTCAGGGTAATCATAGAGAAACACATCCCATCAACAATTTTTAAAAATCCAGGCTGTGGAACTGAGGTTTTCAATATAGCTTTGCCATGGGCAGACAAGTATTCTCTCGGAAAATAAATATGATGCAATTCTCAGCAGCAGCAATCAATGATACTTAATGTGAAGAATCCTTGCTTTTTGTAAATATTTAACATGCTCAGAGTTATTGAAAGTCTTACACTGCATTCATTAAGGACAGGAACAGTAAAAAAGTTAATAATTTTACTGAATATAACCCAAATCATCAAATATTCAGGATACCCTTTTCTCATGTACAGTTTGACATTTCTTCACATATGTTCCCAGCTCTAAGCATGGCTGATATTTTAAGTTTGCAAATCGTGTGTAAAATCAGGCATTTAAGCACCAACCACATTGCTGTGGTTCTGCAATCACATGTCGGCCAGACCAGGTAAGGATGGCAGATTTCCTCCCCTCACAGACTTAATGAATCCGATGTTTTTTTTACAACAATTGACAATGGTTCCATGGTCATCACTAAATTTTCAATGATTCAAATTTCACCATCTACAGTGGCAGCTGGAGCTTGTTAATTAGTTAATTGGATTAGGCCAGTTTTCAGAGGCTAGAGTCACAGTATAAAGGTGAGCCAGTTTACAGTGCAGACTTTGTTTGCACTGAGTGCTGAATTTGGGTGCATCTGACTGCTATCGTGAGAGTTTGGTGACTGAGGGAGTTTGGTGAGGAGGGAGCAAGGTGCTCCTTTCATTTCATTTCGACAAAGAGCGAGAAGGGAGCCCGGAGTTTACAGAGAGTGCAGCTGACTAGGAGCAGAGTCGCAGGGCGGAGTTCCAGTTGGTCCACAGGGCAGCTACATTCTGTAAGGGAAGAGTTGTTTGTTTTTGGAGTTTTTTAATTAAAAAAATTAAATTTTTGTTTGTTTTGTTTTTGGGGGGCAGCAAGCTATCATTCTTTTTTTTTAGCAGAATCATCAGTGTTCGAGGGTTCACTTGGGAGAGTAGCAGCAGTATATATATATAATTTTTTTAAAGGGCCTAATGGGTATTTAATCTATTTTTTCCCCCTTTAAATCTCTTTGTGAATTCAGATCAGAGGGGATGGAGGCTAGTGCAGTTGCATTCTCCTCCTGTAGGATGCGGGTGGTGAGGGATATCACCGGTGTCCCCACTGACTATACCTGCGGGAAGTGCACCCAACTCCAGCTGCTCCGAGCCCGTGTTAGGGAACTGGAGCTGGAGCTGGATGAACTTCGGATCATCCGGGAGGCAGCGAGGGTGATAGAGAAGAGTTACAGGGAGGTAGCCACACCCAAGGTACAGGACAAGAGTAGTTGGGTTAGAGTCAGGGGAAGGAAAACGAACAGACAGTGCAGGGATCCCTCGTGGCCGTTCCCCTTCAAAACAAGTATACCGTTTTGGATGCTGTTGGGGGGATGACCTACAGGGGGAAGGCCCTAGCGGCCAGGTCTCTGGCACTGAGTCTGGCTCTGTGGCTCAGAAGGGAAGGAGGGAAAATAGAAAAGCAATAGTGATAGGAGACTCTGTGGTTAGGGGAACAGATAAGAGATTCTGTGGTCGCGAACAAGACTCCCGGAAGGTATGTTGCCTTCCGGGTGCCAGGGCCAGGGATGTCTCGGATCGAGTCTACAGGATTCTTAAGGGGGAGGGGGAGCAACCAGAAGTCGTGGTGCACATAGGCACCAACGACATAGCTAAGAAAAGGGATGAGGATCTAAAAAGTGATTTCAGGGAGTTGGGTTGGAAGCTAAAGAGTAGGACAAGCAGAGTAGTAATCTCAGGATTGCAACTGGTGCCACGTGCAAGTGGGGCAAAGAATAGAGAGCGAGTGCAGCTGAACACGTGGCTACAGGGCTGGTGCAGGAGGGAAGGCTTCAGATATGTGGATCATTGGGATACATTCTGGGGAAGGTGGGTCCTGTACATGAAGGACGGATTGCACCTAAACTGGAGGGGCACCAATATCCTGGGTGGAAGGTTTGCTGGAGCTCTTCGGGAGGGTTTAAACTAGTTTGGCAGGGGGATGTGAAGCAGAGCTACGGATCAGAGGATAGGGTAGCTTTGAACAGGCAGAAATAGTATGCAGCGACTTCCGGTAGAACTCTGTAGGGGGAAGATGTGCACGGACAGCTCCCGCTAAAGGACTAAACTTTCAGGTTTTTTTTTTTTGTTTAGTCCCGGGGGTATTTTTTAAATTCTTGCAGCGCTCCCCGAAGGTACTAACAGGAGGAAAAAGACGCAAGGGACTGGACCGATGGTAAGCTGAGGCCCCTGGGAGAAATAAGCGGGCGAGAGGAGCGGGAGAATATTTTTTTAAAAGATGCAGGAGGAACCGGAGCCGGAGGCTCCGAAGCGGCCGAGGAGAGGCGCGTCCCCAAACAGAGCTAGCGCCTAAGAGCGTGAGCCTGCGAGCACGCGGTGAGCGGCGAGACAAAGAGGGACACCGGTCTGCACCAGGAAACATCTCTCCCAGAACAAAGAGCAGAGGACAGACTGCAAACAAGGACAATGGGGCGGCGCCACTTCCGGTTGCGGCTATGCCTAGGTAGGTCGCACGGTCATCAGCTCCCGCCGATAACGGACTTTTGGGCCCTTTTTAAGGAGCTCCAGCGGCACTTAGATGACGATTCCCGGTGTGGGAAGGAAACAGTGAGGGTCCCCCAGCGTTGTATGGAGTGGACCAGGAATGGGGCAGTCAAAAAAGCGGCATTGGAGAAGAGAGGAGAATGGGCGTGAAAAAGCAAGATGGCGGCTGGTGGGGATCAGGCAACGTGGGCCCAGTGGTCACGGGAGCAGCAGGAGTTTTAAGAAACTGCTTTGTGGATTTAAAGGCGGAGATGCTGGCCCCTATGAAGGCGTCGATTGAAACGCTGGTGGAGACCCTGAAGCTGCAGGGGACGGCGATCAAGGAGGTGCAGCAGAAGGCCTCTGATAATGAGGACACGATTCTGGGCCTGGCGGTGAGAGTGGAGGCGCACGAGGCGCTGCACAAAAAATGGCAGGAGAACCTGGAGAATACGTCGAGGAGGCAGAACCTGCGGATTCTGGGTCTCCCTGAGGGCGTGGAGGGGTCGGATGCTGGAGTGTATGTGACCACGATGCTGGGTACGCTGATGGGCACGGGGGCTTTCCCGCGGCCCCTGGAGCTGGATGGGGCGCACAGAGTCCTGGCAAGTAGGCCGAGGGCAAACGAGCCGCCGAGAGCTATGGTGGTAAGGTTCCACTGCTTCACCGACAAGGAGTGTGCCCTGCGATGGGCGAAGAAGGAGCGGAGCAGCAGGTGGGAGAACACCGAGATCCGTATTTATCAGGACTGGAGTGCAGAGCTGGCCAAGAAGCGTGCGGGATTCAACCGGGCCAAGGCGGTCTTCCACGGAAAGGGGGTGAAGTTCGGGCTGTTACAGCCGGTGAGGCTGTGGGTTACATATCAGGACCGGCACCACTATTCTGACACGTCGGACGAGGCGTAGACTTTCATCAAGAATGAGAAGCTGGACTCTAGTTAATGGACTGCAGTATGTTGTGGGGGTTGTTGGTGGGGGGGAGGGTGCAGCGTCGAGGTTATGTACAAAGTGTCCATAGTGCAGCAATCAGTCGATCGGGCGGCCTGGTCGTTGTTCTGGAGCATCTGGGCTTCGGCGGTGATTCTGACGAGGGTCCCGGCGGTTGCGACTCCGGGAGCGTGGTGTCGTCCTTCCTGGCAGCTTCGTCACCCCTAGGTGGCGCGGTAGGGGCAAAAGATTGACAGGGAGGTGAGGTACCTGTAGGTGGGTGGTCGGGCCTGGGCAGGAGCGGTGGGAGTACTGACCCTCCAGTGAGATGCTGTGGGGGAGGCGGGGGTGGGGGCATTGGCTCGGGTGCGCGTGAGGTTCCGGCGGGCGGCAGGTCCCGAAGGGAGACTATGTTTTGCCGGCCATCAGGGAACGCCACATAGGCGTACTGGGGGTTAGCGTGCAGCAGGTGGACCCTCTCGACCAACGGGTCCGACTTATGCGCCCGAACGTGCTTCCGAAGCAGGTTGGGTCCGGGTGTCGCTAGCCAGGTTGGGAGTGAGGTCCCGGAGGTGGACTTCCTGGGGAAAACAAGAAATCGTTCATGAGGTGTCTGATTTGTGGTTGTACAGAGCAGTGACCGGATGGCGTGGAGGGCCATCGGGAGGACCTCTTGCCAGCGGGAGATTCCTGGACCGTAGGGCCAGTAGAACGGTCTTCCAGACCGTTTCGTTCTCCCTTTCTACCTGCCGTTTCCCCGGGAGTTGTAACTGGTCGTCCTGCTCGAGGCAATGCCCTTGCTGAGCAGGAATTGACGCAGTTCGTCGCTCATAAAGGAGGATCCCCTATCACTGTGAATGTATGCGGGGAAACCGAACAATGTAAAGATACCTTGGAGGGCCTTGATGATGGTGGTTGTGGTCATGTCTGGGCAGGGGATGGCGAATGGGAACCGTGAGTACTCATCAATCATGCTCAGGAAGTACGTGTTGCGGTCGGTGGAGGGGAGGGGGCCTTTGAAGTCCATGCTGAGGCGTTCAAAGGGACGGGAAGCCTTTATCAGGTGTGCCCTCTCTGGCCGGTAGAAGTGCGGTTTGCACTCCGCGCAGATTTGGCAGTCCCTGGTGACTTTCCTGACCTCCTCGATGGAGTAGGGCAGGTTACGGGTCTTGACGAAATGGAAAAAACGAGTGACTCCCGGGTGGCAGAGGTCCTCGTGGAGGGCTCAGAGGCGGTCCACTTGTGCAGTGGCACAAGTGCCGCGGGACAGGGCATCAGGAGGCTCATTCAGCTTCCCCGGACGGTACAAGATCTCGTATTTGAAGGTGAAGAGTTCTATCCTCCACCGCAAGATCTTGTCGTTTTTAACCCGCTGTGCAATATCGAACATGAAGGCAACCGACCGTTGGTCCGTGAGGAGAGTGAATCTCCTGCCAGCCAGGAAATGCCTCCACCGCAAGATCTTGCCGTTTTTAATCTTGTCCCACTGTGCATTATCGAACATGAAGGCAACCGACTGTTGGTCCGTGAGGAGAGTGAATCTCCTGCCGGCCAGGAAATGCCTCCAATGTCTCACAGCTTCAACTATGGCTTGTGCTTCTTTTCGACCGATGAGTGGCGAATTTCGGAAGCATGGAGGGTACGGGAGAAGAAAGCCATGGGCCTGCCCGCTTGATTGAGGGCGGCGGCCAGAGCTACGTCGGACGCATCGCTCTTGACCTGGAAGGGGAGGGACTCATCGATAGCGCGCATCGTGGCCTTTGTAATGTCTGCTTTGAGCCAGCTGAAGGCCTGGCTGGCCTCCGTCGACAGGGGGAAGGTTGTGGACTGGATCAGGGGTCGGGCTTTGTCTGCGTAATTGGGGACCCACTGTGCATGATAGCTGAAGAACCCGAGGCAGCGCTTCAGGGCCTTGGGGCAGTGACGGAGGGGGAACTCAGTAAGGGGGCGCATGCGCTCAGGGTCGGAGCCTATTACTCCACTTCGCACTACGTAGCCTAGAATGGCTAGACGGTCGGTGCTAAACACGCATTTATCCTTATTGTGTGTCAGATTAAGGATTTGCGCGGTCTGGAGGAATTTGCGGAGGTTGGTGTCGTGGTCCTGCTGGTCATGGCCGCAGATGGTGACGTTATCCAGATACGGGAACGTTGCGCGTAAGCCGTACCAGTCAACCATTCGGTCCATCTCTCGCTGGAAGACCGAGATCCCATTAGTGACACCAAAGGGAACTCTTAAAAATTGATGGAGCCGCCCACCTGCTTTGAAGGCAGTGTACTTGCGGTCACTAGTGCGGAGGGGTAGCTGGTGGTAGGCGGACTTGAGGTCCACCGTGGAGGCGACCTTGTATTGTGCGATCCTGTTTATCAGGATCCAGCTGCGTAAACCTGTTGATGGTCTGGCTGTAGTCTATGACCATCCTATGCTTCTCCCCGGTCTTTACCACCTCTACTTGAGCTCTCCAGGGACTGTTGCTCGCTTGGATGACCCCTTCCCTTTGGACCTCAGACCTGATGAAGGTCCGGTCCTGGGCACTGTACCGTCTGCTCCTGGTGGCGACGGGTTTGCAATCCGGGGTGAGGTTCGCAAACAGGGAAGGCGGGACGACCTTAAGGGTCGTGAGGCCGCAGACAGTAAGGGGAGGTGAAGTAGGCCATTTTCCAAGACCATATTTTTATCTCATCTCAGCAAACATTCTTCATTTATTGGACTGTTTTATTGGACTGATTGGCACTGTTTAACATTTATTGGACTGTTTTATTGGACTGATTGGCACCGTTTATAATATAATGTGCCCACAATGCAGAAGGGGACACCCGGATGTACATTCGTTTAAATCCCCTTCTGCACTGATGGAAGACACTTTTCCGCCCAGCAATAGCACAAAGCTGCATCTTAAAACGGCCCCATGGCCAGGAGATTGGGATATCTGCGAGTCAAGACCCTGGCAGTGGGATATATGGCACAACTGTATTGCAAAGACTTATGAAAGAATGAAATAATATATTAATAAAATGGCCAAGGCAGGCAAAGAAACCAGAATAGAAGGAATAAAAGAAATGTATAGATTAGCGTCCCCCACACACACAGCAGGACAAAGATGACATTAACACCTCATCTAGCAAACACAGAAACAAAAGCATAGCACAGCCACAGACATCGGAGGTCGATTTAGTTAAGGAGACACATCAGGGAGATAATGGGAAACACATTAGAGAAGGGAAGGACACCGGAGCAAGCACAGATAATCTCATGAACACGAACACACTCCATAAAGATGCAAATTGACAAGGGAGGGACACCGGAGCGAGCACAGATAATCTCATCAACACGGACACACACCATACAGATGCAAATTGACAAAGATGCATATTCTCAGTTTAAACCTGTCTGAGAGATCTAAATCAAAACTACCCTTTAACTATTATGTATGAGCAAATGTTCCCACTCTAATTTGGATTCCTATAAAAATCCAGAGCGAATGTGTAATTGTTGTGATCAATGTGGACCAAGCCACTGTTTCTGAGCTGGCTGCGTGGGTCTCCCTGAAGGCTTCAGTAATTGTACAATAAAGAACAACGCTTTGAACCTTGCCTTGAGACTCTGCCTCTTGACTGCTCTGGTACAAGGGATTTTTCCCTACAACAGGGGTATCTGGCCGCCAAATTTCAAAGTCAGGCTTTGCAAATGGCATTGGAAGTCCAGCCCCAGGAGGGTAGCCGCGCAGAGGTGCGGCAGGACGTACAGGCGGAAATTGTTGAATTTCCTACCTTGGACATTGAGGTTCGCTAGGCAGGACCCCTGTATCTCCACCGAGTGTGACCCGGAGGCCAGGGAAATCCTTTGATTTAGAGGGTGGGTTACAAGTGAACAGCGCCTTACCGTGTCGCGGTGAACAAAGCTTTCCGTGCTCCCAGAGTCAATCAGGCACGACGTCTCGTGGCCGTTCATGAGGACCGTTGTTGTAGCCGTTGCGAGTGTCCGAGGTCAAACTTTGGTCCAGTGTCACCGAGGCCAGATGAAGCAGTTGCGAGTTCTGATCGGGCAGCGTGTAGTTGACCGAGCTGGGGGCCTGGGGACCCATCCAAGATGGCGTCACCCATGGGTCGCACATGGTGTCCGGGGATGAAGAAGATGGCGATGGACAAAATGGCGGCGCCCACCCGTCCAGCGTGGAGTCCGGGGGGCAAGATGGCCGCGCCCATGGGTCGCACGGTGGCGTTAGGATAGGGGGGTGGCGGTGATCACTGGCCGGTCGGGGCCTGAAGCGTGGGTTGCCGCGGCGGTCCATAGTCGCTGGAGACCGTTGAACGTGAAAGGCCTGAATGGGCCGGTCAAGAGGGCCCGTGTATTTTCGCACTGAAAGGGGCTAAAGGCAGACGTAGCCATGTTACAAGAAACGCACCTGAAGATCGCGGATCAAACCAGGTTGAGGAAAGGATGGGTGGAGCAGGTTTTCCACTCGGGGCTGGATGCGAAGAACAGGGGGGTCGCAATTTTGGTGAGCAAGCGGGTGGCATTTGAGGTGGCAGGTATTGTGGCGGATAAAGGGGGTCGATATGTTATGGTGAGTGGCAGGTTGCAGGGGGCCCGGGTAGTGCTTGTGAATGTGTATGCTCCGAACTGGGACGATGCAGGGTCCATGAAGCGGACGTTGAGTAGGATTCCGGGTTTGGAGTCAAGCAGTTTGGCAATTGGGGAGGGGGGGGGGGGGGGGGACGGGGACGGACGTGGTAAGTGGGCGCTAATCCCGAGAGCGAGGGGGTGGAGTATTCGGCCATTGCGATCTCGCACCATGCCCCGCACTGGGTGGAGCTGGGGCTTGGGGAGGAGAGAGGCCAACGCCCTCTGTGGAGAATGGATGTGGTACTACTGGCGGACGAGGAGGTCTGTGGGTGGGTTCGGAGGTGAACCCAAAGCTATGTGGAGATCAATGATAATGGGGAGGTTTCGGTGAGTGTGTTCTGGGAGGCGGTGAAGGCAGTTGTCAGAGGGGAGCTAATTTCAGTCAGGGCCCACAGAGAGAAGAGGGAGAGGATGGAGAGGGAGAGATTGGTGGGGGAGATACTTAGGGTGGACAGGAGGTATGCGGAGGAGCGCCGGAGCCTGCAGGCGGAGTTTGACTTGCTTACCACGGGGAAGGCCGAGGCCCAGTTGAGGAAGGTACAGGAAGCAGTGTACGAGTATGGGGAGAAGGCAAGTAGGATGCTGGCGCATCAGCTGTGGAAGAGAGAGGCGGCCAGGGAGTTAGAGAGAGTGGGGGTAACACGGTGCTGAGCTCAGCAAGGATTAACGAGGTCTTCAAGAACTTTTATGGCAAATTGTACGAGTCAGAACCCCCGGATGGGGGGGGCGGGAGGGGATGAGGCAGTTCCTGGACCAACTGAGGTTTCCACAGATGGAGGAGGAGCGCGTAGAGGGATTGGGGGCCCCGATTGAGATGGAGGAACTGGTTAAGGGGTTAGTGGGTATGCAGGCGTGCAAGGCCCCGGGACCGGATGGGTATCCTGTAGAGTTTTATAGGAAATTCTCTGAGCTGCTGGGTCCGCTGTTGTTGAGGACTTTCAATGAGGCTAAGGAAAAGGGAACCCTTCCCCCGACGATGTCGCAGGCTCTGATCTCGCTTATCCTCAAGCGAGATAAGGACCCATTGCAATGTGGCTCCTGTGGCGCACAAAGACTCCGTGAGACGAATAGAGTGAAGTCGATGAGGCTTTATTAAGCGTGTCTGTTCCCCAGCAGCCCGATAGTAAACTGGCCTGCGGGGGAAGGCACCGGCTTCTTATACTTCGCCTTCAGGGCGGAGCATGAGGTCAACGGCCAACCAGGACCCGGGATCTGTCAGCCAATGACATTAGGGCTTCCAGTCCCACATGACCCCCAATACATACTACCACATTCACCCCTTGTCAAAAATGAAACCGGCGGGGTGATGCTTCGTATGGTGGTAAGGGTTTACAGGGCTGGTCCTGGGAGGATAGAACAGTTACATGGTAGTACAGTATTGGACAGTATCGTCCTGTTACAACTATTTACAGAGGGTATAGGAAAAACAAAATGTTCATTGGACAGTCCATCTTTGTTTTACATCGACGCCACGAGTCGGTCGGGCGGTCTGGTCGTCCGTGTCGATCGCTTCGGCCCCGACGGTGGTGGTGGTGCTTGTACCAGTGTTGTCGCCTCCGGGAGCTGCACGGTTTCAGCTGTCGGTGCAAAGGGGAGGGGGACTGATCCTCCTGGGAAGGGGGCGGTCGCGGGGTGCGGCTGTAGATCCCCAAATTTCTTTCTCTGTCAGTCTGGCCTCAATAAAAGTTGAGACGGATTCGCACGTAAACAGAAGTTATTTATTTAGCTTGCAAGCTTGAATCATCTTACAGAAATGTAAGAGACATCCAGCTTCTTACATTCCAGAAAACGACTGAACTAAAAGACAAAGGGATCTCTGCAAAATCAATTCAAATGGTATCAAGTTTCACATACTCGACGGACATAGGTCAGCCTATGTCCCTCCTGACCTGTTCGATCTATTCTGATTGGCTCACTTCCAATCCCTTTCTCTGGCCCCTATCAATGAAGCATCACTCTCATAGACACACCTCTTCCTGCTTTTTCCATGCGGTCTCAAATTCCTTTGTCCCTAACTGCAAGAATCAAAGTGGCTTATTTCTACATTACATTAACTAGTAACTCTAAAGTAACTATTTTATATCACATTCGTCACGGCGGTGGCAGGAAGGGGGGCGGTTGGGTTGATGGTGTCGGGGGGGTGTGCGTGGTGCCGGCGGGCGCCAGATCCCGCAGGGAGACCGTGTCCTGTCGGCCGTCAGTGTACTCCACGTACGCGTACTGGGGGTTTGCGTGGAGGAGGTGAACCCTTTCGACCAACGGGTCCGCCTTATGTGCCCGCACGTGCTTTCGGAGCAGGATGGGTCCTGGGGCCGCCAGCCAGGTCGGCAGCGACGTTCCAGAGGAGGACCTCCTAGGGAAGACAAGGAGACGCTCGTGAGGCGTTTGATTAGTGCTTGTACATAATAACGACCGGATGGAATGGAGAGCGTCCGGGAGGACCTCCTGCTACCGTGAAACTGGGAGATCCCTGGACCGTAGGGCCAGTAGGACGGCCTTCCAGACCGTGCCGTTCTCCCTTTCTACTTGCCCGTTCCCCCGGGGGTTGTAGCTGGTCGTCCTGCTTGAAGCTATGCCCTTGCTGAGCAGGAACTGGCGCAGCTCGTCACTCATGAAAGAGGACCCCCTGTCGCTGTGGACGTATGTGGGGTAACCGAACAGCGTGAAGATGCTGTTCAGGGCTTTAATGACTGTGGCCGCGGTCATGTCGGAGCAGGGAATGGCATCGGGAAGCGGGAGTATTCGTCCACTACATTAAGGAAATACGCGTTGCGGTCGGTGGAGGGGAGGGGCCCTTTGAAATCGAGACTGAGGCGTTCAAAGGGGCGGGAAGCCTTAATCAGGTGCGCTCCATCTGGCCTGAAAAAATGCGGTTTGCATTCTGTGCAGATGTGGCAGTCCCTTGTGACTGTACGGACCTCCTCTAAGTAGTATGGGAGATTGCGGGACTTGATGAAGTGGTAAAACCGAGTGACCCCCGGGTGGCAGAGGTCCTCGTGGAGGGCTTGGAGGCGGTCAATTTGTGCGTTGGCACATGTGCCGCGGGATAGGGCATCGGACGGCTCGTTCAGCTTTCCGGGCCGGTACAAGATCTCATAGTTGAAGGTGGAGAGTTCGATCCTCCACCGCAAGATCTTGTCGTTCTTGATCTTGCCCCGCTGTGCATTATCGAACATGAAGGCTACCGACCGTTGGTCAGTGAGGAGAGTGAATCTCCTGCCGGCCAGGTAATGCCTCCAATGTCGCACAGCTTCCACTATGGCTTGGGCTTCCTTTTCCACTGAGGAGTGGCGGATTTCTGAGGCGTGGAGGGTTCGGGAGAAGAAGGCCACGGGTCTGCCCGCTTGGTTAAGGGTAGCCGCTAGAGCTACGTCAGAGGCGTCGCTCTCGACCTGGAAGGGGAGGGACTCGTCGATGGCGCGCATCGTGGCCTTTGCGATGTCCGCTTTGATGCGGCTGAAGGCCTGGCAAGCCTCTGTCGACAGAGGGAAAGTCGTGGTCTGTATTAGGGGGCGGGCCTTGTCTGCGTACTGGGGGACCCACTGGGCGTCGTACGAAAAGAACCCCAGGCAGCGTTTCAGGGCTTTTGGGCAGTGCAGGAGGGGATATTCCATGATTGCGCGCATACGTTCGGGGTCGGGGCCTATTATCCCATTGCGCACTATGTAGCTCAGAATGGCTAGCCGATCGGTGCTAAAAACGCACTTGTCGTCGTTGTACGTGAGGTTCAAGGCTTTGGCGGTCTGGAGGAATTTTTGGAGGTTGGCGTCGTGGTCCTGCTGATCGTGGCCGCAGATGGTTACATTGTCGAGGTATGGGAACGTGGCCCGTAACCCATGTTGATCAACCATTCGGTCCATCTCCCGTTGGAAGACCGAGACCCCGTTTGTGACGCCAAAAGGGACCCGTAGGAAATGGTATAATCGCCCGTCTGCCTCGAAGGCTGTGTACTTGCGGTCACTTGGGCGGATGGGGAGCTGATGGTAGGCGGACTTGAGGTCCACGGTGGAGAAGACTTTATACTGGGCAATCCGATTGACCATGTCGGATATGCGGGGGAGAGGGTACGCGTCTAGTTGTGTGTACCTGTTGATGGTCTGGCTATAGTCAATGACCATCCTTTGTTTCTCCCCTGTATTCACTACTACCACCTGGGCTCTCCAGGGGCTATTACTGGCATGGATTATGCCCTCCTTTAGTAGCTGCTGGACTTCGGACCGAATGAAGGTCCGGTCCTGGGCGCTGTACCGTCTGCTCCTAGTGGCGACGGGTTTGCAATCCGGGGTGAGGTTCGCAAACAAGGACGGGGGTTGCACCTTGAGGGTGGCGAGGCCGCAAATAGTGAGTGGGGGTATGGGGCCGCCGAATTTAAACGTAAGGCTCTGTAGGTTACATTGAAAATCTAAGCCCAGCAAGGTGGGGGCACAGAGTTGGGGAAGGACGTTAAGTTTGTAGTTTTTGAATTCCTTCCCCTGCACCGTAAGGGTAACTATGCAGAATCCCTGGATCTGTACGGAGTGGGATCCTGCAGCTAGGCAAATCTTTTGTGCGCTGGGGTAGGTAGTTAAGGAACAGCGTCTTACCATGTCGGGATGTATAAAACTTCCCTTGCTCCCGGAGTCGACTAGGGATGGCGTCTCGTGGCCGTTAATTAGGACCGTTGTCGTCGTCGTCTGGAGAGTCCGGGGCCGAGCCTGATCGAGCGTAACCGAAGCGAGCCGTGGTTGTAGTAGTGGGGTGGGGTCCGTTGTTGCCGTCCAAGATGGCGTCAGGGATGGACAAAATGGCCACCCCCATACATCGCACGTGGCTGAGGGGTCACAAGATGGCGTCGGGGGTGGACAATATGGCCGCCCCCATGCGTCGTACAGGTCGGGGGCGGTCCAAGATGGCGGCGCCCCTCCTCCCCTCGTGGTGGTCGGGACCCAAAATGGCGGCGTCTGCGGGTCGCACATGGTGTGCTGGGGGGTCTGGGAGCGCTAGGACCGCGCGGAGTTCCTTCACTGCGAGCACCAGGGCCACGGGCGCTAGGACCGCGCGGAGCTCCCTCGCCGGGGACAGCGGTGGTCGGGGCCCAGGTCGGCGGCGCCGGCGGGTCAGTCGTGGGGCCGCGAGCGCTGGGACCGTGCGGAGCTCCCTCGCCGGGGACAGCGGTGGTCGGGGTCCAGGTAGGTTGCGCCGGCGGGTCAGGCGTGGGGCGCGGGACGGGGGTGAGGGCCCAGGTTGGCGGCGCCGGCGGGTCAGTCATGGGGCCGCGAGCGCTGGAGCCGTGCGGAGCTCCCTCGCCGGGGACAGCGGTGGTCGGGGCCCAGGTCGGCGGCGCCGGCGGGTCAGTCGTGGGGCCGCGAGCGCTGGGACCGTGCGGAGCTCCCTCGCCAGGGACAGCGGTGGTCGGAGTCCTGGTAGGTTGCGCCGGCGGGTCAGGCGTGGGGCGCGGGACGGGGGTGAGGGTGGCGTTAGGGATGCGAAAAACCCCCTCCTCTCCGTGGAGAGTGTTGGCCGGCACCCAAATCGGGAGCGCCGGCGGCGGGTCATACATGGACTGCGGGGAGGGGGGTTGGGGAGCGTAGGCGGCGTGCAGGGCTCCCAGTTCTCCCGGGACCGCGGTGGTCGGGACCCAAAATGGCGGCGTCTGCGGGTCGCACATGGCGTGCTGGGGGGGTTGGGAGGCATAGACTGCCTGTAGGGCTCCCTGTGGCCCCGGGACGGCGGCGACCTCGCGGGATCGGCACACCACCGCATAGTGGCCCTTTTTCCCGCAGCTTTTGCAGATGGCTGCGCGGGCCGGACAGCGTTGTCGGGGGTGCTTCACCTGGCCGCAGAAATAACAGCGGGCGCCCCCGGTGCGACTCGGTGTTTGGACTGCGCAAGCCTGTGGGGTGTCCGGGGGGGGGTAGGGGGTTTGCCGCGGCGGGTACGTACGGGGCCCAATGGCCTGCCGCGAGGTCGGGGCCGTAGACGCGGGTATTACGCGCGGCTACGTCCAGCGAGGCTGCCAGGGCCCGTGCCTCTGAGAGTCCTAGCGACTCTTTTTCTAGAAGTCTTTGGCGGATTTGGGAGGATTGCATACCTGCCACAAAAGCGTCGCGCATTAACATGTCCGTATGTTCGTTTGCATTCACTGACGGGCAGCTGCAGGCTCTTCCCAAAATCAGCAGCGCGGCGTAGAACTCGTCCATCGATTCTCCGGGAGCTTGCATTCTTGTCGCGAGCTGGTAGCGAGCGTAGATTTGGTTAACTGGGCGAACGTAGAGACTTCTCAGTGCTGTGAACGCCGTCTGGAAATCGTCGGTGTCTTCAATGAGGGTGAAAATCTCCGTGCTCACCCTCGAGTGCAGGACCTGCAGTTTTTGTTAGTCTGAGACTCGGCCTGTGGTCGATCTGATGTAGGCCTCGAAGCAAGTCTGCCAGTGTTTGAAGGCTGCTGCCGCATTCACTGCGTGGGGGCTGATCCTCAGGCATTCTGGAATGATCCTGAGCTCCATAGTCCTTTTTAGGCACGCTTAATAAATTGTGGCGCACAAAGACTCCGTGAGACGAATAGAGTGAAGTCGATGAGGCTTTATTAAGCGTGTCTGTTCCCCAGCAGCCCGATAGTAAACTGGCCTGCGGGGGAAGGCACCGGCTTCTTATACTTCGCCTTCAGGGCGGAGCATGAGGTCAACGGCCAACCAGGACCCGGGATCTGTCAGCCAATGACATTAGGGCTTCCAGTCCCACATGACCCCCAATACATACTACCACAGCTCCTACAGGCCGATTACGCTCCTTGATGTGGATGCCAAGCTGTTGGCGTAGATTTGGGCCACTAGGATTGAGGACTGTGTCCCGGGAGTGATCAGTGAGGATCAGACGGGGTTTGTGAAGGGCAGGCAGTTGAATACAAATGTGTGGAGGCTCCTGAATGCGAGGGGGGGATGCAGAGGTGGTAGCGGCAATGGACGCGGAGAAAGCCTTCGATCGGGTGGAGTGGGAGTACCTGTGGGAAGTGTTAGGCAGATTTGGGTTTGGAGAGGAATTTATAGGGTGGGTCAAATTGTTGTATCAGGCCCAGGTAGCGAGTGTGTCGACGAACCGGCTGCGGTCGGGGTACTTTAGATTACATCGAGGGACGAGGCAGGGGTGCCTCCTGTCCCCCCTGCTGTTTGCCCTGGCGATCGAGCCGCTGGCCATGGCGTTGAGGGCGTCTTGAAACTGGAGGGGGTTGGTTCGGGGGGGGGAGCATCGTGTTTCACTGTATGCGGATGACCTGCTCCTGTACATTGCGGATCCGGTGGAGCGGATGGGGGAGGCCATGCAGATCCTTAGGAATTTTGGAGACTTTTCGGGGTATAAGCTGAATGTTGGAAAAAGCGAGCTTTTTGTGATCCATGCGAGGGGCCAGGAAAAGAGACTGGGAGAGCTACCGCTTAAGATGGTGGAGAGGAGCTTTCGCTACTTGGGCATACAGGTGGCTAAGAGTTGGGATGCCCTGTACAAGCTCAATTTAGCACGACTGGTGGATCAGATGGAGGAGGACTTTAAGAGGTGGGACATGCTGCCGCTTTCCCTGGTGGGCAGGGTGCTGTCCGTAAAGATGCCGGTCCTCCCCAGGTTCTTGTTCGAATTCCAGTGCCCTCCCATGGTTTGGGCGGTGGGTGGATTTTGTTTGTAAAGAGCAGATACACCACCTTGTTTTGTTAAATGGTTCAGTTGTTTTCTGTTTTATTGCCATGTTTTCTTTTCGTTGTTTTTCTTTTTGTAGTGGTTTGTAAAAATTATTGAGAAATTTTGAATAAAAACAAATTAAAAAAAAAAAACAAGGACAATGGACTCATGAACTGTGCACATCTGTGTTATGCCTTGCACGGGACTGTGCTGTCTTGTTTCAGAGCTTGCCTCCTCTCTCAATGCAATGGGGGAGGAGTGGAGCGAGGGAAATGAGGGTGAGGAAAGCAAACAGGAGGGCGAGACAAATGTCAGTAGGAGAAAGGTTAAACAGGGCCAGAACTGGGCGAATACTGGGAGGAGGGCCACCGTACTGGTGAGGAGGGCCAGCACGGGAAGGCAGGAAGGAAGGAGGCCGCGGCGCCCCTCTCAGGGGCGGGGGAGCGCCTGACACAAGGAGGGGAGGGAGGGGGGGGGGGGGAGAACGCACAGGGGACGACAAAGGGATGGGGCTGGGGGGGGAGAGGAGTCTGGGGGAGAACGCAGAACAAAAGAGAAGCAAAGAGAAGGGTGAGATAGTGAAGCAGTACAGACATAGGCCTCGACGGGCATGGAGCAGGGCGAGCAACCAAGAGGGCGCTGCAAACAGCCACTCGAAAGTGTATTGATGCACGATCAATTGTACAAAGACTCAGATTGGGTACAACTGTGGCTTTATTGCAGTAAGATGCGTGGCCTCCTACAGCAGCTGGCAAAATGGCAGCTGAATGGAGGACACGCATATTTATACTCCTCCTCCAGCAGGCAGGGGCTACCGGCGAACCTGTAGTACATGTCCTACCTTACATCCTCTAGTACAGGTGTACAGTGGTTCACCACATTCAGCCCCTGTTAAAATTAGTCCGGCGGGGGTGGTGTAGAACTATATACAGTATTGAAACTTATGTACAGAATTTTATTTTTAAAATGTCGTCTTGAAGGTCCGGTGCCAGTTAGGGGTTCAACCGGTCTGGTGCCTTGACGTTCCTCTGGGAGCGATGTGAAGGTGGCGGCGATGTCGGTGATGGCGACGTTGGTGTCGGCTAGATGTTGAATGACTCCGGGAGCGTGCCAAAGTCCTCTTCGTCCTCTTGCGTGGGCAGGGGAAGTAGGGATGGACCTGGTGGGGTTAATGTTGGAAGGGGAGGATGGCACCTGGACGGGGAAGTGTTTATGGGTGGAACCTGCTGGTGCTAGGTCACTGAGGGACACAGTATCTTGGCGGCCGTCGGGGAGGCATACTGGGGGTTGGCATGGAGCAAGTGTACCCTATCGACCAACGGGTCCGCCTTGTGGAGTCGGACGTGTCTGCGGAGCAGGACCGGTCCCGGAGCTGCGAGCCAAGTCGGGAGCGACACCCCGGATGTGGACTTCCTGGGAAAGGTAAAGAGATGTTCATGGGGTGTGTTATTCGTAGCGGTGCACTGCAGTGACCAAATGGAGTGTAGTGCATCAGGGAGGACCTCGTACAAGCGAGAGGCTAGGTGGTTCCTGGACCGTAGGGCCAGCTGGACGGCCCTCCAAACTGTCCCGTTCTCCCGCTCTACTTGCCCGTTTCCCCGGCGGTTGTAGCTGGTAGTTCTGCAGGAGGTGATGCCCCTGCGAAGCAGGAACTGACGCAGCTCATCACTTATGAATGAGGATCCCCTGTTGCTATGGATGTAGGCGGGTAAACCAAACAGAGCGAAGATGGTGCTGAGGGCCTTCATGTCGGGACATGGGATGGCGAAGGGGAACCTGGAGTACCCATCGACCACACTGAGAATATACGTGTAATGGTCGGTGGAGCAGAGGGGCCCTTTGAAATTCATGCTGAAGCGTTCAAAGGGGCGGGAGGCCTTCACCAGGCACGCACGGTCCAGCCTGTAGAAGTGCGGCTTGCACTCCGCGCAGACCTGGCAGTCCCTGGTGACTGTCCGTACTTCCTCGACGGAGTAGGGCAGATTGCGAGCCTTGACAAGGTAGTGCTGTCGTGTAGGGCCCGGAATTGGTCCACTTGTGCGCTGGCACATGTACCTCGGGATAGGGCGTCTGAGAGGTCGTTGAGTTTGCCGGGGCGATACAAGATCTCGTAATTGTAGGTGGAGAGCTTGATTCTCCACTGCAAGATTTTATCATTTTTGATCTTGCCCCGCTGCATGTTGTTGAACATGAAGGCTACCGACCTTTGGCCAGTGAGGAGAGTGAATCTCCTGCCGGCCAGGTAATGCCTCCAATGCCGCACAGCTTCAACGATAGCTTGGGCCTCTTTTTCGACGGACGAATGCCAAATTTCTGAGGCATGAGGGTGCGGGAAAAGAATGTCATGGGCCTGCCTGCTTGATTGAGGGTGGCGGCAAGGGCGACGTCTGATGTGTCGCTTTCTACTTGGAAGGGCAGTGTCTCGTCTACTGCGTGCATTCCGGCCTTGGCTATGGCTGCTCTGTTCCGGGCGAAGGCCTGTTGTGCCTCGGCTGTAAGGGGAAATTGGGCGGTCTGTATGAGTGGGCGGGCCCTGTCTGCATAGTTTGGGACCCACTGAGCGTAGTACGAAAAGAACCCTAGGCAGCGTTTGAGGGCCTTGGGGCAGTGGGGGAGGGGAAGCTCCATGATAGGGCGCATGCAGTCGGGATCGGGCCCCAGAACCTAGTTCTGGACTACATAGCCGATGATGGCTAAGAGGGTCATGCTGAACACACACTTCTTATTATTATAAGTAAGGTTAAGGAGAGTGACAGTGCGGAGGAATTTAGCAAGGTTGGCATCGTGGTCCTGCTGATCATGGCCGACAATGGTGACATTGTCTAGCTACGGAAACGTGGCCCGCAAACTGTACCGGTCGACCATTCGGTCCATCTCCCTTTGGAAGACCGAGACCCCGTTAGTGTTATTGAAAATATGGAAAGATGTGTCATTTGAAACATGGACGTCTGGCAATATCTGGTCTGAGAGAAACATTAGAGGATACAGGGCCCCACACCTAAGGGACATGTTCACGGACTCACTGGCAGGGGGCACCCTGCCCCCAACTCTAGCACAGGCCAAAATCTCACTAATACCCAAAAAAGATAAAGACCTGACAGAATGTGGATCATACAGACCCATTTCACTGCTGAAAGTGGATGCAAAAATACTCGCAAAGGTCCTGGCCAAAAAGCTGGAGGACTGCGTACCAGAGGTGGTCACAGAGGACCAAATGGGCTTTGTCAAGGCTAGGCAGCTCACAGCGAACATCAGGCGGCTGCTGAACGTGATAATGACCCCCCCCCTCCCCCCCCCCCCCCCCCCCCCCCCCGCCTCACAGGGAGGGAACACCAGAGGTGATCGTCTCCCTGGACGCAGAAAAGGCCTTTGACAGAGTCGAATGGAGTTACCTCCTCGAGGTACTGGAACGGTTTTGGCTAGGAGCGGGATTCACCGCCTGGGTGAGGCTCCTGTACAAAGCTCCCAAAGTGAGTGGCCGAACTAACACCAACTAGAGGAACGGTTTGGGCTAGGAGCGGGATTCACCGCCTGAGTGAGGCTCCTGTACAAAGCTCCCAAAGTGAGTGGCCGAATTAACACCAACTAGAGGAACAAGACAGGGCTGCCCCCTGTCCCCACTCTTGTTCGCACTAGTGATCGAAACCCTGGCACTAGCCCTGCAGGACGCAAAAAGCTGGAAGGGAATCCGGAGAGGAGACAGAGAGCACAGAGTCTCACTCTATGCAGATGACCTGCTCCTCTATGCCTCAAAGCCACAGGAGGGACTGAAGGCAATACTGCAAATACTGAAAGAGTTTGAACCTTCTCAGGCTACAAACTTAACCTGGGCAAAAGCGAGACATTCCCATTGAACCCAAAAGGGGGAGGGACAGAACTGAAGGGGCTCATGTTCAAAACGGCCCAGCACAGATTCCGCTACCTGAGGATCCAAATAGCCAGAGACTGGACACAGATCCACAAGTGGAACCTGACCACCCTGGTAGAAGAAGTAAGAAAAGACCTTCAACAGTAGGGCTCACTCCCACTCTCCCTGGCGGGAAGCGTGCAGACGATCAAGATGAACGTACTGCCAAGGTTTCTCTTCCTGTTTAGATCCATCCCGATCTTCATCCCCAAGGCCTTTTTCCAAAACATAGACAGGCTAATCATGGCGTTTGTGTGGGGGGTCAAGAACCCGAGTGTTCCCAAACCGACACTGCAAGGAGGGAAAGTCAGAGGGGGCCTGGCTCTACCGAACCTACAATACTACCACTGGGCAGCAACGGCAGAAAAAGTGAGGGGATGGGTACAAGAACCCGACATAGGTGGGTACAAATGGAGGAGGCATCCTGTAAAGGAACAACCCTCCGGGCCCTGGCCACAGCAGCACTCCCATCCTCCTCAACAAGATACACAACGAGCCATGTAGTAGCGGCCACGCTGAGAACGTGGACCTAGTTGAGACAGCACTTCGGGATAACCAAAATGTCCCTTATGGCCCCCATCTGCGGCAATCACAGATACCCCCCAGCCATGCTAGATACAATCTTGAAAAGATGGAGGTGGGACGGGGGCACACTGGCGGTCGGGGACTTCTACGTAGGGCGCAGACTGGCGACATTGGACGAACTGGCGAGGAAGTGGAAACTAGCAAGAGGACAGGAATTGTAACACCTCCAAATAAAGCACTTCCTCCGCAAAGAGACAGTTAGGTACCCCGGGGCCCCAGAAAGTACATTACTAGAGGACCTGATAGGCACAAGCAGCGAGAAGGGGGGCCTCTGTGGGAAAATAAACGGACAGCTACTGGTCAGAGCCCGAACACCACTGGACGGGACCAGACAAAAATGGGAGGACGAACTGGGGACAGAGGTAGGATGGGGACTCTGGAGCGAAGCACTGAGCAGGGTGAGCTCCACCTCCTCCTGCGCAAGGTTAAGCCTAAGCCGAATGCAGCTTAAAGTGGCGCACAGAGCGCACCTGACCAGAACCCAAATGAGCAGGTTCTCCTCGGAGGTGGAGGACAAATATGAGCGGTGCCAGAGGGGCACGGCCAACCACACCCACATGTTTTGGGCTTGTCCCAAGCTTGCTGGGTTCTGGGCAGCCTTCTCCGAGGAAATGTCCAAGGTTGTGGGGGTGAGGGTGAAGCCCATGCCCAATAGCGGCAATCTTCGGGGTATCGGAGCAGCCAGAGCTACACAAGGGGAAGGGGGCCAACGCCCTCGCTTTCGCTTCGCACGCCGGAGAATCCTGCTCGGCTGGCGATCGGCAGCACCACCCACAGCTGCAGACTGGCTCATTGAATTTCTCCACCTGGACAAAATTAAGTACGCCATCCAAGGGTCAGAGGAAGGCTTCCTGGATACTTGGGGGCAGTTCGGCGGCCTGTTCCAAAACCTGTTCGAGGCCAGCAACGAGGAGTAAGCCAGGGGAGAAAAAAAAAAGAAGAACCAAAGGATTGCGCAACCGGGGGGGGAGGGGGGGGGGGGGGGGGGGGGGGAGTGGAGAAAAATGGGGAAACCACAAGAGAAGTGGAAGGGTGCTGAAACCAATGGGGGGGGGTGGGAGAGGCGGAAGGGGGGATATCATAGACCGATCCCGAGGGCAGCAAAATATACGTACAGTTAGTCAAATGAAGGACAAAACAAACCACTCTGTAAAATAAAGCAAATTAGCGCGGGCAAGAAAAATGTAATGTATATATGCAACAACTGTTTATAAATATGAGAAAAGCCATTAAAAAGCTTTTTAAAAAAAAAAAAAAGAAATAGTATGCAGCAAGTCTGTGAGGAACGATAGACAATTGATAGGGCAAAGTTGCACTCAGTGGAATGGGTTAAAGTTTGTCTGTTTCAATGCAAGGAGTGTCAGGAATGAGGGAGATGAACTTAGAGCATGGTTCAGTACTTGGAACAACGATGTTGTGGCTGTTACGGAGACATGGATTTCACAGGGGCAGGAATGGTTGTGAGATGTTCCAAGGTTTAGATGTTTTCAGAAGAATAGGGAAGGAGGTAAAAGAGGAGGGGGAGTGGCACTGTTAATTAGGGAGTGCACCACAGCTGCAGAAAAGGAACTAGTTGAGGAGGGTCTCTCTACTGTGTCAGTATGGGTGGAAGTCAGAAACAAGAAAGGAGCAGTCACTTTATTGGGAGTGTTCTATAGACCCCCAATAGCAGCAGAGAGATAGAAGAACAGATTGGGTGGCAGATCTAGGAAAAGTGCAGAAATAACTGAGTTGTTGTCATGGGTGACGTCAACTTCCCTAATATTGACTGGAACCCCCTTAGTGCAAATGGTTTGGATGGAGCAGATTTTGTCAGGTGTGTACAGGAAGGATTCCTGACTCAATATGTAGATAGGCCAACAAGGGGGGCGCCATATTGGACTTGGTGCTCCACAACAAACCAGGCCAGGTGTCAAATGTCTCAGTGGGAAAGCATTTCGGAGACAGTGACCTCCTCCCCGGCAAGCACCCTCTCCATCACACGCCCTCCGCAGCACCCCCACCTCCTCCCCGGCAAGCACCCTCCCCAACCCCAACCCCCCCCACCCCCCACCACCCCCCTCCTCTCCGGCAAGCACCCTCTCCATCACTCGCCCTCCCCGCCCCCACCGCCCCTCCTCCCCGGCAAGCACCCTCTCCATCACTCGCCCTCCCCGCCCCCCCCCACCCCTCCTCCCCGGCAAGCACCCTCTCCATCACTCGCCCTCCCCAACCCCCCCCCTCCTCTCCGACACGCACCCTCTCCATCACTCGCCCTTCCCGGCCCCCCCCCCCCCCCACCCCCCCCATCCCCGGCAAGCACCCTCTCCATCACTCGCCCTTCCCGCCCCCCCCCCTCCTCCCCGGCAAGCACCCTCTCCATCACACACCCTCTCCAACCCCCCCCCCCTGCCCCCAGCCCCTCCCTGTCCCCCAGCACCTCTCTCCCCCCTGGCCCCTCCCTCTCCCCCAGCCTGCCCCTTCCTCCCCCCAGCTCCTCCCCGTCCCTCCCACCCAGTCCCTCCCTCCTCCCTGCCCCTCACCCCCCTGGCATGCACACTCCAATGGGTCCTGCGACCCCTCCCCACCACTTGCGGTCATGCCGTCACTTCTCCGGCGGCCGCCCCACGCTGCCCCCCACCTCCGCGCTTGCCGGCCTCAACCATCACGACTGGTTAACGCCGTTAAATAGGTGGTTTGATTTACGCCGGCGGGATTTCGGCCCATCCGGCCCAGAGAATTGGGGTGGCACCGGGGCCCGTTGCGTCACGCCAGTCCTCGACAATCTCCGAGGTGCGCGGCCCGATTCACGACAATGGGATTTTTGGGGGGCCGGGCGGGGGTCGGAGAATCCCGCCCATTGTGTCCAGTTCTTGTCGCCTCATTATAGGAAGGATGTGGATGCTTTGGAGAGGGTGCAGAGGAGATTTACCAGGATGCTGCCTTGGCTTGAGGGCATGTCTTATGAAGAAAGGTTGAGGGGAGCTAGGGCTTTTCTCACTGGAGCAAACAAGGAAGAGAGGTGACTTGATAGAGGTGTACAAGGTGATGAGAGGCATGGATAGAGTGGCTAGCCAGAGACTTCCCCAGGGCGGAAATGGCTGTCACCAGGGGACATAATTTTAAGGTGATTGGAGGAAGGTATAGGGGAGATGTCAGAGGTAGGTTCTTTACACAGAGAGTGGTGGGTGCGTGGAATGCACTGCCAGCAGAGGTGGTGGAGTCAGACTCTTTAGGGACATTTAAGTGACTCTTGGACAGGCACATGGACAGCAGTAAATTGAAGGGGTGTAGGTTAGGTTGATCTTAGATTAGGATAAATGGTTGGCACAACATCGTGGACTGAAGGGCCTGTATTGTGCTGTACTGTTCTATATTCTATGTTCTAATACCACTACGCCACTGCCTTCCCTAGCCAATTAAGCAGCAATTGTGTTTGTTAACAAGCAAACTGTGACGAATATCACATTGGCTTCACCATAATGCGCTTGGCATGGGCAAGTGGGCAAGAATTGGGAATCCATTATTTCACCAGCCAAGATGGAAAAACTGGAAAAGAAAGTGGGGTACACCTTCTGGGAAGGTTGGCCTGTACATATCAGGAGAATCCCAACCCGCTTTGTGACCCCGGACCCCCCAGGCTGCCAAATCCCTCTCAGCCCAAAACCCCAGGCTTATCTGTGTCTGGGATCAGTTCTCTCTTCATCATGTGATTGGTTGCAGTCGAGGCAGCACTCACTACATATTTCTGATTCTGCTGGGATTTCTGGAGCAGATGGCCAATCAGAACAAAGAACAGGACAGCACAGGAACAGGCCCTTCGGCCCTCCAAGCCTGTGTCAATCATGATGCCTTAACTAAATAAAACCTTCTGCCCTTACTCAGTAAAGAACAAAGAAAAAGATGGGTCTTTCTTCCATTGAGGGGTGGAAGTGCCTCTCTCTGCAAGTTTGGGCCACCTGTAGCGTGACATTGCTGCGGGGTGGCCGTTTTTAAAGTGGGTCAGCTTGCGACTGACTTTCCAACAGGTTTTAGGGTGCGAGTAATATGCGCCCCCCCCCCCGGTAAAACTCAGCTCCATGTCTCAATATCTCAACTTCCCAGCTATTATAAATTTCCCTTCTGGTAGATTGGTTTGACTTAGACTCTGACACAACGACGTTAGAAGCAGCGGAATAATTTCCATTTGATCAATACTCCTTTCTGCCGAGCAATGGGATCTTGTGACCGGCTTCTGATTAAAATCTATGTGGACAATGCACAACCGATCAATCGTCAGAACAAAGGAAACTTTGGGAGAAAAGAATCACCTGAAGTTACGACATTTGCCTACAGTGAGATTTTTGAAGACCTCTAATGGTCTGTCGGTCGTTATCTGATATTTGTTTTTGATTTAACTCCCTCAAGGGTTGTTGTGTGATATGAAAGGGAGTCACACAGACCTGGATTGTATCTGGCTGTGCTGAGTTTTTAAACATTAAGTTCTTTTAAAAATTATTATTGTTACACTTGTTGGAAATTCTAATAGGACAATGGAATGATTTATCGAATTAACACTGGAAATCATTTCTGGAAAATGGTAGCCAACGCCATTTTTCAAAACTCATGAAAGCAAAATACTGCAGATGCTGAAAATATTAAATAAAAAACAGGAATAGTGAAAATAATCAGCAGGTCAGGCAGCATCTGCGAAGAGAGAAATATAGATATTGGTCTGGATTCTCCACTGCCCGACGTCAGCAACGAGAAACCCCAAACAATGGAGACAGGCACCATGGCCTTTGGCACCCTCCCTGCCATACAACCCCTCTTAGAGTAGAAGACTAACCAGTGATGCGATCAGCTAGCCCATACCTCAGGACCACAAGCTGTCTGAAAGTGCTGCTTGTCCACTGCACCCCTGCTCCCATCCATCCTGCTCCTGACCAGGAAACCTAACCAGCTCACTGTCACAACCTGTGTCTTGCATCAAAGCTCCACAGCACACTGCAGGTAATGCCCCAGAAAATGCACATTTTCCTTACTCACCCCCATCTCTAGGACCTGCCCCCACACAAGCCTCCAAACACAGAGGCAACGGGCAGCACATGTTGACTGCCTCCACCACACAACCAGTTGCCACCCTGCTGGCCGGATAACACATGGCCCATCCAGTGAGGACACCCACAGGACACTCCACTGGGGGACACAGGACAGGAGCCTATCGCTGACATGGGTTGTGGGAGTCGCCAGTACCCCTGTTGGCAGGGATGGGTGGTGAGAATAGAGGCTCCCCATATCACAGGCTAAGTGGGCCCAGGGGAGCAGTGCTGGTTACATCAGCTTGAAGAAGCTGGAGAAGGGGGGAAACATGCAGAGGGTGGCACAGCAGCACAACCCAGGGTGATCATGTAACCTGGTGGCTATGGATGGTCAAGGTGAAAAGGAGGCACTGCATCAGGGCATGCGGATGCTGCTGGTGCCTGTCCTTCGAGGAGCTTCTGGACCACCTATGCCAAATCCAATGCCAGCTCACAAGGAAGACCATGTGCCACCTGTTCCATATGGTGGTGCACCTGGCACCACAGGGGTTTGGAGGAGGACACCTGCTCTCCGTGGCCATCAAGGTGACAGTCGTCCTGAACTTTTATGCCTCTGCCTCATTCCAGGGCTTGAGCAGGAACCTGTGTGGGATCTCGCAAACATCCACATACAGATGCATCTGCGCTGTGTCAGTTGCCCAATACCCCACGGAAATCTGGACCAGGCCTACCAGGATGCCCAGCCTAGGGGTGTCATTCATCTTCTTCTGACATTGCATGCCGGACCTCGTGTTGATGCCTGACTGCCTCTGCCACCTCCTCCCAGGTGCTGTTTAGGAAGGTGGGCTTGAGTCTCCACCTGACCCCAGGGAGGAAGCTTTTCCTCCTCTCCTCAATGGCATCGAGCATTCGATCGACTTCGGACTCCGTATATTGGGATCAGGTCTTCTCTGAGCCAGCTTCTTGCGTGGTGAGTGGAGCACTTATGAGCAGCTCCAGCTTGTCAGACTCTTCAACACAAATTCTGGCCCCAGCGAATCCAACGCCTGCGGAGCTGGGAATTTCTCGCAATTCACGTTGGCCCATTTGCAACTTTTGAATTTTGTTCAAACAGCGTCCCCAGTGGGAACGTGTATTGCACAGGATTCCGTTCCAGCGGAAACGCGTAGGCTAGAATTCTGCAGCCATTGGGGTTCTCTGTTCCTGTCGTTAGTGCACCCCTGCCCAGCTCAAAGGGAAATCCCATTGACAAGCGGTGGGAGTTGAGAATCCCGCTGCTAGTGAATGGCATGCCACCGAGAAACGTGTGGCTGGTGGACCGGAGAATCCCACCCTTAGTCTCCCAAACGGAGAATCCAGCCCATGATTTCAGGTCAATGGCCTTTTATCAGAACTGGAAAAGGTTAAAAATGTAACTATGTTTTAAGTAGGCACAGAGGCGGGGAAGGGGGTAATCATAGATTATCATAGAATTTACAGTGCAGAAGGAGGCCATTCGGCCCATCGAGTCTGCACCGGCTCTTGGAAAGAGCACCCTCCCCAAGGTCTGACTGGGTAGTGGGGAAGAACAAACTGGGATATCCATCAAAGGGTGGAAGGCAGGAGAGTTGAGATGTCGAAAAGTGTGCAAGGCAAAAGAGGCGTGCAGAATATGTATAAATAGAAAGCATCATAGAATCCCTACAGTGCAGAAGGGGGCCATTTGGCCCATCGAGTCTGCACCAGCCCTTGGAAAGAGCATCCTACTTAAGCCCATGCCCTGACCTTTTTGCCTGTGAGCGTAGATGGCTATTCACCTCCCCATCAGTTTCACATTTTTAAAAGGTGTACTAATCGGTGTCCGCGTGACCACGTGCTGGGGAGGTGTTTAGATAGGGGATAGCTCCCGTTAATTGTATGAAGTTCGGCCTTAATGATGATTATTGGCTTCTTGCCACGCTAAGGTGAGATGTGGATTTCACCAAGGGAAGCGGGCAGGTTAGATCATGAATGGATCGGTGCCCGGCACAGTTCTCGTTTTTGGTCTCGCCCCCTCGCGTTAACTGTGCCACCATGACGTGTTCGTGAACCTGATAGAGGTTTATGACAATGAGCAATGGTTTCATGGTCGCCAATAGACAAGTTATTTAATTCTAGATTTTTAAAATTTAATTCAAATTCCACCAGGTGCAGTGATGAGATTTGAACCCATGTCCCCAGAGCATTAGCCAGGAATTACTAGTCCAGTGACATTATCATGTTTGAAGAACGTGACTTTGGGAATCCAAAGCCTTGCAGTGTTTACTATTTATACAATTAACAGACTGACAAGAAAAATCCTTCAACACAAAGCAGAGAGTTGTCCACCAGTCTAACTGCCCATTCTTGGCCCATTGCCACTGAGGCTGTCAATCAAGGTGAGCTGCCCAAGTAGGTGAAGAAATGAATTTCACACTTGGCCAAAACTGAATAACAAGAGGTAAATGAATGGCACGATCTCATTGCCTGCAATTAATCAGCCACTTAAATTCCATTGAAATACTGAGCCTTAAATGGAAAGGGACATTATCTCACGATCAGACACTAATTGTACTTTAACTGTTAATAAATTAAGTTTCCTTGCAGAGCTTTTGCATCTTAAGTGTCAATGGGCCTAATTATGCTGACAAGACAAGTAAGAGCATCGATGTTCAAATCAGACCAAAATTGCTCACTTGCAAACTGTTGGAACGCGGGTCACCTGCTTAAAACGATATTAATATTAAAGGTCTATCTCTCTATTATGTTGTCAGTGGAGGGCAACAGACTAAGGGCGGAATCTTATCAGAATTTGGCAACGGTCAGATTCAGACTGAAGACTGAGGTGTAACTCTCCAGTTGCACAGATTAGTTTTCTTTCAAGATCTCAAGGCTCTTTAAAGAAGAGAAATGATTGGGCAGGGCTGATTAGAGCCAGAACCGGCTGCATAGAGATCAGGGTGCCAGTGCCCATTCTCACCCCCGCCCCACTTAAATGAACCCCCCACAATGGGTCACACACTTGGGCCCACCCCTGGCACAGCTTGGTGCTGCCAGCTTGGCACTGTGATTGAACTGTTGCCTCTGATGGAGAATTTTGTGGATTCAAGCACCGTGCCAAAGGCCTGAGCACATAACCTAGGCTACACTGCATTGCAGTGCTGTGCCAGGGCAGTGCTACATTGTTGGAGGTGTTGGGCGGGATTCTCTGTCCAGCCGCACCCGTTGTCTGCTGTGGTGCACCTCTGTCGGCAGCAGAATCCTCCGTCCCGGCAGCCGGCCAATAATGGGCACCCCCACGTCGTCAGGACATCCGCGGGGGTTAGTGAGTTGCCGGCAAAACGGAGGATCCAGCCGACGGAGAATCCAGTCCGTTGTCTTTTGGATGAATGTCAAACCAAAGCCCTGATTGTCTGTTCATGTGAACCTAAATGGTCCTACTCAAAGAAAAACCAGAACGTTCTCCCACAAGTGTGGACATTTATCCTTCAACCAAGTCCATCAAAACAGAAATGCTTCCCTAATTAACAACAAAGACTAAAAATCAAAAGTAATTCATTGTGAATGTTGTGTTGGGTGTTCCGCTACACAAACGAACCAACACGGTTGTAGATGGTACAACTCTGTTTTATTACTCTTCATAACAACATCTGTTAACTCATGGCTGTGGTTCGTACTTGACCTGTTAACCTGTGGACCCAGCCCTAACACTATCTTAGAGAGGCACTCAGCACATGGTGTATGTCTGAGTGGCACGCTGTGAGCTCTGTGCTCTGAGCTATCTCCTGCTGGAATGAGCGGGAACTGTGGTGTTCCCTGTTTTATAGTGCGTGTACTCTCACTGGTGATTGGCTGTGATGTTGCGTGTGTGTTGATTGGTCCGTTGATCTGTCCATCAGTGTGTGTGTGATTGCACCATGATATGGTTATATGAATATCATGACAGTGAAGTACTTTGGAACCTCCCAAGGACATGAACAGTGTTGGATAAATGAAACTTCCTTTGTCTCATAACTCTGAAGTTGCAATTAGCGTCAGTTTCTGTTTTATTTTTTACATATTTCAGAGTAAACTTACAAGCATTCAAAAATACATCTAAAATCACAAAATGCCTGCATTCATGCTTTTAAAACTCTGCTCTAGTAGCTTATGTGGTGTCTGTTTACTTTGCTTGGAATTCACACCCAGACTTAACCAATCAAGCATAGATCAATTCCCAGACTCACATAATCAAACAAAGATACATTTAACTATTGGACGCTGCATCCACCAGGCTGTTGAAAGATCTGGTACAGGAGAAATACAGCAAAGATTGAGGAATGACTACTGTGAATAGTTAATAAAGAAAGAAGATAAATTTATGCAGCCTCTTTCACAATGTCGGAATATTCCAGAGGCCATTGTAGCCGATGGAAGTACCTCAGATTGTAATGACTATGCAATATAGGGGAATGTGTCAGCCAATTTGGGTACAGTGAAGCCCCACAAACAGCAATGATCTAAATGACCAACTAATGCATTTCTGGTGGATAAAGGATTAACATCGTTCAGGCCACCTCACAATCTTTGAAAAGTGCCATGGATATGTCTTACGCCCACCTGAGATGACTCAACCAAAAGATGGCAGCTTCAGCAATGCAGATCGTCCTTTAAAAGTGTACTGAAATGTGCATTCTGATGTTGGGCTATGAACTCGCATCCTTCTGATCCAGAGACAAGACTGCCACTACTGAGCCAAGGCAGGCACCAGTTATTCAGGTGTGAGGGAACTTTTCTTGTCGCAATGTCCTCATGGCAGGAAGGCTATGGAGATCTTTAAACCCAGGAGCTCATAACTCCTAGATTTTCTCCTTTGTAAAACAGGTCTCGCAATCATTAATGATATCCAAATGATCCTATTATAGTTGCAATTAGTGCTTGCACCCTCATGTCAATATTGCATAATAATGAGCATGGCAGCAGATTAAAAGGAACACCCTGTGGCAGCATAGCTGGAAATTGAAACCAAAATGTTAAAAGTACTCTGCTTCCAGACCGCCTTTATCTCAGAACCCTTTTCCTAGCTGAAGGATTACAGCTCCCTTTCATTTGGTTTATTTATCATGTTCAAAATGAGCTTCACAAATCAATTACAACAGTGAGTACACTTCAGGAATGCACTTCATTGGCAGTAAACCACCTTGGGACATCCTGAAGATGTGATAGGCCCCATAGAGATGCAAGCCTTTCTTATTTCGAAATGTTTCTTTCTCAGGTTCATGGAAAAACTGCTTGGCCAAACATTTATTCATTTATGAGCACATCAAAATAAAGTGAATGTAAATCAACATGTACTGTATGTAAAATTTCATTGCAATGAAATTGACATTGGACCCTTCAGGCTGTTAGTTTTCCAGCACATTTTTTTTTTTTGACGAGCTGTTTTGCATGATGTGCATGCCCTTGTGGCAGCCCCAAGGATTGAAACAGTGATCCAGAAATTCTTAAATTAGCTCTTCGATGTGCTGGTCCATGAGGGGAAAAAAATAATAATTTTGAATGGTTCAGCCAGTGTAGATTTGCATATGTCATTGGTGTATTGTGTATGTGTGTGGGGACAGGAAGGGAAGAGGCATTTCTGAACAATCCTCAGTGGACATTTGGTGGAGTACTTGTGTACTAAACACCTGACAATTTGATGTGAAGTATGCTTGGCAACCAAGTTTTTCGTAAAAGACAGCTGTTGGGGTGAGTTCCCAGGCAGAAGCACCTACATTATATGTTATATTTATACGAAATGCACATTATTTGCTATTCCACCAAGAATGTATAAATCCTAGCTAAAATGGAAAATAACAATTTTCAGAGGCATCATGGTGTTTACTTGGCCACATTCTTGGAGCAGGTCAGCTCTCACTCAAGCACACACAATAACTCATTCAGCAACTAGACAAGGTTAAGACAAGCAGTTGTCTCTGAAGAATGGAACCAGCTAACAAAGCCAAGATGAGGAAGTCTTAAGCTTGTGAATTATTATGAAGGCCGAGGGACGGTTGATAAATGGTCTGGATCACATCGTTGTCTGTCCATGAGCTGATCATGCAGCCCCATCATGTCTAATAACTAATTTTGTTGGATCTATACCTAATCTATAATCTGTACGATTGGCTCGTGTCCAGCCGAGGTGGGCTGAGTAACTGTTTGAAAATGTATAAGTATTGATGATTTGCCTTTGTTCAGTGAAGAAGCGCATGGTGTGCCCAGGGACTTACTTCCCACTGGCGTAATCAATAACCTGTTTGACTTTTGGAGCAGGCCCGAGTGTTTCTTTCCAGATTCATTCCCACTGACACAGCTTTATTTCCATGTTATTGAGATTCTGGACAGGCTGTACCCTTGCTATAGTAGTTCAGTGTAAATTCAACTATCCCATTGTATAGTTGTGTAAGACGTCCTTGGAGACACTTGCTTAGGTCTAGCCACAGACCATTCCAGGTACAAATAAAATAGGTTACATTTATTAGGTTATTTATGGTAAGGACAAACAAAATATTTAAAATGGTAATGGTAGCAATCAGTTCATTCTGGAACACTGGCCTGAGATGCTCCAATTAACTGCAGCGCTGTCTCTGGCTGTATTCAGTTGACCTTCGTCATTCTTCTTATTCTTCTCTTTTTTTTAAATAATCTTTATTGTCACAAGTAGGTTTACATTAACACTGCAATGAAGTTACTGTGAAAATCCCCCAGTCGCCACATTCCGGCGCCTGCTCAGGTACACGGAGGGAGAATCCAGAATGTCCAAATTACCTAACAGCACGTCTTTCGGGACTTGTGGGAGGAAACAGGAGCACCCGGAGGAAACCTTGCAGACACAGGGAGAACGTGCAGACTCCACACAGACAGTGACCCAAGCCGGGAATCGAACCTAGGGCTCTGGAGCTGTGAAGCAACATTGTTACCCACTGTGCTACCGTGCTGCTGCCCACTGAAAGCCGGAGTTTATTAACCATTTGAGAGATGCAAGCCTATCTACATGGTCTGTGGCATTCCACTGATAATCCAAATCAACAGCCTCCAAGGATCTCTTCCAGTCGGGCACTGAATTAGATTTAGCAGTTTCACCTTTGAGATGTTTCAATTGCCAGCACTATTTTCTCTGATTCGCAATGTCATGGATTAAAGCTGTACTCTGGGTTTGAACACTTATCTGGGCTGATTTTCCATTACAGTGCTGAGGAGCTTCCGGGCGGGATTCTCCCTTCTGGGGACTAAGTCCCCACGCCCGCCGGAAAACGGATGGGAATTACTCCGGACTTTTTGGCCCGCGCGGCCAGGCATGCTTAATTGCTGTAATCATATGGCTGCAGAAAAGTGTAACCAATACTACTGAGTTAATCCCTGAGAAATTATTTCCCAGAATTAAATTGTTAACATGTTTGCAAAAATCAGTCATGATTTCTACAAATACCATGGGCTGGAAATAGAGAGTGCTATTTAATGGATGTGATGGGGGTCTTGCCTGCCAGCTGAAGAGTCGGCAAAAGCCTGTGCGGGAAGGTCCACCATATTTCTTGTTTTGATTGTTTCTCAGGTGCTAAATTGGGAAGCCTCCAGCCTACCCTGGGTCAAGGAGCCCAGTAGTGGAAATCCCCCCCCCTGAGTCCAGCAGCTGCCATTGCAGACATTACATGGATGGGACAGCAATGTGGGGCTGGGAAGGGTGCTCTTTTAGAGGGTCGTTGCAGACTCGATTGGCCGAATGGCCTCCTTCTGCACTGTAGGGATTCTATGATCCTCAGCTGATCCTTTTGGTCAGGTAAATGAAGGGCCCCCTCTGGAAGCAACCCTGACATGGCTTGGTTTTCGGGCTTCCTGCGTGGCATGTCCCTGCCTGTTGCTGGGTGAGTCTCAGTGCTTATGGAATGAAGCCCCAAAATGAGTATAAATTGCCCAGTTAAGGGCCTCAATTCGCAATGGGGTGGGAAGACCATCCACAAGCTCTCCACCCTGGACTTAATTTGGTCAGAGGCGGGAAGGTGAAAGTATTCCCACCAGCCACCCTTCCGCCTGATTAAATGCCCCACCCCCAAACCGGTACCAACCCACCTCGGTGGGGGGGGGGGGGGGAGTTAAATTCCACCCACAAACTTATTAGGTTACCAGTGAGAAATTCTGGGTACAGTTTAGGTGCGGCGGTGAGATCGTGATCCTTTTTCAAGAGATTGGGGTATCTCAACTTAGTCCATCGGTTTCCCAGTAGGCACAGGAGAACTGCTTCGCTTTGCTTCACCCAATTGATTTCAACGCTCAAGTCAGAACTCAATATTGAAGAAAGAGGATCAGAGGTTATCCGAAAAAGTGTTTGGCTATGAGGATCCCTGTTGCACTCACGGGGTTAAAAAGTAGAAGACATAGCATTGCTGAAGAGAACAATGAGACAGAGAAGCTCGAGATAAGCAGTACTGAATAGGACAATGAGCTGACAGTGTGACTAATCCTTTGTAATAGTAGGAAATAAATGAAAGCAATTCCCTCATGCTATCGCAACTGGCTAAAAATCAAGCTTATGTCTCTGGGTCTAGTCCTTTTGAAAGTAAGCTATTTATTTTGAAAAGTCTATGCATTTTTGAACATGGTATAGCTTTAGATAAGCCATCCACTTGAACTTGTGGTATTGATTTAAACACTTGCACAAGCAGTTGGCAAAGTGAGCGCAATGTTTTACAGATGTACGCTAACAGTGGTTCCTTTTGTCAATTATTTAAAACATTCTGCTCAAATGATTAATTGCTTGAGTCTGTCCCAGCCAGTTTGTTGCTTGCTAAAAGCCGAAACACCTCCCCAAAAGGAGTTGCAGAGCAAGGTGTCAAAAGCAATGGTACCTGACTCAATTAATCGTTTGAAAAAGCACCCGGAGAAATATCCAATTGGGAATGGGATTTTTGTGGGGTTAGGTACAGGCTGAATCAGTCAGATTCTCCATGAGATACCTGTGCTGATAATTGAGGAGAAGGTGTTATCTGGAGGACAATTATTGAGGATTGAACAATGGAGATGGAAGGATAATTTTGATTGATGCCATTAAAGGACCCGGGAGCATAGTGTAGTTGTTATCTTTCAGCAGGTTCAAGAGGTGAAGATGGGGCATGTTTTATTTCATTACATCAGTCAAGCACTTAATTACCAAAATTTTAGAAACTTATACACTGGCACTCATTTTGTAATAAACAATTCTTGGACTTACAAGTGTCTTATTGAATTGAAACTTCAAACTGATTCTCATAATTAATGTTGAAGTTCAATTGCTGTTGTTTAGACATGTACGGGCGAATCCAGCTCCGACACCAGCTGCCGTATTCCCCGGCGCCGGTTTTCAGGCGGGGACAGGGTTCCCGCCACGCCGGTCGGGGGCCAGTGGCAGCGGCCCCCCCGGCATTTCTCCGGGCCCCGATGGGCCGAGCGGCTGTCGGTTTCTGGCCAGTCCCATCGGTGTGGATTAGACATGGTCCCACACGGCGGTACCTGGCAGGTAAGTCGGCTGGGGCGGTCCTCGGGGGGGGCGTGGGGGGTACGACCCCAGGGGGGCCCACACTGTGACCTGGCCCGCGGTCGGGGCCCACCGATCTGTGGGCGAGCCTGTGCCGTGGGGGTACTTCTTCCTTCTGCCTTGGCCCCTGTAGGGCTCCGCCATGGCCGGCGCGGAGAAGACACCCCCCTGTGCATGCGCCAGAGTATGCCGGTGGTTCCGCTCATGCGCAGGATCACACCAGCCCTTTCGCGCATGCGCGGACTCGCGCAGTTGCTTCGGCGCTGGCTTGAACGGCGCCAACCCTGCCGCCGTCCACCTAGCCCCCAGAAGTGCGGAGAATTCCGCTACTTCCGGTCGGCCCAACGCCGGAGTGGTTCGCGCCGTTTTTGACGCCGGCGTCGGGCCATCGCGCTGATTCCGGAGAATCGCGCTTGTAGAATCATTTGAATTAGGAACAGGATAAGGCCATTCGCCCCTTGTACTAGATTCTCCCACAGGAGGAGTGAATCTCCCCCTTCAATCCTGTCAAGACCCCTCAGGATTTTATATGCTCCAGGATGGGCCAGAGGGCCTCCTTTTTTGCTGTAAAACTATGACTCTATGAGCGCCATTCTCTTGCCCCGTTTGCGCAGAGAGGGCCATAATGCCATTTGTGCTGGGGACTACCCATGTGAGACCCTTTGTGAGATGCTCCCTGCCCTTGGTTGGTGTCATAATCTGGTTCATGCCAAGTGAGGGCGTGAAGCAGATTAGCATAATAGAGCCTTCATCAACATATTCAGCTTCGACTTTCAGGCAAATTCACTGGGACCCTTCAATTCTTCCACTGGCCGGTGCAACTTGAGGCTGGCGGGAATCACAACTTCTCTCCAAAAACAGAGACCAAATGTGATGATCATGGCAGGGTTGGAGGGTGGGGGGAGGTGCTTGGAGGCCATTAAAGCCCTTGGGTAGTCAAGGAAATGTCTGGAAATTGCCTTGGCAATGCCCCCTGGCAGAGCCAACCTGACAATGAGAACTTGGTACTACCATGTTGGCACTGCCAGGGGAAATGTCAGGTTGGCAATGTCAAAGGGTCCCACACAACTCTTTCACGGCGCAAATACCTCAAAAAATGTCAAAGTTTGGGTGGATTGTGATCTGGCTCGTGCCAACCCACCCAATGGGAATCACACCACATTTCCCGCTGGAGACCACACTTAGAAATCTTTTGGGAGAACTGCACCCTATGGGCTGGATATTTAAGCCGAGCCCACCCCAAGATCGCCACGGACGGGATGGGGATCATGTGATTTCACATTGAAACATTTTACCGGAAATATTGAAATCGGGTCTTGTTGGTAGATGAGGTGACTGATCATCTCCCTTTCCCCTGATCATCATGGACGGCAAGGTAGCACAGTGGTTAGCACTGTTGCATCACAACTCCAGGGTCACAGGTGTGATTCCCGGTTTGGGTCACTGTCAGTGCGGAGTCTGAATGTTCTCCCTGCATCTACGTGAGTTTCCTCCGGGTGCTCCAGTTTCCTCCCACAAGTCCCGAAAGATGTGCATTTAGGTGAATTGGACATTCTGAATTCTCCCTCTGTGTACCCGAACAGGCGCTGGAGTGTGGCGACTGGGGACTTTTCACAATAACTTCATTGCAGTGTTAATGTAACCTACTTGAATGTAACCTACTTGTGACATTAAAGATTATTATTAAAGATTATTATTATTAATGTAACTGTGTTTCTCCCCACTCTTTCATTTTGCCCCAGGAACAAGTCATAGATGCATCTTTTTTCGTAGCGTGATTGATTTGGGGATTTTGTAGAACTGTTTCCTCTCCATTGGTTCAACAGCCATTCCAGTTGATGTGCGCAATGAATGAAACAACCAACCTTGGAGCAATACTCATCCACTTGGGGTAATGCACTCCGTGGATTTTACAGAGAATCACATGGCACCATTGAAGTTCCTTGGAAATGGTCACGTTAGCACACAGAGATACAGACAAAGATTACCAATATGTTTACCGACCTATAAATAGTAGCATAAAACATATTGGCCCGTAAATTCCTGCAGGATTCGGGATTTAAGTCACTGGTGCACTGCACATGTGCGGTGGTGCCGAACTGGAAGTGCAGGCATGCAGACGTGCGCACTGAAAGCACGTGGGGTTCAAATTCCTGGCCGTTTTTATCCCCCTGCTTAAAGCCCTGCTCTGCTGAATGAAAAACCAGCACTAACTTGGGCAACCTGCCGGATTTTTGGTGAGTTTATACACGGAAGGTTTTCAGTCTAGCAGAGGCAGGGACATCGGGAGATTTCTTTTGATAGGTTAAAGTTTAAAATTATTAGTCCTTAGCTTTATAAATATGTTTAAAATGCAAATAAAATGAAAGAAAGATATATTGTTTTAAACTTTTGTTTATCATGGTAATTTTAATCCCATTAAAGGAACTATAATGGATAGAACACAGTGATCAATCGCTGACGGGTCTAAGATACTCCGTGTTATTGTCCATGAGTTCTGTGGGTCCATGCATGGTTGATGAGCCCAATCTTCAAGCTGCATCTTCGATCACTCACTTGGCAGGGTTTCCAAAAGGTGGAATCAGTCCTTGCATGCTAAGTCCTTTTCCAGGCCTCCTCTTGCCGTCGGGTCTTCTCGAAGAATTGTGACCCTTCAATCAGGAGGCTCCTCGAAGTAGGTCTCTTCTGAGAAATGGTCTCCCAGACATTGATGTCTATGTTCTATTTCTTGAGGTAAGCCTACAAGGTGTCTTTGAAGAGTTTGCTTTGTCCTACTCTTGTTCGGGATTTTTCCTCGAGCTGGGTGAAGAAGATTTGCTTTGGCAGTCGGGACTCTGATATCCTCAGCAGCGGAGTTGGTTTCAGATGATCATGGACTTGATACTGGTGCTATTTGTTTTTTAAATTTAGAGTACCCAATTCATTTTTTCCAATTAAGGGGCAATTTAGCGTGGCCAATCCACCTACCCTGCACATCTTTGAGTTGTGGGGGTGAAACCCACACAAACACGGGGTGAATATGCAAACTCCACACGGACAGTGACCCAGCGCCGGGATCGAACCTGAGACCTCGGCGCCGTAAGGCAGCAGGGCTAACCCACTGCGCCACCGTGCTGCCCTTATACTGGTGCTATTGACTCCTTCAAGGACACTGATGGTTGCATGCCTGTCCTCCCAGCTGATTCAGAGCGAATGTAGATTTGGATCTTGCCAAAGGACATCCCAAAATGATGTCAGAGGAGGGGTGTGCCAGGACACCGCACTTCAGCAGCTGCTGCTTTCGGACATTGAGCTTGTCAATTAACAATTGTCAAAACCCTCCCATTCCCCTCTATTCTCTCTGTCCCCTCTTCCCTCCCTCCCCATCCCCTGTCTCCCCTCCATCCCCTCTTCCCTCCCTCCAATTCACCGCCTTCCCACCCTCCCTCCTCTTCTCTTCCTCCCATCTTCCTTCCCGCCCCTCTACAAATAGATGGGACTGCTGTATTTAGGTGAGAAAATATATTTTACTGCAAGAAATTTGTAAAATTTGAGGTAGCTTTATGTCATTTATCATGCGAGAGCACCTTTAAGAACTGGATGTTTAAGCAATGTACCTTTCAGAAACAGTGATGTCATAGAGTGGAGCTCAGCTCAGATCAGCCATTTTGGCAGTTTTTGGTTTTGCAGTTTGAAAAGTGCCTGGCTGGTTTTGCTGAGAGCAGTTTAAAAAGTGCCTGGCTGGTTTTGCTGAGAGCAGTTTAAAAAGTGCCTGGCTGGTTTTGCTGAGAGCAGTTTAAAAGTAGAAACCCAGTTTGAGACAGCAGCTTGAGAAGTTCTGGTTTGCTGTGATCTGCTTAGAAGGGAGAAAGCCAGATTTGAGAAAGCAGCGTGTGTGTCTGTGTGTTTCCAGAGAGCTGCATGAAGAAAGCAAGGTGCTGGAGCTGATGTCACCCAAGCTAATATATCTCTGCCATTCTACAGAAAAAATATATATCCTTTAACCTGATGTGATATTGTTTAAAGGTGTTAAGTCTCTTGGAAGTTTGAAGGAACATTTTAAGGAAGAATTTACTGTTGCAATATTTTCTGAGTTATCTTTGAAGTAAGGGGTGTTAAGAGATCCAATGTTTATTGAAGATGTTAAGTTGAGTTCATGGAATAAACAGTGTTTTGTGTTTAAAAACCTACGTGTCCATAATTGTAATCCCACACCTAGGGAAAAAGCCGTGTGCTAGGAAAAGCAACAAATACATTAAAGGGAGAGGTTGGTTGGAACTCCATGATACATTTTGGGGTTCTGAAAACGCCTCGCCCATAACACATTGTTCAGTTGATAATGTTAACTGGTTTCAAAGTTTTCTACTTTTAAAATGATTTTTGTCACTAAGTGTTTTACATTAAACTTTACAAGCTTCGGAAAATGAACATCAGAACACAACATTTAATTGAGATAATTATAAATGAATAAGAAAATAGAAGTAAGCAAGGCAGAAACATATATAACATGATGGCACACTAGTTAACACTGCTGCCTTTCAACACCAGGGGCCCGTGTTCAGTTCGGACCTTGGATGACTGTGTGGTGTTTGTATATTCCCCCTGTGAATGCATGGGTTTCCGGTAACTATGGAATAGAACTATAGAATTTCAACAGTGCAGAAGGAGGCCATTCAGCCCATCAAGTCTGCACCAACGACTTCCGGTGACGGCTATGAAGAAGTAAGTCGCACATTTGGTGGCTCTCACTCTTGTCGGACTTTTGGACCTTTCCCCGTTTTTCTGCTGTACTTGAATAGTAAAACGGATGTTAGTGGCAATTGTTTACTGAATTCCCACTTCGGTGTATGGAGAGAAGGACTAGAAGTGTTTGTAAGGGCAGAAACAAAAGACAGAGAAGGCTTGGGCTGTAGCTGCAACAGAAGACAGCATGGCGGATGTTCGGACCTCTGGCTTGTTGACCCAGCAATCTATGGAGTAGCTGATGCAAGTCATTCAGGAGGGCTTTATTATGCAGAAACGGGACTGCTTGGACGCGATAAAAGAGTCGATTGAGCGGTTGGAGCATAGATTGGACGTCCAGGATGGGGTGATCCAGAAGGTGGAGAAGGCGCTGACTGAGCAGGAGAAACATCAGACTGCTGTGGAGCTGGAGTTGGGGATGCTGAGGGACTAGCAGAAGAAGCTCCTGGAGAAGGTGGAGGACCTAGAAAATAGGTCCTGCCGGCAGAACCTAAGAATCTTCCGGCTCGCGGAGGGGTCCGAAGGAACGGTCACTGGGGCATACATCCCAGACATGTTTGAGAAGCTGCTGGGGGATGGGGCATTCTCCCGGCACTTGGAGGTGCATAGGGCTCACAGAGCACTCGCGAGGAAGCCGCGAATGGGAGACCCCCCGAGGGCAATTGTGGTGAGATTCCACAGGTTCTTGGATAAGGAGCACATTCTACAGTGGGCCAAGCAGACATGGAGCTGTAAATGGGACAATCGCATCCTGCGGGTTTACCAGGACCTGAGTGTAGAGGTGGCCATGAGGAGAGCAGGCTTCAACCAGATCAGGTCGATCCTTTTTAAGAAAAAGGTGAAGTTTGGGCTGTTATACCCATCCCATCGCTGGATCATGCATGAGGATCAGCACTTCTACTTCGAGTCGCCTGAGGACGCGTTGGACTTTGCGAAAAAGAAAGGGCTGGTGATGGATTGAGAACTTGGCTGCAACGTTCATATTTTTGTTTTTTCTTTTTGTTTCTCTGTTTTTGTAAAAGGTTTCCCGTTTTGTGTTTCATGGAAGATGTTTGTGATGCCGTTTGCAATGATTTGGAACCAGCGGTAGAGCTGAGTGAGTTAAGGTTTTCATTTACACTGTTGTGGGATGGAGGGGTGCTTGTTTTGATCTTGGTGTTTTTCTGTTGGGCAATTGTGTGGGGATTGTTTGATGTTGGAGTTTGTTTGTATGGGCTAGGGGGAGGGTGGTGAGTGAACAATAGGTGGGAGACTATCTGGCGCCGATAATGGGGCCCACCAAGCTAGCTGGGCGAGCTAGCTCTCGGAAGCGCAGTGGGGGTGGGGGTGCATATGTTGGTTTAGTAAAGGGATTGGGTGACAGGGTGTTGTTACTAGGGTGGGGGAGGGGGGGGTGAATGTTCTGCGGACGAGGGAGGGACTTGGGCTGAGGGACAGAGAGGAGGTTGGGGACGGGGACTGCCTGGGGATGGACCGGTGGAGGTGAGGAGCATGGGCTGGAGGCGGGCCTAAAAAGGGGGATGGCTGATCGGCGGAGGGGGGTGGGGCAATGAGCCCCCCAACTAGGCTGATTACCTGGAATGTTCGAGGGTTAAATGGGATGGTCAAAAGGGCACATGTGTGCGCGCATCTTAGGGGATTGAAGGCGGACGTGGTAATGTTGCAGGAGACGCATCTTAGAGTTACGGACCAGGTTAGACTGAGGATAGGCTAAGTCAGTCAGGTCTTTCACTCGGGACTAGATTCAAAGACGAGAGGGGTCGCGATCCTGATCAATAAGCGGGTGGTGTTTGAGGCGAGTAGAATAGTCTCGGACGTGGGAGGTCGGTACATTATGGTCAGTGGGAAGGTAGAGGGGGTGCAGATGGTATTATTAAATGTGTATGCGCCAAATTGGGCTGATGTGAAGTTTATAAAGAGGATGCTGGGGAAGATACCGGACCTGGACACGTAAACGTTGGTCATGGGAGGGGACTTCAACACAGTTATGGGCCCTGGCTTGGACCGGTCTGTGGTGTTGGGTGCTCTGGTGCACAGATGAGCCAACACAGTTGTATGTGGTACAACTCTATTTTATTTTAACTCTTATAATACAGTTCGTTCTGGATACTCTGCACGTGCTGTCTCCCTGAGTGTGTCATGTAGCAGGTCTGTCCTGGTCCTCCTCTCCAGCTAATACTGACCACCAGGTGTCGTGTTTGTGCTTTTATATCTTTCTGTGATTGGTTGTGGTAGTGTGTGTTCTGATTTGTCTGTTGGTGTGTATATCATGATGTGTGTGTTTGAATATCATGACATCCCCCCTTTTTACAAAGATATGTGCCTACGTGGTTATAAATATAATCGTGTCGTGAGTGCATCTAAGAGTGTGTGCGTGTGTTGTGTACAGCGTGTGTATATGACGTAACTATTTACATGGGGCGATGTCGGGTGCGTCACACTAACAAGGTTGTACCATAACAAAACATGAATGCGAGAAAAAAAACAACTTGAACAGTGGTCCGGTCAGACGATATCTGGAACGATAAACAACAACAGGTTATCATACAGAAGTGTTTGACTTTTTGAACGTATGAACAGCGTTATCAGTCCAGTCTAATGGGTGACCGCCTCAAGAATAGGCTGGTCCTCAAGCCGGTTCAGCTGTGGAGATTTGGGTTCACACTGGTTCACCTTGGACTGTTGGAGGTGATGCTGTTGCCGAAGTCTCTACTTTTCCATTTGTTGTACTTCGTGCAGTGCTTGGTTTTTCATTCGTGCAAATATAACATTCAACATCTTTGTTAGTGTTGCCTTGGCTGTGGTTTGGTTCTGGTGGCGATGGAAGGGGCATGATCCGTGGCATCTCCACAAAGTCATCCTTGGGAACCAGTGGAGGATCCGGCGTGTGCGTACGGTTCAGTTGCGAGCGTGGAAGGCGGCGCAAAGCTCGCTGATTGCGCCTACGCACCAATCCATCCGCCCTGCATGCCAGGAACAAGGTGGAGTCTTTTTTCTTTTTATGTTTGTGGTGGACGGCATCTTGTAGCCGATGGGTCGTTGCCATCGAAGTAGCACCATCACTAATATCATGCAAGGCGATGACTGTGCCAGATGTGGAAGTTGGCCGAGACCGTGCACGCTGGTTCCGGCCACCTGCTGTGCCGGAAGGGCGACTCCGCAGAGAAACGTCGAAGCATATCGCCTTGGAGAGAGAATTGGTGCTCGCATCAACGTCTGGCGATGGCGCGAATTGGTGTGTCCGTCTTGGACCGCCGGTGCTGGTCGCCACTGCCGACCCAGTGGGACTGCCACACGATCCATTCCCTGTCGCCGTGGCATCCGCTGTCACCCTGAGCATGCCATCACCGAGGCCGCGACACCGCCCGTCCGGAGCAAGGTCTGGCGTGCGCGAATCAGAGTCGGCGCTTGGCTGCTCCCCATCTGGAGTCCGGTCTGCCTTCCGTCGATGCTCCCCGTCCGGAGTCCCAACAGGAGGCAGCCGAAATTCCCTGAAGCTGCACTTCTGGAGTCGGAACATGCAGGAATGCACCAACCAGTGGAGAGGCTCGAGCCATCGAGGGTGGAAGCGGTGCGCCGCCACCGCAGTCGTCAGTGGTCCCACCGTGATCGTCGAGTGCCTCGGTACGCACTAGGCGAGGTCTGTCACCTTGCACCTTTTGCATGGGAAGTGGGATGCTGTCGTCACTCGTCTCACATCCCGTGGATAGATCCTTATTAGCAGCTTGCTGTTCACTAGGGTTGGGTAAATTGTCAGAGTTTTCATCTGGTGGTGCACACCATGTCGGTGGACTGTCATTGTCTTGCCGTTGTCCTTCATTTGGGCTTTTCTTCTTTGGAATTTTAAATCTTCCCCCAGACATTGCAGAACCTTGTTTATTACCCCCAAATTCTCCCATATGTATGGTCTCGAATATAGGATCCAATGTTTCTATCGACATTGTACTATTTTCCAAAGAACATTCCGTTTCACTTTTCTTCTCAGGTACCTCATATGTATCTTTGTCTAATGTACATGCCTTCATGGTCTCTGGGTCTGATTTTGCTGGGACTGGCATGGTCACAGTCTCTCTTTTACTGTTCTCAATTGCCCACATTATACTCCCCATACATAACTGCTTAATCACTGGGGTTAGTGTGGTACAATGGATAATCGGGTCGACCTTATCTGCATCTTCACCATTAGTGGAAAGCACACTTGGTTCACTTGAAACTGCTGCGGGTTTTAAATTCGTTATCTGGCTACTCGATGTCGATGTCCTCAGGATTCTTGCTCCAATGTTCTGCTCATTTATCAGTGGAGTGTGTATAGGTTCAATGCAATTAATGTTCCCCTCAAGGTTTGAAGAGTCATTACTGACTAACTGCTGGTCTCCGATGTTGGGACTTTGCGGCGTTGTGTTGAAGGGAGACATTTGTCCCTGCTGTAGATATGATTCAGGTTGTTTTATTTCCATTACCTGAGGATCAATGTCTTGTCCATTTTTTCGATCCGTACTAAAACACTGGCAATTCTCAGTCTGCTCCTTGCAAGTTAAACATTCAATTAATTTCTTTAGCAAATCCTCAGCATCCTTCTGTGACCGTGCAGCATTATTAATCTCTGTTCGGCTAAAATGATCCTGAAGGTCAGCGCATAAACCTTTTTTTTTTCGGGCTTGGAAGAGGCGATTCCTTTGGCTTGTCTTCAGTTGGGCTTGAACCGTCTTCAGCGCTGTGCCCTTCATTGTAGCATGAGAGACCGTCATGGTCATGCTGCTATGTAGTGGAGCATGGTAGGCTGTTATAGCCTTCTTGCTGTTCACGTGAGCATGGCAGACTTGCATCGTCTGCCGCTGATTGGTCAGGAGAGGTTGCTAGACCCTCATGGTCTTGTTCCTGCAAGGACCGCACATTGGAGTCTTGCGTTGCTTCTATCGTGGAGGCTGTCCACGAGCTCTCTGTGGAGGCTTGTGACACTGGAGTCACTTCTTGTTCGTGCAAGGACTGCGCTCTGGAGTCTTGCGTTGCTTCTATCGTGGAGGCTGTCCACGAGCTCCCTGTGGAGGCTTGTGACTCTGGAGTCACTTCTTGTTCATGCAAGGACTGCGCTCTGGAGTCTTGCGTTGCTTCTATCGTGGAGGCTGTCCACGAGCTCTCTGTGGAGGCTTGTGACACTGGAGTCACTTCTTGTTCGTGCAAGGACTGCGCTCTGGAGTCTTGCGTTTCTGCAATTGTGGAGTCTGTCCACGAGCTTGCTGTGGAGGCTTGTGACACTGGAGTCACTTCTGGTTCATGCGAGGACTGCGCTCTGGAGTCTTGCATGTCTTCTTTCATAGAGTCGGGAACGTTGAGCGGGACGTGGACCACGCTCTGTGTGGCAGCAGGGCGCTCTCCGTGTGCTTGCAGCGCTCCCTGTCTGTTAATGTCAGGCTGCAGCATCATCCGGTACTGATAAGTTGGGACGTCATATCTGCTGGATTGAAGATCCTCAAATCCGAAAAATGAATCCGCATCTGCGTCGGATTCAATGTGGGGGCCGCCAATGTGCAACACGAAAGGTTCGTCCGAGTCATAGTCGTATAGGACCACGGAGCTATCATTGGGCTCGCGAGGTCCGGAAACACTGTAAAGATCGTCATCAAAGTATTCGAGGTCGGAATCATCGGCTTGTGCGTAGGTAACTGCTTGTCGGAGGGTTCTTCGGAGGTCAAATTCATCTCCTGGGTCAATTTGCGGCAATGTGCTGTCATTCCAGGTGAGGGAAGGTTGTTTTACAGCTTTAACAGATTTTTGTTTTTTTGATTTGGGACGTTTCCCTTTTAAATTGGATTTGGGGACATTTCCCCTTTAAATTGGTGCGGTCTGGGGCCTCTGACATCCTGACGCTCGGTATGTAGCACGTAGGAAGCGACTGCGCATGCTCAGATCGCTGTTCCTTTACCGATGGCCGTTTTCTTGACTGCGCATGCGCAGCATCTCGCGCATGCGCAAACGAAACTTCCGGTTCTGCGCACTGCTCGCGCAACTGTGCTAGCGTGATACCTTTAGCAAGATGGCCGCTGACCTCGACCCAGCCCTCTCTCAGGCCCGGGATTTCGGCCTCTGGGAATTCGGGCTCCGGGATCCCAGCCACGAGGTGAGTACTGCAGCTTTTCTTACCTTTACTTGCCGATTGGATTGCGTTTTCTTCACAGTACTTGGAGAATTTGTCCAGGACTGCCTGGTAATCGTACCTTTGCTGCCTCCTGAAGAACCTGAACCTTGTGAATATTTCTCTTGCCCTTGCACCGGCGATGGTGAGGAGAAATTCAATGTTTTCACTATCATCCAGGTCTTGGAGTTCAGCTGCCACCAGGAACAATTCGAACACTTGCCGGAATCGCCGCCAGTTTTCGCGGAGATCGCCGTGGCACTGGAGCGGCTGCGGAACCGGGGGCTCTATCATTTTGCCTGGGCACTGCTGGTTGTCTGTGTACACCGAGGTATGCCGGCAGGTATCGATCCACTCCTGTACCATGTGGTGTTGGGTGCTCTGGTGCACAGATGAGCCAACACAGTTGTATGTGGTACAACTCTATTTTATTTTAACTCTTATAATACAGTTCGTTCTGGATACTCTGCACGTGCTGTCTACCTGAGTGTGTCGTGTAGCAGGTCTGTCCTGGTCCTCCTCTCCAGCTAATACTGACCACCAGGTGTCGTGTTTGTGCTTTTATATCTTTCTGTGATTGGTTGTGGTGGTGTGTGTTCTGATTTGTCTGTTGGTGTGTCTATCATGATGTGTGTGTTTGAATATCATGACACGGTCAAGCTTGAAAACGGGCAGGGTGCCAGCAATGGCAAAGGAACTAAGAGGGTTCATGGAGCTGATGGGGGTGCGGGGGAGGGGGGAGGGGGGGGTTGGATCCATGGAGATTTGGGCAGCCGAGGGTGAAGGAGTTCTCCTTCTACTCATACGTGCATAAATTATATTCCCGGATTGATTTCTTTATTTTGAGCAGGACCTTGCTGGCTGGGGTGGTGGACACGGGGTACTCGGCGATCACAATCTCAGACCATGCTCCGCACTGGGTTGACCTGCGGGTTAGTAATGACAGTAGCCAGCGCCCGCACTGCATGTTGGATGTGGGACTTTTGGCGGATGAAGGGGTGTGCGAGCGGCTGAGGAAATGTATTCAGAGCTACCTGCAGGTCAATGACACGGGGGAAATTTCAGCAGCGGTGGTTTGGGAAGCACTGAAGGCGGTGGTCGGGTGGGAGCTGATCTCAATCCGGGCCCATAGGGAGAAGGTGGACAGGGCAGAGACGGACCGACTGGTAAAGAAGATACTACAGATTGATAGGAGGTATGCTGAGACCCCAGAGGCAGGGCTTTTAAGGGAACGGCAGAGGTTACAGGCAGAGTTTAGCTTGCTGACCACAGGGTGGGCGGTGGAGCAGCTGAGAAAGGCGAGGGGGGCGATCTATGAACATGGAGAGATGGCCAGCAGAATGCTTGCACAGCAGCTTAGGAAGAGGGAGGCAGCTAGGGAGATAGGGAAAGTAAAGGACGGAGATGGGAACCTGGTTGGTGATTCACTAGGGGTGAATAAGGCGTTTAGGGATTTTTACAGCAGGTTGTACAGGTCGGAATCCCCTACGGGGCTGGAGGGGATGAGGCACTTCTTGGAGGGGCTGAATTTCCCAAAAGTGGACAGAGAGCGGGTAGAACGGCTGGGGGCCCCAATCGGGCTGGAGGAGATAGTGGAGGGCTTGAAGGCCATGCAGGTGGGTAAGGCCCCGGGTCCGGACGGGTACCCAGTGGAGTTTTATAAAACGTTCTCGGGGATATTGGGGCCGGTGTTGTTGAGGATGTTCAATGAGGCAAGGGAAAGAGGGGTGGTGCCCCCGACGATGTCACAGGCAATGATTTTGCTAATTCTTAAGCGGGACAAGAACCCAGAGCTTTGTGTGTCCTGCAGGCCGATCTGCCTGTTGAATGTCGATGCCAAGTTGCTGGCCAAAATCTTGTCCTCTAGGATCGAGGATTGTATTCCGGACGTTATTGGGGAGGACCAGACGGGGTTTGTTCAGGGCAAGCAGTTGGTGGCCAATGTAAGAAGGCTGTTCAATGTGATCATGATGCCCCCGGAAGATAGGGAGGTGGGGGTAGTGATCGCAATGGATGCAGAAAAGGTTTTTGATTTGGTAGAATGGGACTATCTGTGGGAGATACCGGGACGGTTCGGATTCGGGCGGGGCTTTATTGGCTTGGTCAGGTTACTGTATCAGGCTCCTGTGGCAAGTGTATGGATGAATAGGACAACATCGGACTATTTTAGACTGCATCGGGGGACGAGACAGGGATGCCCCCTCTCCCCAATGTTGTTTGCGCTGGCTACAGAGCCATTGGCAATTGCTCTGAGAGCCTCGAGGGGCTGGAGAGAACTGGTCCGGTGGGGGGGGGTGGGGGGGGGGTGGGGGGGGGGGGGGGTGGAGCACAGGGTTTCGCTCTATGCGGATGACCTGCTTCTGTACGTTTCGGACCCAATAGAGGGGATGGAAGTAATCAAGAGGACTCTAGGGGAACTTGGCTGGTTTTCGGGGTATAAGCTTAATATGGGAAAGAGTGAGATGTTTGTGGTCCAGGCGAGGGCACAAGAGAGGCGACTGGAAGAGCTGCTGTTTAGGTTAGTAGAGGGAAGCTTTAGGTACCTAGGCATCCAGGTGGCGCGGGAATGGGACTGGCTCCATAAATTGAATCTGGCCCGGCTGATGGACCAAATGAAGGACGATTTTCGGAGATGGGACATGCTTCCGTTGTCTCTGGCTGGGAGGGTGCAAACGGTGAAGATGATGGTCCTCCCGAGATTCCTATTTGTATTCCAATGTCTCCCCATCTTTATTCAGCGGTCCTTTTTTGAGTGGGTCAACAGAGTGATCACGGGCATCGTCTGGGCGGGCAAGACCCCGTGAGTAAGGAAGGTAATGCTTGAGTTGAGTGGGGGGGTGGGGGGGGGGGGGTGGGCAGGTGCTGCCAAATTTTAGCAACTATTACTGGGCGGCGAATATAGCCATGATCAGGAAGTGGGTGGTGGGAGAGGGGTCAGCCTGGGTGCGTATGGAGGCGGCTTCATGTAAGGGCACCAGTTTGGGGACGTTGGTAACTGCGCCTCCGCCAGCACGGTACTCCACCAGTCCAGTGGTGGTGGTGGCCCTGAGAGTTTGGGGACAGTGGAGGCGGCATGTGGGAGCAGAGGGAGCATCGGTCTGGGCCCCAATTCGTGATAATCACCGGTTTGCCCCGGGGAGTATGGACGGGGGGTTTCCTGTTATGGCGGAGAGCGGGGATTGAGAGAATGGGGGATATGTTCATCAAGGGGAGCTTTCCGAGTACGAGGGCGTTGGAGGAAAAGGTTGGGTTGGCGAGGGGAAACAAATTCAGATATCTGCAGGTGCGGGACTTCCTTCGTAAACAGGTGTCAACCTTCCCACTCCTATTGCTAAGGGGGATTCAGGACAGGGTAGTTTCCAGAGGGTGGGTAGGAGAAGGGAGCGTCTCGGGCATTTATAAGGAGCTTATGGGGTCGGAGGAGACGCAGACTGGTGCAGTAAAATGACCAATCAAATATATGGATTGAAGCCAGTATTTTGTGGCCAGTATTCCCAGAAACACATCCATACATGGCAATAATATTTTTGTAACAAGAATGGAGAGTCAAAAGACTTTACAGAGTGTTAGAGTGGGTCATGGTGCTGGCTCGGTGACCAGGGGCGGGATTCTCCGACCCCCCGCCGGGTCGGAGAATCGCCTGGGGCTGGCGTGAATCCCGCCCCTGCCGGTTGCCGAATTCTCCGGCACCGGATATTCGGCGGGGGTGGGAATCGCGCCGGGCCAGTTGGCGGGCCCACCCCCGGCGATTCTCCGGCCCGCGATGGGCCGAAGTCCCACTGCTGGAATGCCTGTCCCGCCGGCGAGAATCAAACCACCTCTCTTACCGGCGGGACAAGGCGGCACGGGCGGGCTCTGGGGTCCTGGGGGGGTGCGTGAGGCGATCTGGCCCCGGGGGGTGCCCCCACGGTGGCCTGGCCCGCGATCGGGGCCCACCGATCCACGGGCGGGCCTGTGCCATGGGGGCACTCTTTTCCTTCCGCCTTCGCAATGGTCTCCACTATGGCGGAGGCGGAAGAGACCCCTTCCACTGCGCATGCGCGGGGATGCCATGAGCGGCCGCTGACACTCCCGTGCATGCGCTGCACGGCAAAGTCAGCTCCGTGCCAGCTGGCGGGGCACCAAAGGCCTTTCCCGCCAGCTGGCGGGGCGGAAATCAGTAGCGGCGCGGACCTAGCCCCTCAAGGTGAGGGCTCGGCCCCTCAAGATGCGGAGAATTCCGCACCTTTGGGGCGGCGTGATGCCGGACTGTTTCGCGCCGTTTTGGCGCCGGTCAGTGGACATCGCGTCGATTGCGAAGAATCCCACCCAGATGTTATTTCAACAAGATTAAAATTGAAAAACTTTGTTATAAGCAAAGCAATATCAATTGTTATGGGCCAGGGTTTAGAGAACCCCAAAGTGTTTTTTTTGAGTTTAGGTTTTGCATGTGCGGACATTTAGGCACTGGATCCACACAGTGGTGCATGGGTCGGAAAACCCCAAGGGACCGTAAAGGAAGAAATAGAAAGATAAGTGGCTGCTGAAGATAACATGGCCAAGGTTCGGACCCCTGCTGCGACGGCCCAGCCATCGATGAAGGAGCTGATGCAGGTCATCCAAGAGGGCTTTGCCAGACCGAAACGAGATTGTCTCGACCCGATAAAGGAGTTGATTGATCGGCTGGAACGCAGGCTGGATGTCCAGGATCGGACGATCCAGAAGTTGGAGAAAGCACTGGCGGACCAGGAGGAGCACCAAGCGGTGGTCGAGCTGGAGGTGGGGATGCTGGAGGATCAGCAGAAAAGGCTGTTAGAAAAGGTGGAAGATCTGGAGAACAGAGAGCGCCGGCAGAACTTAAGAATTGTCGGTCTCCCTGAAGGGGCTGAGGGGGCTGATGCGGGCGCTTTTGTGGTAGATATGTTCCAGAAGCTTCCGGAGGAGGGGGCTTTTCCCCGACCGTTGGAGGTGGACAGGGCGTACAGGGCAATGGCGAGGAAGCCACGGTAGGGGGACCCCCCAAGGGCGATGGTGGTTCAGTTCCACAGATTTTTAGATAAAGAGTGTGTCCTCCAGTCGGCCAAACTGGATCTGCAAGTGGGACAATAGCATATTGCACGTCTATCAGGACCTGAGCGTGGAGGTGGCCAGAAGGAGAGCAGGCTTCAGGCAAGTGACGGAGATCCTGTTTAAGAAGAAGGTGAAATTCGGGCTCCTCTACCCGGCACGCCTTTGGGTTTCACATGAGGACCAGCACCAATATTCTGAGTCACCCAAAGAGGCGATGGACTTGGCCAAGAAGAAGGGTCTGGCGCAGAACTGAGAACTTTTCGGGCTTAAGTGGCAGTATCTTTCTCTTTTCTTGAACGATGTATGTATGGTTTGATTGTTGCCTTTTTTCTGTTTTTGAAGTTTGGGTGAAGATTGGGGAGTAAAAGTTATTTGGGTTTTTCGGTGTTTTGATGGGGGTGGTTGGCGTGGGCTTTTTATTTTGTATTACTTTAATTTGCACTATTGAGGGGGGTCTTTGTGAGGCTCTCTGTCTGTTTTGGGCTGTCTCCTATGGTAATTCGGAGATTGTTCAGTTTTGGTTTGATGAGGGGGGAGGGGAGTAAGGAGCAATAGGTGGGAGACTTTTTGGCGCCGGAGGCGAGGGTCACCAGGCTAGCTGGGTGAGCTAGTCTACGGAAGCAAAGTGGGGGGGGGGGGGTATTGGTTCAATACAGGGCAGGGGTTGGGTTATAGGGTGACGTTGCTAGTGGGGGGAGGGGGGAGTTACTCTGCTGACGAGGGAGGGACCTAGGTTCGGGGACAGAGAGGAGGTTGGGGGCTACCTGGAGGTGGGCAGATGGAGGCGCGGCACATGGGCTGGAGGCGGGCCCAGGAAGGGGGTGGCTGATCGGCGGGGATGGGTGGGGACGTGGTGCCCCCCAACCAGGATGATCACCTGGAATGTTAGAGGATTGAATGGGCCTTTCAAGAGGGCCCGTGTGTTCGCGCACCTGAGGGCTCTGAAGGTGGACGTGGTGATGTTGCAAGAGACACACCTGAAAGTAGCGGATCAAGTTAGGCTGAGGAAGGGTTGGGTCAGTCAGGTCTTCCATTCGGGGCTGGATACCAAGACGAGAGGGGTGGCGATTTTAATTAATAAGCGGGTGCAATTCCAGGCAGGTAGTATAGTCTTGGACGGGGTGGGCCGTTATGTCATGGTGAGCGATTAGCTGGAGGGGAGGAAGGTGGTATTGGTTAACATGTATGCACCGAATTGGGACGATGTTGAATTCATCAAGAGGGTGCTGGTGATGGGAGGGGATTTTAATACAGTCATCGACCCCGGCCTGGACCGGTCGTGCTCGAAAACGGGGCGGGTGCCAGTGATGGCAAAGGAGCTGATAGGGTTCATGGAGCAGATGGGAGGGGTCGACCCATGGAGGTTTAGGCAGCCGACGGTTGGGGAGTTCTCTTTCTACTCGCATGTACATAAAGTGTATTCCCGGATTGACTTTTCCATTTTGAGTAGGGATCTGCTGGCGGGGGTGGTGGACACGGGGTGCTCGGTCATCACTATCTCAGATCATGCCCCACATTGGGTTGAACTGCAGGATAGTGAGGAGAGGTTCCAGTGCCCGCAGTGGTGATTGGACGTGGGCTTGTTGGCGGCAAGGTGGTGTGCGAGAGAGTAAGGAAGTGCACGCAGAATTACCTGCAGGTCAATGACATGGGGGATGTCTGAGCAGCAGTGGTCTGGGAGGCGCTGAAGGCAGTGGTGAGAGGGGAGCTGATCTCAATGCGAGCTCATACGGACAGGACGGATCGGGCAGAGGCGGACCGACTGATCAAGGCGATCTTACGGATAGATATGAGGTATGCGGTGACTCCGGGGGTGGAACTGTTAAGGGAACGCCGGAGGCTGCAGGCTGAGTTTGGGGTGCTGTCCACGGGCAAGGCAGTGGAGCAGCTTAGAAAGGCGAGAGGGACGTTGAAAGGGCTGGTTAGGGGGGAGTGGAGCATAGGGTATTGCTGTACGTGGATGACCTATTCCTATATGTAGCAGATCCAGGGTCAGGGATGGGGGAGATTATGGCGATTCTGGGGGAATTTGGCCGTTTTTCGGGATACAAACTGAATATGACAAAGAGTGAGATGTTTGTAGTCCAGGCAAGAGGTCAGCAGGGTCGGCCGGGGGAGTTCCCGTTCAGGTTAGTGGGGGACAATTATCTGGGGATACAAATGGCGCGCAACTGGGGCCGGTTACACAAGTTGAACTTGTCCCGGTTGGTTGAGCAGATGAGGGGCGAGTTTCGGAGATGGAATGCGCTTCTGCTGTCATTGGTGGGGAGGGTGCAGACGGTTAAGATGACGGAACTGCCGAGATTTTTATTTGTGTTCCAATGCCTCCCGATTTTCATCCCGCAGTCCTTTTTTAAGAGGATCAACAAAGTCATTTTGGGCTTTGTTTGGGCGGGTAAGTCCCCACGGGTGAAAAAGGTGATGCTCGAGAGGAATCGGGGGGGAGAGGGAGCTTGCCCTGCCAGATTTTAGTAATTATTACTGGGCGGCCAATAATGCGATAGTAAGGAAGTGGGTGGTGGATACGTTGGTGCAGTGGGTGCATCGGTTTGGTCCCCAATATGTGACAACCATCGGTTTACTCCGGGGAGTTTAGATGGGGGGTTTCGAGTATTGCAAAGGGCGGGAATTGAGAAGATGGGGGACCTGTTTCTGGAAGGGAGCTTCCCTAGCTTGAGGGCGCTGGAGGAGAAGTTCGGGCTGGCAGCAGGGAATGACTTCAGATATCTACAGGTGGGGACTTTCTGCCCAGGCAGGTACCATCTTTCCCACTCCTGCCACTAAGAGCGATTCAAGATTGGGTAGTGTTTAGGGGCTGGGTGGGGGAGGGGAGCGTCACGGACATCTACAAAGAATTAATGTGGGCGGAGGAGATGCAGAAAGAGGAGCTGAAGCGTAAGTGGGAGAGGGAACTGGGGGGTGAGATGGAGGACGGCCTATGGGCAGAGGCATTGAGCAGGGTCAACGCGACCGCTACATGCGCAAGGCTTAGCTTGATCCAATTTAAGGTGGTGCACCGGGCGCACATGACAGTGGCCCAGATGAGCAGATTTTTTGGGGTGGAAGACAAGTGTGTCAGATGTACGGGTGGACCAGCGAACCATGTTCACATGCTCTGGGCATGCCCAAAACTTAGGGGTTACTGGCAGGGGTTTGCGGATGTCATGTCCAGGGTATTGAAGACAAGGGGCGGGATTCTCCGACCCCCCGCCGGTTCGGAGAATCTCCGGGGCTGGCATGAATCCCGCCCCCGCCGGTTGCCAAATTCTCTGGCACCGGATATTCGGCGGGAGCGGGAATCGCGCCATGCCGGTCGGCGCCCCCTCCTCCCCGCCCCCCCCCCCCCAGCGATTCTCCGGCCCGCGATGGGCCGAAGTCCCGCTGCTGGAATGCCTGTGTCACCAGCGAGAATCAAACCACCTCCCTTACAGGCGGGACTAGGCGGCCCGGGCAGGGTCCTGGGCGGGCGTGGGGCGATCTGGCCCCGGGGGGTGCCCCCACGGCTCAGACCCACCCATGGATCGGTGGGTCCCGATCGCGGGCCAGGCCACCGATCCATGGGTGGGCCTGTGCCGTGGGGGCACTCTTTTCCCTTCGCCTCGGCCACAGCCTTCACCATGGCCGACGTGTAAGAGACACGCCCCCCTGCGCATGGGCGGGGATGACGTCAGCAGTCGCTGATGCTCCCGCGCATGTGTGGACTTCCGCCGGCCAGCGAAGTCCTTTCGGCCCCGGCTGGCGTGGCGCCAAAGGCCTCTCCCGCCGGCTGGCGGCGTGCCAACCACTCCACGCGGGCCTAGCCCCTCAAGGTGCGGGCTTGGCCCCTAAAGGTGTGGAGAAATCTGCACCTTTGGAGCGGCCCGACGCCGGAGTGGTTCCCGCCCCGCCGGGTAGTGGAGAATCCCGGCCAAGTGTAGAAATTAGTTCAGGGGTAGCGATTTTTGGAGTGTTGGAAGACCCGGGTATCCCACCGGCGCCGTCCACACCAGCTCTCAGCCGGCGCGAACTCGGCGTGGAAGGGACGGGAGGCGGCCTGTGATGGGGTGGGGGGGAGGAGGGGGTCCGAGGGTCCGACTCCGGGGGGGGCCTCCGATGTGGCCTGGCCCGCGATTGGGGCCCGCCGATCGGCGGGCCGGCCTCTCTGGCTGGGGGCCTCCTTTCTTCTGCGTCGGCCCCTGTAGCCCTGTGCCATGTTGCGTCGGGGCTGGCGCGTTGAAGGGAGCCCCTGTCCGGGCCAGAGTTATCCTGAGGCCGTGTTGACGCCGTCAAGAAATGCGATGGTGTTCCCGACGGTGGCAATACTTAGCCTCAGGATCACAGAATCCCGACCCTGATTCTTGGAAGTGTGGAGGAACAAAGGGATCTTGGGGTCCTCATATATGGATCCCTCAAAGTTGCCACCCAGGTTGATAGGGTTGTTAAGAAGGCGTATGGTGTGTATAGTATAATCTTACTATGTTTAGTGCAGCATTCTGTCTGAGGTAAATTCACTCCTTCTAATTTGCTGACTGATGTGAACTGATGTGGGGTTTGAGTTGAAGAGCCACAAGGTTTTGCTGCAGCTTTATAAAACTCTGATTAAACCGCACTTGGAATATTGTGTCCACTTCTGGTTGCCTCATTATAGGAAGGAGGTGGATGCTTTGGAGAGGGTGCAGAGGAGATTCACCAGAATGCTGCCTGGACTGGAAGGCATGTCTTATGAAGAAAGGTTGAGGGAGCTAGGGCTTTTCACACTGAAGCGAAGAAGGAAGAGAGGTGACTTGATAGAGGTGTACAAGGTGATGAGAGGCATGGATTGGGGCTGCACAGTAGCATTGTGGGTAGCACAATTGCTTCACAGCTCCAGGGTCCCAGGTTCGATTCCGGCTTGGGTCACTGTCTGTGTGGAGTCTGCACATCCTCCCCGTGTGTGCGTGGGTTTCCTCCGGGTGCTCTGGTTTCCTCCCACAGTCCAAAGATGTGCAGGTTAGGTGGATTGGCCATGATAAATTGCCCTTAGTGTCCAAAATTGCCCTTAGTGTTGGGTGGGGTTACTGGGTTATGGGGATGGAGTGGGATAGGTCGAGGGTAGGGTGCTCTTTCCAAGAGCCAGTGCAGACTCGATGGACCGAATGGCCTCCTTCTGCATTGTAAATTCTATGATAGAGTGGATAGCCAGAGACTTTTCCCCAGGGCGGAAATGGCTTTCACGAGGGGATAATTTTAATGTGATTGGAAGAAGGTATAGGGGTGATGTCAGAGGTTGGTTCTTTACACAATGCACTGCCAGCGGAGGTGGTTGAGTCAGAGTCATTAGGAACATTTAAGCGACTCTTGGACAGGCACATGGACAGCAATAAATTGATGGGGTGTGTCATAATATACACCAGTATATCATGGTGCAGATACACACACACACTGATGGGCATGCAGTGGGACCAATCAGCATACACAACACCGCAGCCAATCACCAGTGAGAGCACACGCACTATAAAGACAGGGAACAGGAGAGTTCCCGCTCATTCTAGTAGCAGCCAGCTCGGAGCACAGAGCTCACAGCCTGCAACACAGACATTCACCATGTGCTGAGTGCATCACCTGGTTTGGACGAGGCAAGAGTCAACAGTTAAAGCTGGTATTGCATTTACCCACAGTTCAAGTATGTTAATATAGTTAACCTTATAATAAAATAGAGTTACACCACCTCCAGTGTTGGTAACCTGTTTGTGATCCAGAACACCCAACACATCATGGTGTATATTAGGTTGATCTTAGATTCGAATAAATTGTCGGCACAACATCGTGGGCCAAAGGACCTGTACTGCACTGTTCTATGTAACTCAATGTGCTCAATGATTTTTAGTTCTATCTTCCACGATTGATATAATAGAGTTTTACCCTGCTTAATGTTTGCATCAAAATCAAAATAGGTTCTTTATTTTTCTCGTGGTAACAAATATAAGAACCAGAAACAATTCTGATGACCTGCACAACTGCTTCCCTCAAAGAAAATAGATTAAGCAGTCATTCCAGTCATTCACCTTCTGGCTATTTCTGGAAGGTTGCTCTGCACAAAATGGCGACCATGGATGATAGTCTGTGCATTTGAATGTGAAACACGTTATAATGTTTCTGGGAGACATGTTGAGGGGCTATATAAATGGAAATCACATGTATGGTTGCGAGAGGGGAGGGAATTCAGCTCTTAAGATGAAGCACAATGTACAAACGTGAAAATAGTTTGAATCTTCGCCCACAATGAGCTTCATGGGATGCAAGAAATTCATCAGGACAGAAAGAATAATACATAAAAACGGGAACTTCTTTGAGCTGGTGTGTGAAACAACTAGGGTGGCTTATCAGCCAGTTTTCTATTCCTACTGCAGTTCAAAGTTAACTTCACTCAGATGCAATGCAATAGAATGGGGCTCAGTACCTGGATTTACTGTCTTAGGTGAGAGAGATACCATTAAGCTGAGGCGGACACAGTTCATTCTTATCTAATGTGGCCACAAATAAGCACGCAGCAGGGGAGCCGGTGACGTCGTGGTAGTGTCACTGGGCTAGCAATCCAGAGACCCAGGGTCACGCTTTGGGGACCCAGGTTTAAATCCCACCACAGCAGAAGGTGACATTTGAATTGAATAAAAAACTGGAATTGAAGTTTAATGATGACCATGAAATGACTGTCGTAAAAGCACGGTAGCACAGTGGTTCGCACTGTTGCTTCACAGCTCCGGGGTCCCAGGTTCGATTGCCAGCTTGGGTCACTGTTCTGTGCAGAGTCTGCATGTTCTCCCTGTGTCTGTGTGGGTTTCCTCCGGGTGCTCCGGTTTCCTCCCACAAGTACCGAAAGACGTGCTGTTAAGTAATTTGGGCATTCTGAATTCTCCCTCTGTGTATCAGAACAGGCGCCGGAATGTGGCGACTAGGGGCTTTTCACAGTAACTTCTTTGCAGTGTTAATGTAAGCCTACTTGTGACAATAAAGATTATTATTATCTGGTTCACTCATGTCCTTCAGGTAAGGCCTCCCGTAACAGCCTCCCCGAACAGGCACCGGAATGTGGCAACTAGGGGCTTTTCACAGTAACTTCATTTGAAGCCTACTTGTGACAATAAGCAATTTTCATTTCATAAGGAACACTTACGAGGTCTGGCCTGCATGTTCCACAGCAATGTGGTTCAATGAAGGGCAATGAAGAATGGTCCAGTAAATGTGGACTCAAGTCAGCGGCGCCCACATCCCATGAAATAATGTTTTAAACTTTACAAATTCAGGTGTCCTTATCCAGCAACACCTTTGCCACTTCATTCTCCCGTGGCATTTATCTAGTGCTCTCTGAAGTTAATTGTATTAATGTGCTCATGTACACTTGTTAATGTGATGCAATTCTAATGCTGTATGGAAGAGCAAAGCAAAATTAAGTTAGAATAACTTTGCCCTTTCATACTCCTTCATAAAAATCTAACTTGCCTGTCATGATATCCACATTAACATATCATGGTGCAATCACACACACACACTGATGGACAGGTAGATGGACCAACCAACATACACACAACATCACAGCCAATCACCAGTGAGAGCACATGCACTATAAAACAGGGAACACCACAGTTCCTGCTCATTCTACCAGGAGATGGCTCACAGCCTGCTACTCAGACATAGACCATGTGCTGAGTGCCTCACTAAGATAGTGCTAGGGCTGGGTCCACAGGTTAGCTGGTGAAGTACGAACCACAGCCAGAAGTTAACAGTTATTATCGTACAGAATAATAAATCAGAGTTGCACCATCTACAACCGTGTTGGTTCGTTTGTGTATCGGAACACCCAACACGACATGATACCAGTCCTGGAAACTCGCCTGAGTCCTGAGACCTACCTGCACCTCTTCAGAGATCCGCTATCCTGCGCCATGGACACCATCAGCCCGCCGCAGCCACTCCAAATCGCTGGAACTCTCGGCGTCAACTGGAAGCTGTTTAAACAGCGCTTCCAGCTCTTCCTAGAAGCCACAGACAGGGAGAATGCATCGGACACCAGAAAGATTGCCCTCCTCCTCTCCACGGCGGGGCAACACGCCATCCACATATACAACTCCCTGGCGTTCGCGGAAGGTGAGGACAAGACGAAGTACAAGACGGTCCTTCTAAAAATTGAGGAACAATTCAGCGTGGAAGTTAATGAGAGTTTCGAGAGGTACCTCTTCCAGCAGCGCCTGCAGTGTAAGGATGAGCCTTTTCAATCTTATTTGACACACCTCCGTATCCTCGTGCAGTCGTGCTATGAGGCCACGTCCGACTCCATGATTCGGGATCAGATAGTTTTTGGGGTTACCTCGGACACCCTACGCCAGCAGCTCCTCAAACTAAAGCGCCTCACCCTAGCGACTGCCATCGAAACATGCGTCCTCCACGAAAACGCGACCAGCCGGTACTCCCAATTCCAGGCGGCCGAATCGGCACAGCAGGGGTCCTACGAGTCCAAGCAGGTCCAGTCGATCGAGTTCCTCTCGGCCCGCGGCCCGGACAAGGGGGGCCATTTCGCGCGCTTTCTGAGGCCTCCCGCGCTTGTACGCGCCAAAAGAGGGGACATCGACGCAGAGGGACGTGATGCGCAGGTGCGCTCTACGCAGGACCGCACCGCGCATGCGCGGTGGCGCAACGAACGCCATGACGTCACGACGTGCGGCAACTGTGGATCCGCACACTTAAAACGGCAATGTCCAGCCAAAACGCGACAATGCCTCCGCTGTGGCAGGATGAGCCACTACGCTGCCTGCTGTCGAGCAGCTCAACCTGCCAACTCTCCGCAATTCTGCCAGCCTCGCAGGGACGTGCGGGCCATTCAGCCCCCATACACCGAGTCATAACCTGACGACGTGCAGACCGGTGATACCGATGACTGGGAACCCTTCCGCGTTGCGGTAATAGACAGGAACCAGATGTCCCCAAGTAGGACCCACCAGCCGATGCCAGTGCATGGCATTAATCCGGGCGATGACTGGTGTGCCACCCTAACTCAACCCAAATTTGTCGCCCACCTAATAGACTGGACTTATGAGCCTGTTTGCACATTGGACTCACTGAATTGTTTTGCAATACTGTTAACATGTTTCTTTCTTGTCGTTCCAGGGGTTCTCTTTCGATATTTGATGATTGCACTTGTTTTGTTTGTGGCACAACCTCGTTGCTCTGTTGCACCTGACACCTTCCAATGTATATACTTTAGCCTCATGTACATGTTGTAAATATGACACACACATACTCAGATGCATTCAGTACACACCAATATTTATTAGCATGTAGGCACATATCCTTGTGAAAAGGGGGGATGTCATGATATCCACATTAACATATCATGGTGCAATCACACACACACACTGATGGACAGGTAGATGGACTAACCAACACACACACAAGATCACAACCAATCACCAGTGAGAGCGCACGCACTATAAAATAGGGAACATCACAGTTCCCGCTCATTCTACCAGGAGATAGCTCAGAGCACAGAGCTCACAGCGTGCCACTCAGACATACACCATGTTCTGAGTGCCTCACAGATAGTGCTAGGGCTGGGTCCACAGGTTAGCTGGTGAAGTACGAACCACAGCCAGAAGTTAATAGTTATTATTGTACAGAATAATAAAACAGAGTTGTACCATCTACAACCGTGTTGATTCGTTTGTGTATCGGAACACCCAACACGACATTGCCTACCAGCCCAAATGCAATAAGCATTTATTTTTATTTTGACTGTGAAGGAAACGGCCCGTGAAATTGTCAAGTGCCACTCAAGGGCAATGCTCTCAGCCATGAAGCTGCCTCTTGACAAATGGGAAAAACTGCAAAATCATGCTGATTTATAACACACTAGAGATATATTTAAATAATCAAATTAATATTAATTTAGTGCTCTTTTCCTCAAAGGAGAAGTTAACAAATAAATGTCATCCAGCCATGCTGCTCCACCAGTTTGGAGCCATTGTATGTTTATTTTTTCATGGACATGCTTTCAAACCACCAGTTGATGCCTTACCTTATAAAGTATTACAGGGTTAATCATCTGTTCCCATGGAGCATTGTAGTCCAGGTTCTGATCTGCGGTTCCTATTCAATGACCCGTTTAGCCTGAAGGCGTTCGTTGATCTTCCCTTTAAAAAAACACAAAAGTATTTCCGTCACATCTCAATCTTACTTCTCACCATCGTCGTGGCCCCCATTGGACCTGACAGTGCTACTTCTGCGGCCAGGGTCAACACACCCGGCAGCGTTGCCCAGCCCACACAGCGACGTGCAGCGACTGTGGGAAAAAGGGCCGCTTCGCAGAGTCTGTCTGGGCCGACCTAAAGCCCAGAAGTCGAAAACTCACCAGGCCCGATCCATGGACTCACAGGCCCGCAGACCCCGCAATGTGGCTAAGTGCCAGCCGGGAACGCCCCCTTCAGACCCGTCATCAGTCTCGTGCGACTCGTGGGGCCGCTATCTTGGCCGCCGGCTCCAACACCGACCAACACATGCGACTCATGGGGGCCGCCATCTTGGCTGACGGCTCCGGCACCGGCCAACACGTGCGACCGATGGGGGAAGCCATCTTGGTCACCATCTTCGACCCAGCCCGACACGTGCAACTCATGGGGGCCGCAATTTTGTGATACCGCCGACCACACAGGCTACCTGCAGCTTGGCGCAGTCACCCTCGACCAGTTGCAGCCAAAGCACCTGAAAAATTCCACGATGGTCGTCCGGGTCAACGGGCATGAGACCCCCTGTCTTTTCGACTCCGGGAGCACGGAGAGCTTTGTTCACCCTGACACGGTAAGGCGCTGCTCCCTTCACATCTACCCCGCATCCCAAACAATCTCCCTTGCCTCCGGATCCCATTCGGTTCAGATCCGGGGTACTGTATTGCTAACCTCGTGATGCAGGGCGCCGAGTACGCTCGTTTTAAGCTGTACGTCCTCCCTCACCTCTGCGCCCCCCCTACTGCTTGGATTAGACTTCCAATGCAGTCACTGACCTTTCACTTGAATTTTGGTTTTAATTCTTCTCTTTGACCCTGGGAAAAATACCTTCTTTTGGGAGTTTCTTCTGTCCAAACTTTTTTTCTGGGGGCTAAAAAATAATAATGTGTAACCTTGCTGGAGGCTTGTGAGTTTGCATTCAGTACTTAAGGCACAGTAAAGCATCTAGATTCTATATACACTGAAGGAATAAAGTTCAGAGCAGACCTTTCTTTTTTTTTGTTCACAATGCTGGTGCAGTATTTTACTTCCACAATGTCAATTAGTAAATTGACTCATAAATACAGCACAAGATGTTGCCCATTATTTATAAGGGGAAGCCGAACTCTGAGATGTAGGATCTTTTTTCATAGCTTAGCTCTATTGATTATTTGTACAATAAATTCAATGTACAATAAGAAGACTGAGTAATATTGTCCCCTGTGTATAATATTGTTGTCCTCTCTACTGTAAAATTATTATATGAGACAATGTTCATATAAGACCATAAACTATAAGAGCAGAATTAGGCCATTTGGCCCAACGAGGCTGCTCCACCATTTACCATGGCTGATATGGTTCTCATCCTCATTCTCCTGCCTTCTCCCCATAATTCCTGATTCCCTTATTAATCAAGAACCTATCTATTGCTGTATTAACGACACTCAGTGATATGGCCTCCACAGCCTTCTGCGAAAAGAGTTCCACAGATTCACCACCCTCTGGCTGAAGAAATTCCTCCTCATCTCAGTTTTAATGTATCGTCTCTTCAGTCTGAGTCCATGTTCTAGTCTCTGCCATGAGTGGAAAGATCTTAGAATCAGCGAATCATAGAATCACTACAGTGCAAAAGGAGTCTGCACCGACCCTCTGCAAGAGCACCCTACCTAAGTTCATGCCCCCACCCCTATCCCTGTAACCCAATAACCCCACCCAATCATTTTGGACACTAAGGGGTAATTTATCATGGCCAATCCACCTAACCTGAACATCTTTGGACTGTGAAAGGGAACCAAGGAAACCAATGCAGACATGGGGTGAGTGTGCAAACTCCACACAGACAGTGACTCAGGGCTGGAATTGAACCCCGGTCTCTAGTGCTGTGAGGCAGCAGTGCTAACCACTGTGCCCCCATGTCATAGAATCATAGAATTTTATAGTGCAAAAGGTTATTTGACCCATCGAGTCTGCACCGGCCCTTGGAAAGAGCACCCTACTTAAGCCCACGCCTCCACTCCATCCCCGTAACCCCACCTAACCTTTTTTTTTGAACACTAAGGGCAATTTATCATGGCCAATCCACCTAACCTGCACATCTTTGGACTGTAGGAGAAACCGGAGCACCCGGAGGAAACCCATGCAGACACGGGGAGAACGTACAGACTCCGCACAGACAGTGACCAAAGCCGTCACCCATGTCTTCGCCACATCCACTCTATCTAGGTCTTCAGTATCCTGTAAGTTTCAATAAGACCCCTCATCCTTCTAAAGTCCATCGAGTACAGGCGCAGAGTCCTCACCCGCTCCTCATATGACAAGCAGTATGTTATGCAGGATTTGTATTGCATGTGGATGTGCTGAATGACCTTATCCTATATTGCCATAGTTAATAATTGATGAAGATTGCATTTGTTCATGATATAATTTGCGGTTTATCATGGATTTTTAAAACCCATCTTATTGTCACTTAGTGTAAACTGGAAGGCATGTTATCCCGAGCTCAAAGGGTCATCCATCTACAATATTGGGATCTTGCTAGACTTTCACTGTGACAATGAAGTTTTGTGTCCACAAAAACTAGGTTATAATCTTTAAACTAATAGTGCAGCGATTTCAACACTTTGTTATTTCAAATGTGCAAGAAGGTCCAGAGGCCAGAAGTATGAGGATTTAGTAAATTAGAAAGGGCTCTGTCCGAAATGAAGAGGAATAGTTCACAGACTGTCTCTGGTACAATATTTTAATTTTCTATTCATTAGAGTGACTTGTCATAATATACACCAGTATATCATGGTGCAGACACACACTGATGGACACACAGTGGGACCAATCAGCATACACAACACCGCAGCCAATCACCAGTGAGAGCACACGCACTACAAAGACAGGGGACATCAGAGTTCCCGCTGATTCGAGTAGCAGCTAGCTAGGAGCACAGAGCTCACAGCCTGCAACACAGACATTCACCATGTGCTGAGTGCATCAACTGGTTAGGACAAGGCAAAGGTCTTTAGTTAAAGCTGGTATCGTATTTACCCACAGTTCATGTATGTTTAAATAGTTAACCTTTTAATAAAATAGTGTTGCACTACTTCAAGTGTTGGTGACCTGTATGTGATCCAGAACACCCAACACATCATGACTGGCTGGTTAGAGAGAAGTATGTCCAGAAATCATGTTGTGTTCTGAGATCATTACCCTCAGACAGTCATCCCCATGTGCTGGGATTGTGTCTGCTGCCATCGAGAAGTGCACTTTCTTTTATAAATGTTGCTCTGGCAGAGATAACACTGCCCGAGTCTAATTAATTCCCATTATGGTAAGGCGTGCACTGAACTTTACACCGACTCTTCGTCTCACAGACAGAATACCAATATGCAAATCAGCTCACTAATGAAGATGAATTTAAAAATTATACCAGACGCAGCTAGTTAGTGTTGGTCATCATGCTTTGGGGAGGTGAAAGTCACTGTACTATATCCAGATGTTTTACTTCTATATAGAGAAGCGGAGATGCACACAATTCCACATAATACAGTGTGTCATCTGTAAGATATGAAAACTCATATTTCTGACCCAACTCTTATGCCAGCTTTCATAGATTTCTAAATCCATGCCTGTAACAAACGTTGCCTAAGTAAAATGTTCACATTAATTATGACTCCCACCAGCATTGCAGCTCTGGTGTAAGTGGGAGAAGGGGGGGGTGGGGGCGGGATTCTCCAGTCCCTCAGCCACGTGGCGGGATTCTCTACTGCCGCTGCTTGTCAATGGGATTACCCATTGAAGCCACCCCTCGTCGCCAGGAAATCCTTGGGCGGGGTGGCACAGCCAACGGGAAAAGCGAATCCCAAAGGCTGGAAGTTTCCAGCTGGGGTTTCTGCACTTATGGTAAAATTATATCAGTGGAGCAGAGGCAGCTTTGTGGAACCTACTGGCCCATATAAATATTCAAGTTTAGATTGTATATTGCTGATATCAGAGCCAAGAGGAGAAAATCTGAGGGAAATCAGGGGGAAACCCTCCACAGACTTGAATCATACCCAGAACAAAGGAATTGGGCAGTGGTTGTTGGAGGCCAAATCATCTCAGCCTGAGGACACTGTTGCAGGAGTTCCTCAGGGTAGCTTCCGAGGTCCAACCATCTTCAGCTGCTTCATTAATGGCCTTCCTTCCATCATAAGGCCAGGAGTTGGGATGATCATTGATAATTGGACAGTATTCACTAGTAACTCTACAGATAATGATGAAGTCCTCATCTATAGGTATCAAGACTTTGGTGGCTAAGGAACATGTAACATTTATGGCACTTATGTTCCAGGGAGTGACCATCTCTGACAAGAGAGAGCCTAATCACCATATCTTAACATTCAATGGAAGACCATCATGGAAGCCCCCATCATCAAAATCCTGGGGGTCACAATCGACCAGAAATCTAACTTCACCATCCATAAAAATACTGTGGCTACAAAATTAGGTCAGAATCTGAGCATTCTGTGATGAATAAAGCACCTCCTAACGCCCTCCCCTCCCCCAAGGCACAAGTCAGGGGTGTGATGGAATATGCTCCACTTCCCGAGGTGAGTGCAGCTCCAACAATACTTGAAGTTTGACACCACCCAGCCCAAAGCAGCTCTTTCAAAAAATGGTAATCACCCTTTACTAATGCTTTGATTATCTAGTAAACAATTGGTTGACAGACTTGGTAACAACACATCTTATGAATTATCCGTAATACTGATATTTACCTGTTGAAGTTTTGCTATTACACATGTTTCACCTAATCACATTACCCCACAAGATGTCATTCAGCTCAATAATAAAAGGGTTTGAAGAACACATCAAGCTCGATTTTATGCACCCTCCCACCCAGCATTTTTGAAGGCATTTTTTGAAGAAGGGTCATTTGGATCCGTAATGTTAACTCTGTTTCTCTCTCCACAGTTGCTGCCGGACAATGGGAGGAGATTTGCTCAAGTACTATGTTAACTACAGGAGAATTGTGAAAGACCAGCCTTCCTGAAATCAATCATCAGCAAAAGATAGGCGATTATCGTGCCTTTTGCAGAAGATCTAAAAATAAATGGATATCAATAATGAGGACATAACTTGCCAATCAGAACTAAACGTTTGGAACATTACCAAATCTGGAGACAAAGATGGCCAAACCAGTGGAAAGAAATTGTACAAACACAAATTGAAATCAGAGTACATTGTGGTCCCCGCAGACAGTTAAGGAAGACGGTAAAGCTTGGTCAGCTCCACTGAGTGATCGATAGACACCATTGGAAGATTGACCGTGTGATTGAATGTTGAATAAAGCAGTAGACTGCAGGAAGATCTGAATGGGTGACTGTAAGTATTAAATTAGGAAGTTAAGTTAGGAATAGTGGGGGGAAGGGGCGGTCTAACAGGACAGGGTCCTGGGTGACATAATTGTAGCTCAACTGCAACTTGTGATTGCTGAATGTAATTAGATATTGCGGATCGTTCAATGAAGTGATCGTAACTTGTCCAGTTGGTCATTTGTCCAAATCACTCATTTGTTTTTCTGGCATCACGAACTTCAGTGTAGCGGGTTTCTAAGTGACAAAGAGAATTCCCTACATATTGAGATGTGTCGAGGCATGGAGGGACCTTGGAGAGAACAGGGGCGAAATTCTCCGTTATCGGCGGAAAGTTCGCCGATCGGCGCCAAAAAGGGCGCAAATCCCACTTGCGTCACGTCATAAAAATGGGACGATAGTCTCCGGCCCGAAATGGGCTAGCAGCGACGTAACGGGATCCGCGCTTGCGCAGTGGTTCACGCCGTGCAGCGTCATACGCGCTGCACGGCGTGACGGCTCATAAGGCCGCGCAGCTCCCCCCCACCCGACCGGAACACCCGACCGCAACACCCGACTGGATGGCTGGCCGTCGCTCAGCCCTGAGGTTCGAGTCACGCGATGTGGAGGCGCTCCTGGACGCGGTGGAGCAGAGGAGGGACGCCCTGTATCCCGGGCACGGCCGCAGAGTTGGCCCACGCCACAGCCGGCGTCTGTGGAGGGAAGTGGCAGAGGCCGTCACCGCTGTGGCCCTGACACCACGGACAGGCACCCAGTGCCACAAGAAGGTGAACAACCTCATCAGAGCAGGCAGGGTGAGCCTCCCCATATCCTCCCTCCCCATATCCCCCCCTCCCCATATCCCCCCTCTCCATATCCCCCCCTAAACCCATATCCCCCCTCCCCCATATCCCCCCTCCCCATATCCCCCCTCCCCCATATCCCCCATATCCCCCCTCCCCCATATCCCCCCCTCCCCCATATCCCCCCCGCCCCCATACCCCCCTCCCCCATATCCCCCCTTCCCCCATATCACCCCTCCCCATATCCCCCCTCCCCCATATCCCCCCTCCCCCATATCCCCCATATCCCCCCTCCACCATATCCACCCCTCCCCATATCCCCCATCTCCCCCTCCCCCATATCCCCCCTCCCCCATATCCCCATATCCCCCCTCCCCCATATCCCCATATCCTCATATCCCCCCTCCCCCATATCCCCCCTCCCCCATATCCCCATATTCCCCCTCCCCATATCCCCCCTCCCCCATATCCCCCTCCCCCATATCCCCCATATCCCCCTCCCCCATATCCCCCATATCCCCCCTCCCCCATATCCCCCATATCCCCCCTCCCCATATCCCCCATATCCCCCATATCCCACCTCCCCATATCCCCCATATCCCCCATATCCCCCCTCCCCCATATCCCCCATATCCCCCCTCCCCCATATCCCCCCTCCCCATATCCCCCCTCTCCCATATCCCCCATATCCCCCATATCCCCCCTCCCCCATATCCCCCATATCCCCTCTCCCCCATATCTCCCATATCCCCCTCCCCCATATCCCCCCTCCCCCATATCCCCCATATCCACCCTCCCCCATATCCCCATATCCCCAGGTGAATCCAGCCCTAACCTTAACCTCTGCAATGCACGCGCAACCGATGGCGTGCATTCATATACCTGCCTAACACTGTTGCCTTTTACCCCTGCCACCACCCCCCCCGCCCCACAGGAGAAGCGCGCACACAACAATAGGGAGCATGTGAGGACTGGAGGAGGGCCCGCTGATGAGAGGCTACTGACCATACACGAGGAAAGGGCCCTGGAACTGGCTGGCGGACCTGAGGACCGGGAGGTTGCTGATGCAGAGGTCGGGGGCCCACCAGCAAGTGAGCCACCGACAGCCCGTCCCCATATCCCCCCTCCCCTATATCCCCCTCCCCTGTATCACCTGATCACTGCCTGATGTCTAACCATGCATGCTTCATTGTGTATCGCAGGACCAAACGTCCAGGCACCCATCCCCGCAGAAACACACCGCCCGCAGGATGTCCCTCGGAGACCACAGGAGACGGAGAAACCCGCACCCTCCAGCATGCGACGCCCGCAGGATGCCCCTCGGAGACTACGGGAGACGGAGAGACCCGGACCCTCCAGCATGCGACGCCCGCAGGATGCCCCTCGCACACCACGGGAGACGGAGAGACCCGGACCCTCCAGCATGCGACGCCCGCAGGATGCCCCTCGGAGACCACGGGAGACGAAGATACCTGGACCCTCCAGCATGCGACGCCCGCAGGATGCCCCTCGCACACCACGGGAGACGGAGAGACCCGGACCCTCCAGCATGCGACGCCCGCAAGATGCCCCTCGGAGACCACGGGAGACGGAGAGACCCGGACCCTCCAGCACGCGACGCCCGCAGGATGCCCCTCGGAGACCACGGGAGACGGAGAGACCCGGACCCTCCAGCATGCGACGCCCGCAGGATGCCCCTCGCACACCACGGGAGACGGAGAGACCTGGAGCAAAAGGGAGACGACACCCCCGTCACGTGCGGGAGCGACCACCCAGCGATGAGGGGGGCAGCCACAGGCCCCCGTCACATCCGAGCCAGGACACCACTACCCAGGACACCACTACCCAGGACACCACTACCCAGGACACCACTACCCAGGACACCCCTACCCGGGACACCACTACCCAGGACACCCCTACCCGGGACAGCACTACCCAGGACACCCCTACCCGGGACAGCACTACCCAGGACACCCCTACCCGGGAAGACGAAATACCGGACAGTGACTCAGAGTGGATGGGTGGAGACGAACCCCCACCCCAAAGTGCCATGGAGTCAGAGTGGGAGAAGAGCACGACACAACGCCACTGCTGTCACCAACACCCTCCACCATCGCAGAAACACTCACCACGGTTGGGCACTTTAGTGATGAGGCGCCTGGTACACTCACTGGTGCGCACAACACAGCCGTCCCGGTACAGCAGGTGGAGGTAGGAGCAGCAGAGGGACCGGGCGGTCGGAGGGCAGCCCAGGCCAAGCGAACATCTGCCGTCCAGATGGATCCCGGGTTCCTGCAGTTACCACACCCACACATAGATCCGATGCAATCACCGACCCGGAGACGAGCGAAGAGGGTGACGGGCGGCTGCGGTCGCAGATGGAGGAGTCCACCCGCGTCCAAGAGCTGGGAGTGGTCCCGGTCATGCGTGCCACCCAGGCTGACACCGCACGGGTGGCGTCCGCGGTGGAGGCAATGGTTGCGACGGTGTCAGACATGGGGAACGGTTTGCGAGGCCTGGGGCATTCCGTGCAGGCGGCGTCTGTGGCCCAGGAAATGGCTGCCCTCTCACAGGAGGCCATGAGCCAGTGCCAGCGCCAGATGGCAGAGGCGCTCAACGCCATAGCCCAGTCTCTGCAGGCCATGGCCAAGTCTCAGCAGGCCATGGCCCAGTCTCTGCAGGCCATGGCCCAGTCTCAGCAGGCCATCGCTGAGGGCATCGGCGCCAGTGGCCATGTGCGAGCCGGCGTCGCACTGTCACAGACAGGGTTGGCCAACACCCTGGGCTCCATGGCTGCAAACCTGCAGACCCCTGTCGATACCAGCACGGGCCTCCAGGACTGGCAGCGCCAGATGTCGGGGGGGCGTCGGATGGCTAGTCCGTTCGCATCCCCCACCCATGTAGAGGCCTGGGGGCCATCGGGCACCCCGAGGGAGGAGGAGGTGGTGTGGTCCGTCCCGGCTCCCTCTGTAGGGGAGGACCCGGTACACCGCGACACCTCGGACTCCCCCCCTTCCGTCCCAGGTGCATCGGGTGGGCAACGGGCAGGACAGGCTGGCAGCTCGCCATCCCAGTCGCCCGGGCCGCAGCCTGGCCCATCTAGGCCAGGACGCCCCAGGAAACGGCCGCCAAAGGGATCCAGTGTCAGAGGGCAGGAATCACAGGAGTCCACCTCCAGTTCTGCTGTACCGTCTGGGGAACCACTTAGACGTAGTCAAAGGGCCCGTAAGGCCAAACAATTAGACACTGAGTAAGTTGGCACAGGTGCAGGGCACCGATGAGTTTTAGGGGCTAGGGCACGTGCATGAACTCCTTTGGTTATTAAAGTCAATGTTACACCTTCCGAAGCTGCCTTTGTGCTCTGTCCAAAGTGTGCGGGCGTGTCATGTACATTGAGCGCAAGTGTGTGTGTGACGGGTGGTCTTACCTCAGCCCCAGGTGAGTCTGCCCCCTTCCCCCTGGGCCGCCATCAACATCCCCCGGGCAGAGGACGGGACCGTGCGCTGCAGTGTCACAGCCGCATGCAGGGATGGTCCGGGTGGATGGTGGTACTGTGGCCATGGGTCAGACATAGTCCAACGATGTAGAGCCAGGAGCTCATCGCAGGGCGGGTTGTCATCATCCTCCATGGCCTGCGATAGACACGCGTCCACCCGCAACTGTGTGAGCCCGGCCCGTTGTGCCGCCGGTGGATCGGCAATGGGGGGGTGGGGTGGTGGTGTGCATGCGGGTGGGGTGTGTGGGGTTGGGGAGGGGGGTGAGGGTGCTGGGTGGGTGGATGGGTGTAGGGTGTGGGTGGTCGGCTGTTGCCATGGTGTGTGGTCTGTGGCCATACTACCCGATTCCCACGCCCATCTCACGCCCAGCGTCTATCAGTCTGTCCCGTGCCCGCTGGGCCAGCCAGTAACGGTGGACAGCCACCCGCCTGTGTCTACCCCGTCTGCCCTGACCATTGCCCCCATCCCCCTCATCTGGGGAGGACTGTGCCTCTTCCTGCTGCTCCTCCACTCCGCCCTCCTCTGCCTGCGGCACATCGCCCCTCTGCTGGGCTATGTTGTGCAGGACGCAGCACACCACAATGATGCGGCCGACCCGACCTGACCGATACTGGAGGGCGCCCCCAGAGAGGTCCAGGCACCTGAAACGCATCTTCAGCACGCCAAAGCACCTCTCGATCACTCCCCTTGTCGCTACATGGGCATCATTGTAGCGGTTCTCCGCCTCATTGCGTGGCCTCCGTATAGGCATCATCAGCCACGATCGCAATGGGTAGCCCCTGTCGCCCAGCAACCAGCCCCTCAGCCCGGGATGGCGTCCCTCGTACATGCCGGGGATGGATGACCGCGACAACACGAATGAGTCGTGTACATTGCCTGGGTGACGGGCGCAGACTTGCAGGATCATCATGCGGTGGTCGCAGACCACCTGTACGTTCATCGAATAGGTCCCCTTCCTATTAGTGAACACGGCCCTGTTATCTGCAGGTGGCCGCACGGCGACGTGCATCCCATCGATCGCGCCCTGGACCATGGGGAACCCGGCCACGGCAGAGAAGCCCACGGCCCGGGCATCTTGGCTGGCCCGGTCCACGGTAAAGCGGATGTAGCGGTGCGCCATGGCATAAAGGGCATCTATCACTGCCCGGATGCACCGGTGCACCGATGTCTGCGATATGCCGGACAGGTCCCCACTCGGTGCCTGGAATGACCCCGTTGCATAAAAGTTCAGGGCCACCGTAACCTTGACGGACACGGGGAGAGGGTGTCCCCCGCCAGTGCCACGCGGTGACAGGTGTGCCAGCAGGTGGCAGATGTGTGCCACGGTTTCCCGGCTCATCCGGAGTCTCCTCCTGCATTCCCGGTCCGTGAGGTCCTGGTATGACTGCCGGGGCCGGTACACACGGGGAGCCCTCGGGTGCCTCCGTTGCCGTGGGGCCGCGACGTCCTCCTCCCCCTCCTCGTCCTGTTGGTCAGGTGTCCCTCCAGCCTGGGCGGCTGCCGCCTGCCCCTCTGCGGCAGCCTGCGCCGCCTCTCTGGCATGCTCCTCCTCCTCCTCCTCCTCCTCCTCCTCCTCCAGGGCAACATAGACATGAGCGGCTGCCACCACGGCGGCCAACATCGCTGGATGATCTGAAAACATGACGGCCTGGTGGGGGGGAGGGGAACGACGACATGTCATCATTGCCCATATCCCCTCCTCCCCCCAGCCAGGTGGCATGGACCGCATGGGTCCAACTGTTGGAGGCTGGCACCTGGCCAGGTGGACCAACTCATTTGCCCTCCCATCACCCTCCTCGGCACGGACTCCCTCCCCAACCTCCACCCCAGCACGGACCCCCACCCCAACCTCCACCCCAGCACGGACCCCCCCCAACCCCCAACCTCCACCCCAGCACGGACCCCCCCCAACCCCCAACCTCCACCCCGGCACGGACCCCCCCCCAACCCCCAACCTCCACCCTGGCACGGACCCCCTCCCGGCACTCCCCCGGAGCCCAGCCTACTCTAACCACCCCCCCCCCCCCCCGCCGCACACACACACACAAGCCGAGACACACCTCTCCTCACGCAATCAGTCTGCGGCCACGCCATTTCCTGCCCAGAGCCAACCCCCCAGGCCGTCACTCACCTCCTCGCTGGTCGGCGTGAGCCTGGAGCACCGGGTCACGCCGATGAAAAGGAGGTTTGATTCACGTCGACGTGAATGGTCATCACGTCGACGGGACTTCGGCCCATCCGGGAGGGAGAATATCGGCAGGCCGAAAATCGGCTGCCTTGCGCAGACCCGTGACATTGTCCGCGGCAGCGGCGCCATTAACGCCCCGCCGACTTTTCTCCCTTCGGAGACTTCGGCGGGGGCGGGGGCGGGATTCACGGCGGCCAACGGTCATTCTCCGACCCTCTGGGGGGTCGGAGAATGACGCCCCAGATCTCTGAATGTAACAGGACAGGGAGATAAACTGATTAAGAAGACATGTGGTAGTATTTATCATCAACTGGGTGAAATACGCTCTTTGGCCTGTCCGAAAATTGTTGGTCTTTCAAGGCAAAGAATTATCCCGTGGCGTCACTGGCAGAGGGTGGGGGCGGTGGCAATTGCGTCACGCTTTAACCTCAGCGTGAAATGCGATTTGTGCCTAACCCGAGACATTGCTCTCCCGTTGCCAAAGTCATCTCAAAAGAAAAGGAGAGCAAAATCGCCCCCACAGAATATAACAACAGAGATGCTAATCCAGTAAAGCATAAGTTAAATCACAGCGAGAAAATTACACACAGTTCTGGTCACTGTATTACAGTGTTGACATGAATTTGAGTACTTGTCCCCTGGAGAGTGCTCTCTATGTATTTAAAACTGAGAACACTGCTTGGGACTGATCTGATAGATAAAGATACTGTAAATATCCCTGGGTTTCAAAAGCTATAGAACCACTTCTAACAATAGGGGCTTATGTCTACATTTTGATTGACTGTTTTAAGAGATTATTAAAGAACTATTTGTTTTGATGTGGTGAGTGAATAAATGTTTGTTTTATTGACTACCTGAGAGGAATTCATTTATGATTTTTGTTTTATGAATTAGTTTCTTTTTCATTATGACGTATGGTTGAATGAAAGCTTTAATAGATTGTTCGAAGGTTATTTTATTTTAATTTTCACTTCAAAGACAATCTAAATTCTGCCCATATTGGATACTGGGTGAATGGCTATGGAGGATACATGGGTAACATGTAGGGGCATGAGTATGAGTTGGCATAGGGGCATAGTGGGGTTATGGTGGTATGGTTGGTCATGGAGGGGGTCATTGGATCTAATTGGGAGCATGGAGGCAGAATGGGGCGTATGAAGAGGCATAGAGGGGGCATAGGGGTGGGTGGGGGGTGAGGGGTGAGATTTAGGCGTATAAGATATTGGGAGCTGCTTTGCTCAAGAATTGAGACAGGCCTTCTAACCAGCCTACTCCATACCCACATCCTTTCTACACTGCATCTAGCGTCCCCAAAACCCGACCACTCCCCTCCCAATCAGAGACAAAATTATGGAGAGGATGGCATTCAGAGGTGGGCTCACGTTTCAGAATCCAGAAACCTTACGACCCTACATGTAAATCTGTCTCCGTAAGTTAAAGTCAAAGTAACAGTCTGCTAGAATAAATGGATAAGCATTTATGTGAATGCATATTGGAAGTATTCTGGCTAACATATCAATACTAATAACTCTGTAATTGGAGCATAAGCATTTTAACAACATTAGAGATGTTATTTTGTAACCTCACGTTTCAAACGGGTACATTCCCGCTTTCTGGAAGTGTGACTTGGATGTAGCTCCAGTTCTCTGTTCTTACTTCCTCCGGGTGTGGCTTTCCCTCGGGAAAGAGGACAACAGGACCAATCTTTCTCGATTCATCCCAGAGTCGCTGTCCATCGAACCACATAATTCCCACACTGCAGAGGAGGCCATTCGGTCCATCAGGTCTGCTGTCATCGCCTCGATTTATGTATCACTGTGTTGGTTTTTGAATGAGTAGTAATGTTAAAGAATTTCTTGAGTGAAATAGAGACTGAATTCTTTTGAAGTTGCAAATATTTCCCATTCTGACCAGAGTGCAGGGGATGAACTGAGTAACCGGGAGCTGGTGTTTTCCACCTCACTGAAAGGAGTACTTTTGCTGGCCTTGAGGTCAATGGCTCATAAATTCATAGACTTTGCTAAATTAATCAGATTTTCTAACTTCTTTAAAAAATAAGATTAAAATAAGATTTAATTAACTTCAGAAATTTGAAAAGGAATTAGAGATATTCTTCATTCATTTTGAATTGTACAGATTCCATTTTCATAAATTCAACCATTCACACTGCTGTGAAAATCATTGGAAAATTCAATAATAAGTCAACGATCTTTGAAAAGAGGTAAAAATGTAATCCCACTCTTATTCAATCCTTATTATGCTATCTGTGCATTCATTAGTCTTAGGGGCCCCAGTTCTTTTCAGAAATTTATAATATAGTGGCAATATCATCTGTTCCAAACACTTGTGCAGCGACATAAGGGAAAGACAACTCCATTCATGTACCTGAAATAATTATTCAGTAGAAATCCGCAGCCCACAGTTCTGAGCAGTGATGCTGTGAAGAATTTCTGCTCCTAATACTGCCAGGCAAGACAGCTGGATGTAGTTGAAGTGGGGATCATTTCTGATCTAATTGGGTTACAGAACAGTTTGAATGCCTGATGTGCCTACTTCTGCTTTTATGCTGTTCAGGTAACACCATGGGACTTTACACGTTGACCATGAACACATAAACACGGCTTCAGTTTGCTGGACTGGTAAAAGTTAATCATTAGTTCAAAGGATCAGCCTTTGAAGAGTAGTGCTTGAATACACAAACTTCTGACTCAGTAGCTGCCACAAAGCCCAGTACAATAATGTCAAATAGATACAGGCTAAATAATGTATTTTGTTATACTGATCACTGCGCATACATTATGTTATTGGTGGCATATTGGGGACAGTGGGATCATTGTGGAGGAGAGTTTTGTCTCAGGGTCGACCATTGCCAATGCCATTGGCAAAGCCCACTGTTGGGCAAAGTGTATCCAAACAGGAGAGCTGCCCAAACCTAGCCTGCAGGCGGGCCTGCTAATGCCTGGCAGCCTCACCACCTGGCATGTGCATTCTCCCCTCCCTCAGCGGCCCTTAATTGTCCAAGGAGTGGCTCGGGGACCTAGGGATCTCTGCCCGTAATCAGATGGAGTTGGGAAGGTGATAGACTCTCACCCCACATTTTCCTGCCTAATTAAATACCACTCCCACTCACCTCTCCCCCGCACATCCCAGCCCACCACTGGGTGGGGCATTAAATTTGTTCAATTGAGAATGAAGCTGTGCAGTTCTTTCAATCAAGTATTATCACATTGGCCCCTTCATTTTGAATCAACCAATAAATCATTGACATTCACTATTAAAACACATTCAATACCAAACCCAAAGAAATAGCATTGTATATTCTGAACTACGGTTGAATTTGATCCCTGGTCAAGTTCCAATGTGGTTTGATTGATTTGGATCATGAAAAACTGACAAGTGCTGACTTTGATCATTCAAATCTGGGTCGGTAGACATGGGCCATTGCTAATTTTCTTGAAGAAGTGACTTGTCTAAGACTGTATAGGAAATGCCATTAAATTGTTGATAATTACTGTTGTTAGGATCGTTTGGTTTATCAGTAACCCATACCATGTACTTATCCAAGTTACTACCATGCATGGGTACTCTTTCTATGCAGGTTCCTTCCAGACTCAACAATATACAGTCTATGATCACATGATTCTCTACATCGCACCATGAATGGCACTTTTTTCCAGTCACACATTAACCCTCGCTCTGCTGAACACCCTTATGCTACAATGGCTCGCTGCTATCATTTAAAAGCATATTACATGAATGACCACTTCATAGTGCAGCTAAATAATAAAAATCTTGCAGTTTTTGGTAGAAAATTACTGCAATGAGTTAAGTCAATGTTTCGTAAACATTTTTTCCCAGGACCCACTTTTGCCAAGCAGCCAAATTTTGGGACCCTCGCTGGCCAAGTTTCGCAGGCCACACTGACCTACCTTCACACGCCACCTTTGCTTATCTTTAAAGTGAAAGGGAAGCCTGCTTGGTCCTCAGGATCTCACTTGAATCAGGTTCAAAGGAGGAGAGGGTAATGCGCATATCAGGTGCAAACTTCAGCCAATTCGTTTGTGCCGTCTTTGTTTTTGTGAAAACAGAAATCCAATCTCGCACATGTAGGTCGTCATGAAGGACAATAGCAATAAACAAATAACAAAGAATAGTACAGCACAGGAACAGGCCCTTTGGCCCTCCAAGGCTGCGCTGACCATGCTGCCCGTCTAACTTAAAACCTTCTATACTTCTGGTGTCCATATCCTTCTATTCCCACCCTATTCGTGGATTTGATAAGATGCCCTTAAACGTCACTATCGTCCCTGCTTCCACCACCTCCTCCGGCAGTGAGTTCCAGGCACCCACTGTCATGATATTCAGGTGAACATCACAGCACATACATACACACATAATGATGGACAGATCAACGGACCAATCAACACACATAACACGACAGCCAATCACGGACAAGAGCATACACAGTACAAAGCAGGGAACACTACACTTCCTGGACACTCGAGCAGGAGAGGGCTCAGGGCACAGACCTCATTGCCAGCCACTCAGAGGTTCACCATGTGCTGAATACCAGAGTTTAATATGTTAATAGTTAATTGAAATAAAACTGCATTGTACCATTCGCAACCGTGTTGGTTCGTCTGTGTGTCAGAGTACCCAACACTTCATGATACCAGGAGTGATTTGACACCTACCCACAAATCTGCCATCCTGCGCCATGGACACCGTCAACACACCGCAGCCGCTGCAAGTCGCTGGGAACCTCGGCGTAAATTGGAAGTTGTTCAAGCAGCGCTTCCAGCTCTTTCTGGAAGCCATGAAAGAGGGAGCGCCTCGGACACCAGAAAGATCGCCATCCTCCTCACCACCGCAGGGCAGCACGCCATCCATGTCTACAACTCCCTGGTGTTTGCGGAAGGCGAGGACAAATCCAAATACAAGACGGTCCTTCTCAAGCTCGACCAACACTTCAACGTCGAGGTCAACGAGAGCTTCGAGAGGTATGGCTTCCAGCAGCGCCTGCAAGGTAAGGATGAACCCTTTCAGTCATTCCTTACCCATCTCCGCATCCTCGCGCAGTCCTGCGGTTACAACACCACCTCAGACTCCATGAATCGGGACCAAATCATTTCTGGGGTCGCCTCGGGCACCCTACGCCAGCAGCTTTTAAAAATAAAAGGCCTCACCTTAGCCTCCTCAATCGAAGCCTGTGTCCTGCACGAAAACGCGACTAGCCGCTATGCACAATTTCAGGCGACCGACTCGGTGCGGCGGGGGTCCTACGCGGCCGGATCGGCGAGCCAGGTACCCCACGAGGCCGAACGGGTCCAGGCGATCGAGTTCCTCCCGGCCCGCGGCCCGAACGACGTCGGCCATTTCGTGCGCTTTTCGGGGCCTCCCGCGCTTGTGCGCGCCAAAGCCTACGGCAACACTGACGGACGTGATGCGCAGGCACGCTCGACGCAAGACCGAACTGCGCATGCGCAGTGGCGCAACGAACGTCATGACATCACGACGTGCGGCAACTGTGGAGCTGCACATTTAAAGCGGCAATGTCCCGCAAGAACCTGACAATGCCTACGCTGTGGCAAGGTGGGCCACTCGCTGCTTACTGTCGAGCAGCTCAACCTGTCAATCTTCCACAACTCCGACAACCTCGCAGGGACGTGCGGACCATTCAGCCTCCCCATTACGAATCTTGCCCAGACGACATCCAGACCGGTGATACAGATGACCGAGACGCCTTCCGTGTTGCGGTCATTGATGGGAACCGAGTTAACACGATCAATCCGGGTGATGAATGGTGTGCCACCCTGATGGTCAACCGATCGCCGATAACTTTCCGCCTGGACACTGGCACCTCCGCCAACCTCATAGCATGGTCAGCCTTCTACGCCATGAAGGTCAGACCACCAATTCGGCCGTCCCGGTGCAGGATGGTCGACGACAACGGGAATGTTATCCCGGCTATGGGATCCTGCCAGCTCCAGGTGACACACAACACACACACGACCACACTCTCATTCGAGATAGTCGGCTCATCGAAGGACTCCCTGCTAGGCGCACAGGCATGCAAGGCTCTCCACCTCGTGCAACGAGTCCACTCTCTCTCTCCAGATGAAACGTCTGACTTCCTGGATGCAGAGTTTAACGCACAGCTCCAATCGCTCCTCGCCCACAACCAGGAGGCATTCGAGGGCATGGGAACACTGCCATACACCTATAGAATTCGGCTCAAACCGGACGCCACCCCGGTCATTCACGCACCTCGCAGGGTCCCTGCGCCACTCAAAGACCGCCTCAAGCAGCAGCTACAGGATCTCCAGGACCAAGGGGTGCTATCCAGGGTCACGGAGCCCACGTCGTGGGTCAGCTCCATGGTGTGTGTCAAGAAGCCCTCCGGCGAGCTCCGGATCTGTATTGATCCAAAAGACCTCAATAACAATATTATGAGGGAACATTACCCCATACCCAAACGGGAAGAGATCACGAGTGAAACGGCCCAGGCGAACATATTTACCAAACTGGATGCTCTAAAGGCTTTTGGCAGATCCAAGTGGATCCGTCCAGCCGAAAGCTGTGCACCTTCAACACCCCTTTCGGCAGGTTCTACTACAACCGAATGCCATTTGGCATCATCTCGGCATCCGAGGTCTTTCATAGGATCATGGAGCAAATATGGAAGGCATCGAAGGGACGCGCGTCTACGTGGACGACGTCATCATCTGGTCCACCACACCACAGGAGCACATCTATCGTCTCCAATGCGTCTTTGCACGCATACGTGAAAACGGCTTGCGCCTCAACCGAGCCAAGTGTTCTTTCGGCCAAACCGAGCTGAAGTTCCTGGGGGACCACATTTCCCGGTCAGGGGTCCGTCCGGATGCAGACAAGGTGAGCGCCATCACAGCCATGCCGCAGCCGGCAGACAAGAAAGCAGTGCTACGCTTCCTAGGCATGGTCAACTTCCTGGGGAAGTTCATTCCCAACCTTGCCTCCCACACGACAGCTCTGCCCCACTTCGTCAAAAAGTCCACGGAGTTCCAGTGGCAGAACACACACACCAGCTGGAATGGGAGGAGCTCAAACTCAAGCTCACCACTGCACCGGTACTGGCGTTTTTCGACACGTCTCGGGCCACTAAAATCTCGACTGATGCCAACCAGTCCGGCATTGGGGCAGTGCTCCTGCAGCGGGATGACACTGCGTCATGGGCCCCGGTCACCAATGCCTCGCGGGCCATGACCCCCACAGAGCAGTGCTACGCGCAGATCGAAAAGGAGTGCCTGGGCTTGCTAACCGGTTTAGACAAGTTCCATGATAATGTGTATGGTCTTCCCCGGTTCACTGTTGACACTGACCACCGCCCCCTGGTCAGCATCATAAACAAGGACCTGAACGAGATGACCCCTCGCCGCCAGCGCATCCTACTTAAACTCAGGAGGTATGACCTCCAACTGGTTTACACCCCAGGGAAGGACCTTATCATTGCGGATGCCCTATCGAGAGCAGTGAGCACGCCGCCAGATTCGGAGGGGTTCGTATGTCAGGTCGAGGCGCAGGTGGCCTTCACATCGGCAAATCTGCCAGCGGACGACTTCAGTCTGGCCCATATTCGCCGAGAGACTGCGGCCGACCCCCTTCTACAACATGTGATGCGCCACATGACGGGAGGGTGACTCAAAGGGCAGTGCCCGCAGTTCTACAATGTCCGAGACGACTTGGCCGTCATTCATGGTGTCCTTCTGAAGCTGGACCGGATTGTGATTCCGCACAACATGCACAAGCTGGTTCTCGACCAACTACACGAACACCACCTGGGGTCGAGAAGTGCAGAAGGAGGACCCGAGAGGCGGTATACTGGCCAGGCATCAGTGATGATATTGCCAATATGGTGCCAACTGCCCAACCTGCCAAAGGTTTCAGCCGGCGCAACGTCCTGAAACGCTTCTGCCCCATGAGCTGGTGACGTCCCCCTGGGCGAAGGTGGGTGTGGACCTCTTTCACGCGCTCGGCAGGGACTATGTCATCGTCGTTGACTGCTTCTCCAACTACCCAGAGGTCATATGCCTGCACGATTTGACGTCGTCCGCTGTCATAAGGGCCTATAACTGAGTTACTTCTGTATCCATCCTGCCAGCTCATCTTGGATCCTGTGTGACTTCACCTTCTGTACCAATCTGCCATGAGGGACCTTGTCAAAGGTGGAAGTCCATGAAGACAACATCCACTGCCCTACCTTCATTAATCATTTTCATCACTTCCTTGAAAAACTCGATCAAGTTAGTGAGACACGACCTCCCCTTCACAAAACCTTGCTGCCTCTCGCTAATACGTCCATTTGCTTCCAAATGGGAAAAAATTCTGTCTCGAAGAATCCTCTCCAATAGTTTCCCTACCATGACGTAAGGCTCACCGGCCTGCAATTTCCTAGATTATGCTTCTTAAACAAAGGAACAACATTAGCTATTCTCCAGTCCTCTGGAACCTCAGCTTCAGCCAATGAGGATTCAAAGATTTCTGTCAAGGCCCCAGCAATTCCCTCTCTTTTCTCCCTCAGTATTCTGGGGTAGATCTCATCAGGCCCTGGGGACTTATCTACCTTAATATTTTTCAAGATGATCCTGATTTGACTCAGACTATCTCTGCACCCTTCCCCAGACTCACCGTCCACCAAGTCCTTCTCTTTGGTGAATACTGATGCAAAGTGCCTGTTTTACTCAGCACTGGATACTTCTGCAAGATGCTATATCAGAATGCTAACAGCCTCAAGGGCTTTTGGCATGTTTTTAATGTGGTTACAGGTCAGCTACAGCAGCATAGTCATTTAATTTGGTGCACATACCTGGAGGGCACTTGACGTCAAGTGTGTGTGCAGGGTGCATGGCCTGCTCTCTGCTGCTGCTTCTTGTCAGAAGACTACACACAGCCTCATCTATTTCCATTTATAGGCGGCAGCGCCCATCGTTCTCGATGTAAAAGTTGATGGCAGCTGTTGGGCGCATTGCCCGCGATTGGGACCACCAAAGGAACGGTGCAACTGATTGCTCCGTGACTGTCCCAACACCCACCCACGACCTGCATTTTGAAAAACCCTCAGTTAAGTAATGCATCTTTTTATTTGTGTAGTATCTCCGTACTGAATAAAGTAGCGATTCCCTTTTCGCCTCTTCCATTATGGATACTTGTATAAAAGCAGAAAATTCTGGTTAAACTCAACAGGTCTGGCAGCTTCTGTAGAGAGAGAAACAGAGTTAACATTTCGAGTCCATATGATTCTTCTTCAGAACTGAAGAGGGGTAGAAATGTGATGAATTGTGTAGTCGAGGAAGGGGGTGGAGGAGGTGGGGCAAAATAGAAGGTCAGGGATAGGGCAGGACTGAGGAGAGATTGACAAAGATGTCATGGGCACAAGATAAAGGAATTGTTAACGGTGGCATTATGGACTGAAGAACTGTTTATAGTGGCATAAAGGTAAGATAGTAGAACGTGTTCATATGAGAACAAAGGTCAGTGAATATTTTATCGTCTGCACTACAGGAACCATACATAGATTAGAGAAAATCACCACATGAACAAAACCATCAGCTTTTGATACAGCGAGAGAGAGAGATTGAGAGCTTGCTGTCTCCCCAGTGATAATGGGGCTGGATATTTTAGTCCATCTTTGGTGAACAGTTGGATATTTTGTTCAACAAAGGGTTGGATTCTCTTCAAAACGGATGGACCTTTTAGAAAAAATAGTTGCGGCTGGTTCTCTAATGTACCTCCAAATCCATGCTGCTAGCTTGGAAGAAGAACAAATGTTAGTTTTTGCCCTTTTGTGTTTCAGAAAGCAATCAGAAATATGCAGCCAATCCAAAGCCTCGTTCATTTAAAAACAAATAGTCTTGCGGCAAGGAATTTTCTTTTTAAATTTTAGTACTGAGGACACAAATTAGTTTTTCTATGAAAGGCAGGCAGTATTTCCAAACATCATTCTCAGTGGGTACACTTTAGTAAATTTGCAGACAGGCGTCATTAGCTTTTAGGTTTCCATTTAAAAGTAAGCGATCACATGCTGCAATTGAGAATGATATGAAGTACATTTCAAATTAATGTTTTTAAGAGAGGGTTGATTTCTATTTCACAAAGAACAGTGCAAGCTAGTTGAGAACACTGTGGAATGCAGTGAACCATGGATTTTTATTTCATAGAAAGGGGCTGCTCAAATCATTTCAGCTGGCATCTGGTTGGACCAATGTTTTAAAAATCAAATTGTCCAGCCTTACCCCTCAAAGACCAGTATCTCCCTTTGCATTAAGTGTTTCTTTCTTCCTGTTCAGAGTTACCATGATGCTATCTCAATTATTTCCCACAGCAAGACATTTCACGGTCCACTGTAGTATGTAGGTCTGATTCTTCATTGTGCATGCAAAGGTGGCTAGCAAATAAATATATTGCCAATTGTGATTCTCATGTGAGATCAGGAGGATGCAGCTTCAATCCAAAGTCTGGATTGATTTAGCGCAATGCAATGAGGCTACAAATTGCTCAAGCTAGAAAAAAAGGATAGGGAAATTGGGCCATTGTTTCAATTCCTGTTTCCAATCTCTATCCCATGACATATGCTGGGAAGGGCCTATGTATAGATGTAGAGAGAGGACATGTTTTTTTATTAGAATCAGTGTGGGCATTTGGCCAATCGAGTCTGCACTGACCCGCCAAAAGAGGACCCTACCTAGGTCCACTCCCTCACCCTATCCTCATAACCCTACCTAACTTGCACATCCTTTACATTAAGGAGTAATTTAGCATGGCCAATCCACCTAATTTGCACATATTTGGACCTGTGGGAGGAAACCGGAGCACCCGGAGGAAACCCACACAGACACGGGGAGAAGGTGCAAACTCCACACAGCCACCCAAGGCTGGAATAAACCCCGGGTCCCTAGCGCTGTGAGATAACAGTGCTAACCACTGAGCCACTGTGCTGCTGGTGACATGGTCAACCTTAACCTCACAAAAGTGAAATTCATGTTGATAATCACAATATAGTCTCACTTATAAAAAATGGCCATGTGGTTGAGGAACTAAAGTGACTGCTTTTAGGAAACCAAATCCCATTGACAGTGTCCACAAGGCAAAATTTGGCAAATTCAATATGAACAATTGCCATATTCTCTTATTAAAAAATGCCAGTAAGGTTGAGGCCACAGCTGTGGAATAATAAGATGGCTGATGCACTAATATAGGGATGTTCATAATGTTCATGTGCACCACTGCCATTATACGTTTGCTAATTAGAGAATGGTTGAACTCTATTTTTGACCAACAAAGTGTTGCACATTTGCAGTGACCATGTGAGAATCAAGGTGAATTGTAATTAAAGTGAGTTTCATATTTCACAGATGACTGCACATTCAACTTTGTGCTCAAGGTAGATTAGCGAAGATGCTGTGCATCTAATTAAGAGGAGTCTGAACTGCAGCAAGAATGCAAAGTTTTGGTTCTGAACAAACAAAGAGCATACAGTGCAGAAGGAGGCCATTCGACCCATTGAGTCTGAACCGGCCTACTTAAGCCCTCAATTCCAACCTATCCCCGTAACCCAATAATCCCTCCTAACCTTTTTGGTCACTAAGGGCAATTTATCATGGCCAATCCACTTAACCTAACTCTTCTTTTGGAAGAGTCATGCAGACTCAAAATGTTGGGCAGATATTCTACCATTTTGAGATCTAAGATCTAAGTCTTCCATCTGTAGTCTTGAAAACCTTTTATGTCTTTCCGAACATGTTAAGTTCAAAGACCTGTCAGGTGAAGGTAAAAATCTTCCCTCTGATGTGTGGGGAAAATATGAAGAGCTATTTTCACAGTCAATGTCATTCACCTTTAACCTTTTCAAGACTCTGAGTCTGCTGAGAAGCCTAAAAGCTTTGAACTGCATTGTTCACATTCAATTTCACAGTCCATTACCTTTTCCAATCCTCTTGATTTACTGCTCCAGGCTTTTTAAAAGAAGAATATTAGCTTTGTTGGTTTTTATAGCTCTTCACAATCCATTGCCTCCGAAATAATTTCTCTTTTGACTAAGTGTGGCCAACAACAATTTTTTCATAGAGGCTTTTTCTTTGTTCTGAAGTCCTTCTGACCCGGCGGGATTCTCTGATTTCCCCCGTCGGGTCAGAGAATTCCCGGGGGGTGGTGCGAATCCCGCCCCGCTGCCCCGATGCCGGCCGCCGTATTCCCCCATGCGTTTTTTGGGTGGGGGCGGGATCCACGCCACGCTGGTCGGGGGCCGTTGGCAGTGGCCCCCCCCGGTGATTCACCGGGCCCCATGGGCCGAGCGCCCGTCCATTTTTGCCAGTCCCGCTGGCATGGGTTACGCATGGTCCCACACGGCGGGACCTGGCAGGTAGTCGGCGGGGGAGGTCCTCGGGGGGGGGGCGCGGGGGGATCCAACCCCGGGGCAACCCTCACGGTGGCCTGGCCCGCAATCAGGGTCCACCGATCTGCGGGTGGGCCTATTTCATGGGGGCACTTCTTCATTCTGCACGGGCCCCTGTAGGGCATCCTGGTAGTGCCAATATGACACTGCAAAGGGGCAGGGCCTAATGGGGGATCTGATGGGGGGGCCTGGAATGGGTGTCCTGAAAGGCGAGGGCTTTTGGTTAATCCATAGAAGGGTGTCCCTCACTTGTGGGGTGACTTACCAATGATTGAAGAGGGCTGTAGGCTTATTCTGAGATAGGGATGCCCTTTAAAACTAAGCCCAATCGCTGATAATCTGGCCATGCCAAATTCTTCAAGTCCTACAGCACGAACCAACTCTGACTCCAAAGAATTTCTAAGTGTGCGTGTGATGTAGACCGTGCCAACCCACCTGGCAGGGATTGCACCTCGTTTCCTGCCAGAGACCGCATTTATGAATTTTTGGGTGGAATTATGTCCTATATCTCACAAATGTTGTGGTGAATCGCACACTGACTTCTACACGAAGCTTACGCAAACCAAGGATTGGACTTTCCTGGGAACTGTTGCCCCATCAGGTGCCACCAGTTGACTGAAAATGGCATTGGGCAAATCTTCCAGTTCTCTGGATCATCAAAGTCTGGGTGGTGTTCCCAATATAGGAATTGTCAGAGTTTTCCACTTCTGATGGTCAAGTCCTCTATTCCCGGAACCCTCCGAGAATATCTCTGATACTAACCCAGAGAATTCGGACAGTTCCGTGGTAGTTACCTGGATATTACCCAAGAAATGTAGACAAAGTAAATTCTAGTCTAATATCTAGGTAACTGCACCATTAACCCCCAGTCAGCTACCCCATCCACTGCACCCCCGCCCCCCCACCCCCCCCCCCACCCCCGCCGGCAAGCTCCCCATCCATACCACACGATTACCTCCCTAACATGACCGACTGCCCCCACCTGACCCACCTACCCACCCAACCTTACCCGACTATTCCTCCCAACTTAATGCAGCTACTCTTAATGATGCACCTTCTCCCCGCAACCGGCCTAGCCCCCCCAACAATCTCAGTAACCCACTGGAACAGACCCAACACCCTCCAGATCCAAATCAACATCCGACTATCCTCCTAACCGAACTATCCTTGACCATCCGACTGCCCCCGACCCAACCATCACCCAATTACCTCCTCGACCCGGCTACCTAATCACCCCCAACCCACCTCACCCACCAACCACCTCACCCGCCTGCTTACGCACTTCAAACTCCTACACACCTTACCCAGCTATCCACCTCATCTACACACTTCACCCACTTACCCACCGTATCCACATACACCTTACACACTTACCCACCTCACCTACCTCATTTATCCAGTTCACTCACTAACCCACTTTACCCACTTGCTCACCTCAACCCCTAGCCACCTCATTCACCTACTCCTCCACACTTACCACCTAACCCACCCGTATCTCTACGCATTTACTCACTTGCCACCTCAACTACCTAACCATTCACTCACTCAGTCATTCACCCATTCATTCACTCGCACATCCATTCATTCAACATTCAAATAATCATATGTTCACTTACATTCAAACTGGTCCTTTAAACACACCATATGGCAGCAAGTGCCATAAGAGGGTGTGTCCTATCTTTCCCCAACTCTACTCTGCTCTGACAGAGATCCTCAAAGGCCATTGCGTTGTGCATTTAAATCAGATTCCTAAGACCCCAGTTAAAATGCCCAGCAGCATCAAGTCAGGGAATATTTAATCGTGGTGTCAATCTGGCAATCATTACTGCTGCTTGGAAGATCCAGGCCCAAGTTTTCGATGTTCTTTTAGTGAAGGTTGGGCACTGGAGAGGGAACCACACTGGAGAGGGAGCCTGTCAGAGAGAATTCCCGGCCTAAATGCCACAGCACCATGAGGTTATGCTTCTTTTGAAAATGACGGGACTGACTTCACTGCAGCAGAACACTTCACTCAACTTTGACGACATGCTGATTTACGTCGAACAGCTTTAAGATTGTTTGAAAGAAGGAATTGCTGATTGGAAGATTCCTTCAGTTGACTGTTGAAAACACTTTGCCTTGATGCCATCACTGTCAAATAAACCTCATTTGACTTATTGTGAGTAGGTTTTATACTGACTGATTTTTAAAATAATAATCTTTATTAGTGTCACAAGTAGGCATACATTAACACTGCAATGAAGTTACCGTGAAAATTCTATTGTCGCCACACTACAGTGCCTGTTCGGGTATACCGAGGGAGAATTCAGAATGTCCAATTCACCTAACAGGATGTCTTTCGGGAATTGTGGGAGGAAACCGGAGCACATGGAAGAAACCCATGCAGACACTGGGAGAACGTGCAGACTCTGCACAGGCAGTCACCCAAGCCGGGAATCAAACCCAGGTCCCTGGCGCTGTGAAGCAACAGTGCTAACCACTGTGATACCGTGCCACCCCATGTCCATGTACATCCTACATGGATTTATGTCCATGATTATGAGGGAAATATTGATATCCACCTTCTCCCAGAATCTGCATTTGCAACAGAAATTCTGCAGAGAAATTCATTGTATGTTGTTGAGATTTATCTCATACATTTCCATAAGACATAACTTTGCTCTGTGGTGCAGTATACAATATGCATTACCCCGTATATTAATTGACTGCTGTTGGAAAAACAATAATTCACAAGTTGATTTTTCAATGAAATTTATGACCCCACTATCTACTTTAGCACAAGCAAAATGTACACTTTGGCCTCTTGAATGTAGCTAAAGATCAAAAGGAAAGATCACAAGTTTTGAATATTGTAATTGGTAATATGGCTTGGACCTCCTCCAAGACCCTGGGCAGGATTCTCCGAGCCTCCGTGCCGAAATCACGGGCGTCATTCTCCGCCGGCGGGAGTCTCCGTTTTGCCAGCGCCCGGGGGTTTCCCGACGGCGTGGGGATGCCCCACAATGGGAAACCCCATTGACCGGCCGGTGTTACGGAGACTCCCGCCGGCCGGTCGGGGCAGAAATGTGGAGGGGCGGGTAGGAGAATTTCGCCCCACGATCGGCGCGGGGGCGGAGAATGGGCGTCAAACCCGAGATCGGGGGCACGATTCTCCATTCCCACGCCGGTTGGGAGAATTGCCTGGGCCGCCACAGGGCGCGATTCTCCACTCCCACGCCGGTTGGGAGAATCGCCTGGGCCGCCAAAATTTCCGGGGACGCCAGCCCGACGCCCTCCCATGATTCTCCCAAGCGGCGGGAACGGCCCGGTCGGGTTTTGCGGGCCGCAGGCCGGAGAATCGCCGGAGACACCCAAAATGGTGATTCTCCGGCACCCCCGCTATTCTGAGGCCGGATGGGCCGAGCGGCCAAGCCAAAAGGGCGGGTTCCCCCGGCGCCGTCCACACCTGGGGCGAAATTCTCCCGAAACGGCGCGATGTCCACTGACTGGCACCCAAAAAGGCGCCAATCAGACGGGCATCGCGCCTCCCCAAAGGTGCGGAATGCTCCGCATCTTTGGGGGCCGAGCCCCAACATTGAGGGGCTAGGCCGACGCCGGAGGAATTTCCGCCCCGCCAGCTGGCGGAAACGGCCTTTGTTGCCCCGCCAAAAAGTAATTCTGTGTTGGTTCCGCATCATGAAGTTTGAAAAGTCTGAATGGGAATATATATTTGGTTCAAACAGTGTCATATAAACCTGCTGATTGATGAGAGGCTTCGCAGAGTTTAGTGGTCTCCTCCCAGTGTAAGCATTGAGTTTCTGATGGTTGTCCTTTTGGTGTGTCTTGCCGGTACCATGGATGGTGACCTGGGGCCAAATTCTCCGTTATCGGCGCGATGTCCGCCGACCGGCGCCAAAAACGGCGCAAATCCCACCTGCATCACGCCGCCCCAAACGTCGCTAAGTCGACGGCATGGAATGGGCTAGCAGCGACATGACGCTATCCGTGCTGGCTCACGTGGTTCACGCCGTGCGGCGTCATGCACGCCGCATAGCGTGACGGCTCATTAAGGACGCGCTGCTCCCCCCCATATCCCCCCTCCCCATATTCCCCATATCCCCCTCCCACATATCCCCCCTCCCCATATCCCCATCCCCATATCACCCCTCCCCATATCCCCCTCCCCCATATCCCCCCTCCCCATATCCCCCATATCCCCCCTCCCCCATATCCCCCCTCCCCCATATCCCACCTCCCCATATCCCCCCTCCCCATATCCCCCCTCCCCCATATCCCCCCTCCCCATATCGCCCCTCCCCATATCCCCGCTCCCACAGATCCCCCATATCCCCCTCCCCATATCCCCCATATCCACCCTCCCCATATCCCCCTCCCCATATCCCCCCTCACCCATATCCTCCCTCCCCCATATCCCCCATATCCCCGCTCCCCCATATCCCCCCTGCCCATATCACCCATATCCCCCCTCCCCATATCTCCCTTCCCCCATATCTCCCTTCCCCATACCCCCTCCCCATATCCCCCCTCCCCATATCCCCCCTCCCCATATCCCCCTCCCCCATATCCCCCCACCCCATATCCTCCCTCCCCATATACCCCCTCCCCCATATACCCCCTCCCCCATATCCCCCATACCCCCTCCCCCATATCCCCCCTCCACATATCCCCCTCCCATATTTCATAGAATTTACAGTGCAGAAGGAGGCCATTCAGCCCATCGTGTCTGCACCGGCTCTTGGAGAAGAGCACCCTACCCAAGGTCAACACCTCCACACCCTATCCCCATAACCCAGCAACCCCACCCAACACTAAGGGCAATTTTGGACATTAAGGGCAATTTATCATGGCCAATCCACCTAACCTGCACATCTTTGGACTGTGGGAGGAAACCGGAGCACCCGGAGGAAACCCACGCACACACGGGGAGGACGTGCAGACTCCGCACAGACAGTGACCCAAGCCGGAATCGAACCTGGGACCCTGGAGCTGTGAAGCAATTGTGCTATCAACTATGCTACCGTGCTGCCCCCAAAAATGAATTGGGTCCTCTAAATTTAATTAATTTTTTAAAAAAAATTCCACTAGTTGCCGTGGTGGGATTTTGAACCCACATTGCCAGAGCATTACGCTCTGGGCCTTTGGATTACCAGTCTAGTGACATTACTACTTTGCCACTGTCTCCCCCTACTATGGCACATATCCCCCTTCCCATATCCCCCCTCCTCATTCCCCCATATCCCCCCTCCCCCATATCCCCCTCCCCATATCCCCCCTCCCCATACCCCCCTCCCCCATAGCCCCCTCCCCCATATCCCCCATATCCCCCCTCCCCATATCCCCCTCCCCATATCCCCCCTCCCCCATATCCCCCTCCCCATATCCCCCCTCTTCCATACCCCCCTCCCCATATCCCCCGCCCCATATCCCCCTCCCCATATCCCCCATAAACCCCCTCCCCATACCCCCTCCCCATATCCCCACTCCCCATATCCCCCCTCCCATATTCCCTCTCCCGCATATCCCCCATATCCCCCTCCCCCATATCCCCCTCCCCCATATCCCCACATCCCCCATAGCCCCCTTCCCCATATCCCCCCTCCCCATATCCCCCATATTCCCCCTCCCCCATATCCCCCCTCCCCATATCCCCCCTCCCCAATATCCCCCATATCCCCCTCCCCATATCCCCCATATCCCCCCTCCCCACATCCCCCGTCCCCAAATCCCCCCTCCCCATATCCCCCCTCCCCATATCCCCCATATCCCCCTCCCCATATCCCTCCTCCCCCATATCCCCCATATCCCCCCTCCCCATATCCCCCCTCCCCATATCCCCCCTCCCCCATATCCCCCATATCCCCCCTCCCCATATCCCCCCTCACCATATCTCCCTCCCCCATATCCCCCATATCCGCCTTCCCCCATTTCCCCAAGTGAATCCAGCCCTAACCCTAACCTCTGCAATACACGCGCAACCGATGGCGTGCATTCATATACCTGTCTAACACTGTTGCCTTTTACCCCTGCCACCACCCCCCACAGGAGAAGCGCGCACACAACACCAGGGAGCATGTGAGGACTGGAGGAGGCCCAGCTGATGAGAGGCCACTGACCGAACATGAGGGAAGGGCCCTGGAACTGGCTGGCGGACCTGAGGACCGGGAGGTTGCTGATGCAGAGGTCGGGGGCCCACCAGCAAGTGAGCCACTGACAGCCCGTCCCCATACCCCCCCTCCCCAATATCCCCCATACCCCATATCCCCCCTCCCCTATATCACCTGATCACTGCCTGCGTGTCTAACCATGCATGCTTCATTGTGTATCGCAGGAGCAAACGTCGAGGCACCCATCCCCACAGATGCAGACCGCCCGCACGATGCCCCTCGGAGACCACTGGAAACGGAGAGATCCAGACCCTCTGGCATGTGACGCCCGCACGATGCCCCTCAGAGACCACGGGAGACGGAGAAACCTGGAGCAACAGGGAGACGGTGCCCCCGTCTCATGCGGGTGCGGCGACGCAGGCGTGTGCCACCCAGCGATGAGAGGGGCAGCCACAGGCCCCCGTCACAGCCGAGCCACGAAATCACAACCCAGGACACCCCTACCCAGGACACCCCTACCCAGGAAACTGAAATACAGGACAGTGACACAGATTGGATGGGCGGAGACGAACCGCCACCCCAAAGTGCCATGGACTCAGAGTCGGACGATGCGCACGACACAATGCCACTGCTGTCACCAACACCCTCCACCATCGCAGAGACGCTCACCTCGGTTGGGCACTTTAGTGATGAGGAATCTGGTACATTCAATGGTGCACACAACACAGCCGTCCCGTTACAGCAGGTGGAGGTAGGAGCAGCAGAGGGGCCGGGCGGTCAGAGGGCAAGCGAACATCTGCCGCCCAGATGGATCCCGGTTTCCTGGAGTTACCACACCCACCCATAGGCCCGATGCAACCACCGAACCTGAGACGAGCGAAGAGGGTGACGGCCAGCTTGCGGCGGCTGCAGTCGCAGGTGGAGGAGCCCACCCGCGTCCAGGAGCTGGCAGTGGTGCCGGTCATGAGTGCCACCCAGGCCGACACCGCACGGGTGGCGTCCGTGGTGGAGGCAATGGGTGCGACGGTGTCAGACATGGGGAGCGGTTTGCGAGGCTTGGGGCTTTCCGTGCAGGCGCGTCTGGGGCCCAGGACATGGCTGCCCTCTCACAGGAGGCCATGAGCCAGCGCCAACGGCAGATGGCAGAGCGGCTCAACTCCGTGGCACAGTCTCTGCAGGCCATGGCCCAGTCTCAGCAGGCCATGGCCCAGTCTCAGCAGGCAATGGCCCAGTCTCAGCAGGCCATCGCTGAGGGCATCGGCGCCATTGCCCATGTGCTAGCTGGCGTCGCACAGCCACAGACAGAGATTGCCAACTCCCTGAGCTCCATGGCTGCAAACCTGCAGACACTTGTCGATACCAGCACGGGCCTCCAGGACTGGCAGCGCCAGATGCCGGGGGGGTGTCGGATGGCCAGTCTGATAGCATCCCCCACCCATGTAGAGGCCTGGGGGCCATCGGGCATCCCGAGGGAGGAGGAGGTGCTGGGGCCTGTTCCGGGTCCCATTGTAGGGGAGGTCCCGGAACACCTCAACACCTCGGGCTCCCCCCCTTCCGTCCCAGGTGCATCGGGTGGGCAACGGGCAGGACAGGCTGGCAGCTCGCCATCCCAGTCGCCCGGGCCGCAGCCTGGCCCATCTAGGCCAGGATGCCCCAGGAAATGGCCGCCAAAGGGATCCCGTGTCAGAGGGCAGGAATCACAGGCGTCCACCTCCAGTTCTGCTGTACCGTCTGGGTAACCACCTAGGCGTAGTCAAAGGGCCCGTAAGGCCAAACAATTAGACACTGAGCAAGTTGGCACGGGCGCAGGGCACAGATGAGTTTTAGGGGCTAGGGCACGTGCATGAACTCCTTTCATTATTAAAGTCAATGTTACACCTACAGAAGCTGCCTTTGTGCTCTGTCGAAAGCGTGCGGGGGTGTCATGTACATTGAGCGCAAGTGTGTGTGTGAGGGGTGGTCTTACCTCTGCTCCAGGTGAGCCTGCCCCCTTCCCCCTGGGCCGCCACCAACATCCCCCCGGGCAGAGGACGGGACCGTGCGCTGCAGTGTCACAGCCGCATGCAGGGATGGTCCGGGTGGATGGTGGTACTGTTGCCATGGGTCAGACATAGTCCAACGATGCGGAGCCAGGAGCTCATCGCAGGGCGGGTTGTCATCATCCTCCATGGCCTGCAATAGACAGCGTCCACCGGCAACTGTGTGAGCCCGGCCGTTGTGCCGCAGGTGGATCGGCAATGGAGGGGTGGTGTGCATGTGGGTGGGGTGTGTGGGGTTGGGGAGGGGGGTGAGGGTGCTGGGTGGGTGGATGGGTGGGGGGTGTGGGTGATCGGGTGTTGCCATGGTATGCGGTCTGTGGCCATACTACCCGATTCCCACGCCCATCTAGTCAGTGAAGCGGGCGTTGATCAGCGTGTCCCGTGCCCGCTGGCCCAGCCGGTAACGGTGGACAGCCACCCGCCCGTGCCTAGCTCGTCTTCCCTGACCATTGCCCCCATCCCCCTCATCTGGGGAGGACTGCGCCTCTTCCTGCTGCTCCTCCACTCCGCCGTCCTCTGCCTGCGGCACATCGCCCCTCTGCTGGGCTCTATTGTGCAGGACGCAGCATACCACAATGATGTGGCCGACCCTATCCGACCGATACTGGAGGGCGCCCCCATAGAGGTCCAGGCACCTGAAACGCATCTTCAGCACGCCAAAGCACCTCTCTATCACTCCCCTTGTCGCTACATGGGCATCATTGTAGCGGTTCTCCGACTCATTGCGTGGCCTCCGTATAGGCGTCATCAGTCACGATCGCAATGGGTAGCCCCTGTCGCACAGCAACCAGCCCTTCAGCCGGGGATGGCGTCCCTCGTACATGCCGGGGATGTATGACCGTGACAACACGTATGAGTCGTGTACACTGCCCGGGTAACGGGCGCAGACGTGCAGGATCATCATGCGGTGGTCGCAGACCACCTGTATGTCCATCGAATAGGTCCCCTTCCTATTGGTGAACACGGCCCTGTTATCTGCAGGTGGCCGCACGGCGACGTGCACACCATCAATCGCACCCTGGACCATGGGGAACCCGGCCACGGCAGAGAAGCCCACGGCCCGGGCATCTTGGCTGACCCGGTCCACAGGGAAGCGGATGTAGCGGTGCGCAATGTCATATAGGGCGTCTGTCACTGCCCGCATGCACCGGTGCACCGATGTCTGCAATATGCCGGATAGGTCCCCACTCGGTGCCTGGAATGACCACGTTGCATAAATGTTCAGGGCCACCGTAACCTTGACGGACACGGGGAGAGGGTGTCCCCTGCCAGTGCCACGCGGTGACAGGTGCGCCAGCAGGTGACAGATGTGTGCCACAGTTTGCCGGCTCATCCGGAGTCTCCTCCTGCATTCCCGGTCCGTGAGGTCCTGGCATGTCAGCCGGGGCCGGTACACACGGGGCGTCCTCGGGTGTCTCCGTTGCCGTGGGGCCGCGACGTCCTCCTCCCCCTCCTCGTCCTGTTGGTCAGGTGTCCCTCCAGCCTGGTCGACTGCCGCCTGCCCCTCTGCGGAAGCCTGCGCCACCTCTCTGGCACGCTCCTCCTCCTCATCCAGGGCAACATGGACATTAGCGGCTGCCGCCTCGGCGGCCAACATCGCTGGCTGACCGGAAGACATGACGGCCTGTGCGGGAGGGGGGGGGGGGGGGCAGAACGACGACATGTCATCATTGCCAATACCCCCTCCTCGCCCCCAGCCAGGGCATGGACCTCATGGGACCGACTGTTGGAGGCTGGCACCTGGCCAGGTGAAATAACTCACTTGCCCTCGCACCCTCCCTCCCCGGCACGGACCCCATCTCCCGTCCCCCTCACCGGCATGGACCCCCCCCCTCCCCGGCATGGACCCCCCCGTCCCCCCCGTCCCCCTCCCTGGCACGGACCCTGTCCCCCGTCCCCCTCCACCGGCATGGACCCTGTCCCCCGTCCCCCTCCCCGGCACAGACCCCCCCCTTCCCCCTCCCCGGCATGGCCCCCCCCCCCCTCCCCGGCACGGACCCCGTACCCTGGCCCCCTCCCCGGCATGAATCCCCCCCGGCACGGACCCCCGTCCCCCTCCCCAGCACGGACCCCCCCGTCCCCCTCCCCGGCACAGACCCCCCCCCCCGTCCTCCTCCCCGGCACGGACCCCCACCCACCCTTCCCCCTCCACGGCACGGCCCCCCCCCTCTCCCCGGCATGGACCCCGTCCCCCGTCCCCCTCCCCCGCATTGGATCCCCCCCGGCACGGACCCCCGTCCCCTTCCCCGGCACGGACCCCCCCCGTCCCCCTCCCCGGCATGGACCCCCCCCGTCCTCCTCCCCGGCACGGACCCCCACCCCCCCGTCCCCCTCCCCGGCACCGACCCCCCCTCCTCCCCGGCACCGACTCCCCGTCTCCCGTCCCCCTCCCCGGCACAGTGCCCCCCCGTCCCCCTCCCCGGCACGGACCCCCCTGTCCCCCCGTCCCTCTCCCTGGCAGTCATCCTCCCATCCCCGGCACTCACCCCCCCTCCCGGCACTCCCCCGGAGCCCAGCCCACTCTAACCACTCCCCCCCCGCCGCACACACACACACAACCCTACACACAACTCTCCCCCACACATACAGACTGCGACGACGCCATCGCCTCTCCAGCGGCCAACCCCCCAGGCCGTCACCCACCTCCACGCTGGTCGGCGTCAACCATGGCGCCAATTAATAGGTGGTTTGATTTACGCCGACGTGACCCGTGATCACGTCGGCGGGACTTCGGTCCATCCGGACGGGAGAATATCGGCAGCCCCGAAGTCCATTGCCTTGCGCCCACCCGTGCCATTCTCCGAGGTGTGCGGTGCGATTGACGCCCCGCCGACTTTTATCCCTTTGGAGAATTCGGCGGGCGGCGGGGGCGGGATTCACGACGGCCCACGGCGATTCTCCGACCCGGTGGGGGGGTCGGAGGATCTCGCCCCAGATATCTGACAACATGCCACATAAAACGTTCTTGTGCAAAGAAGGAGGCCATGGTGCAGGGATTAACATATTTGCATGGACAATGCTTGCATTATCTGGCTGACAGCAAACAAAGGGTGTGCCTAAATGGGTCTTTCTTTGATTGGCAGGTTGTGGCGAGTGGAGTTCCACAGGGATATGTGCTGGGGCCTCAATGTTTTACAATTTATATCAATGATTTAGATGAGGGAGTGAAGGTATAGTAGCTGAATTTGCAGATGACACTCAGGTAGGTATCAAAATATAACATAATAACATCAAAATACTATGAATACTGGAAATCTGAAGTAAAATCAGAAAGTGTTGGAAAAACGTAGCAGCTCAAAAGAAAAACCATCAGACTCAAAACATTGTGCTGGGTTTTCCGCCGTCAGGATGCTCCATTTCGCCGGCAGCCCGCATTGACCAGCCGGCAAAACGGAGCATCCCGCCGGCGTGCTGAACCAGAAATCTGGCGCAATGGGACAGAGTCCAGCCCAATAACTCTGCTTCTCTCTCCATAGGTATTGCTAGACCTGCTATATTTTCCCAGCATTTTCTGTTCTTAGGTAGGAAAGGATGTTGTGAAAAGGTCATAAAGAGGTTGTAGACAGCTAGAAATAGGTTGAGTGAGTGAGCAAAAACCTGGCAGATGGTGAAAATGTGAAGTTGTTTACTTTGGCTAGAAGAATAAAAAAGCAAAGTATTACTTAAAAGAACAATTGTAGAATTCCAAGGTGCAGAGGAATCTAGAATATAAGATGGGCTCATATTCTCTGGAGTTTAGAAGAATGAGAGGCGATCCCATTGAAACCTTTAGGATCCTGAAGGGACTTGACAGGGGAGATGCTTGTCATGTTGTGTTCTCTGCTGCATAGATGAACCAACACGGTTGCGGATGGTACAACTCAGTTTTATTACTAACAATATTTACATTGATAAACTGGTTACTGTGGTTCGTTCATTACCCTTGAATCTGTGGACCTAGCCCTAACACTATCTTGGAGAAGCACTCAGCACATGGTGAATGTCTGAGTGGCTTGCTGTGAGCTCTGTGCCCTGAGCTGTCTCCTGCTGGAATCCCTGGGAAGTGTCGTGTTCCCCGTTTTATAGTGTGTATGCTCTTGCCTGTGATTGGCTGTGGTGTTGTGTGCGTATTGATTGGTCCGTTGATCTGTCAATCAGTATGTATGTATGTTTGCACCATGATGTTTACCTGAATATCATGACAACGCTGAGTGGTTGTTTCTGCTGGTTGGGGAACCTAAAATCCTGCAGCACAGTCTCAGGATAAGGGTCCGGTCACTCAGTACTGTAGTGAGGAGAAATCACCTCACTGTTATACCTTTGGAATTCTTTACCCTAGATGAGTGTTGATGCTCCATCGTTGAATACAGTTAAGGTTGGGATAGACAGATTTTGGAGAAAACGGATTTGAAGCCCAAGATCGTCCATAAACGTATTGAATGGTGGAGCAAGCTTGAGGGGCTGTATGGTCTACTCCTTCTCTTAAGTCTTGCGTTCTTGTGATACTTTCTCATTTCCTGTGTTAGCCAGCCTAAGGCCTCCATAACTGAATTTTGCTGTTCAGTGCCATTTTGTTGCCCAACTAACAGCAATTCTGTGTTATGTGTGTGTGACCTTCAAAGAACTATCCAATCTCTTTTCTTGCAGGAGCCTTGTAAACCAAACCAAGGCGGATTTCACCCCGTCAGACCCAGGTTCCAGAGAATGGTGTTTCATCACCTTGAAATTGCAGAGCCGTTGGCAATGATCTTTTCGTCCTCACTGTCAACAGGGGTGGTACCAGGGGATTGGAGAGTGGCAAATGTCGTGCCCCTGTTCAAAAAAGGGACTAGGGATAACCCTGGGAATTACAGGCCAGTTAGTCTTACTTCGGTGGTAGGCAAAGTAATGGAAAGGGTACTGAAGGATAGGATTTCTGAGCATCTGGAAAGACACTGCTTGATTAGGGATAGTCAGCACGGATTTGTGAGGGGTAGGTCTTGCCTTACAAATCTTATTGAATTCTTTGAGGAGGTGACCAAGCATGTGGATGAAGGTAAAGCAGTGGATGTAGTGTACATGGATTTTAGTAAGGCATTTGATAAAGTTCCCCATGGTAGGCTTATGCAGAAAGTAAGGAGGCATGGGATAGTGGGAAATTTGGCCAGTTGGATAATGAACTGGCTAACCGATAGAAGTCAGAGAGTGGTGGTGGATGGCAAATATTCAGCCTGGATCCCAGTTACCAGTGGCGTACCGCAGGGATCAGTTCTGGGTCCTCTGCTGTTTGTGATTTTCATTAATGACTTGGATGAGGGAGTTGAAGGGTGGGTCAGTAAATTTGCAGACGATACGAAGATTGGTGGAGTTGTGGATAGTAAGGAGGGCTGTTGTCGGCTGCAAAGAGACATAGATAGGATGCAGAGCTGGGCTGAGAAGTGGCAGATGGAGTTTAACCCTGAAAAGTGTGAGGTTGTCCATTTTGGAAGGACAAATATGAATGCGGAATACAGGGTTAACGGTAGAGTTCTTGGCAATGTGGAGGAGCAGAGAGATCTTGGGGTCTACGTTCATACATCTTTGAAAGTTGCCACTCAAGTGGATAGAGCTGTGAAGAAGGCCTATGGTGTGCTCGCGTTCATTAACAGAGGGATTGAATTTAAGAGCCGTGAGGTGATGATGCAGCTGTACAAAACTTTGGTAAGGCCACATTTGGAGTACTGTGTACAGTTCTGGTCGCCTCATTTTAGGAAGGTTGTGGAAGCTTTGGAAAAGGTGCAAAGAAGATTTACCAGGATGTTGCCTGGAATGGAGAGTAGGTCTTACGAGGAAAGGTTGAGGGTGCTAGGCCTTTTCTCATTAGAACGGAGAAGGATGAGGGGCGACTTGATAGAGGTTTATAAGATGATCAGGGGAATAGATAGAGTAGACAGTCAGAGACTTTTTCCCCGGGTGGAACAAACCATTACAAGGGGACATAAATTTAAGGTGAAAGGTGAAAGATATAGGAGGGATATCAGAGGTAGGTTCTTTACCCAGAGAGTAGTGGGGGCATGGAATGCACTGCCTGTGGAAGTAGTTGAGTCGGAAACATTAGGGACCTTCAAGCAGCTATTGGATAGGTACATGGATTATGGTAAAATGATATAGTGTAGATTTATTTGTTCTCAAGGGCAGCACGGTAGCATTGTGGATAGCACAATGCTTCACAGCTCCAGGGTCCCAGGTTCGATTCCGGCTTGGGTCACTGTCTGTGCGGAGTCTGCACGTCCTCCCCGTGTGTGCGTGGGTTTCCTCCGGGTGCTCCGGTTTCCTCCCACAGTCCAAAGATGTGCGGGTTAGGTGAATTGGCCAATGATAAATTGCCCTTAATGTACAAATTGCCCTTGGTGTTGGGTGGAGGTGTTGAGTTTGGGTAGGGTGCTCTTTCCAAGAGCCGGTGCAGACTCAAAGGGCCGAATGGCCTCCTTCTGCACTGTAAATTCAATGATAATCTATGATTAATCTAGGACAAAGGTTCGGCACAACATCTTGGGCCAAAGGGCCTGTTCTGTGCTGTATTTTCTATGTTCTATGTTTTATGTTCTTGAAAATGTTATTGTTTGGTTATAATATGATCAACAGGTTACTGTGAAACAGTTTCTTGCATTGATGCATCACGTTTTTTATTGACTATATTAAAACGTGATGGTGATCCGCGTTATTATCCTGTGTGAATATTATTGTTTCAAGTCAGGAAAGGACAGCCTGAACAATCACGCCGTAAATTTCAGCAATCAATCACTCAGCTGTTTGAAGCTAGCTCACCTATTAGTCAGATAGGAGGTGGCAGAATACGTGAGTCACTAGGTTATTACTGTTGGCCCAGATTTTGATGTTAGAATAAAGGCAAGTCTAATGTTTCTCAATATTAATGTGCAAATTGATCAGCAACTGACGAGGAACAGATAGCACATAAATTGCCAATCTACACAAGTTGCCGGGCAATTTGTGCAGGGCTGCATGTTACCTCACAACTTAACCCTTTACCTCACAGGGAGTTTTATGAAATTGCCCATTAAACTCATCTCAGAAAGCCAGGGCTGGAACTTAACAGCGTAAATACCCTTTTAATGATGAGATTCATGCCACTCAAAACATCTCTGCCTCAGGGTTGGAACAATAAAAGCTGTTGAGTCTCAATCCTACAGGTACTAAAATGTAAAATAACTCTTCTTGCATCTAAAATTTTAGCATTGAAATTTTTTTTCTTGCTTTACCTTTATGTCTCTTTTTTCCTTCTGATTTTGAATCCAATCTTCTCTACCTCTCTGCCTTTCTCTTTCAGTAGCTGATTTGACACTAATTGACCCTATTTCCTTATCCTTTCTTCCTCTATTTCTTTCTCAATCTTTAAATCTCATTGTTTAAGGATACTACTGTTGGTCCCATTGTTCACCAAGGTCCCAAATATTCCCCAGCACTTGCAATACTTTGCAGGGGAATTTCTTTTGAGCTGAAGATTGAGGGGAAAGATCCAAGGAATGGGCCACACAGTGAGATGCTCAAGTCCAGAAGATTCTGGGTCATTGTCTCAATTCAATCACTCAATGATGATTTTAGTGTCCTCCTTTGTGTCTGTTCCCTGAAACCTTGGCAGTAATATTCATTATCCTTTATACTAATTGCCTACTGAGAATTTACAGATAATCAAAATGTTCTTAGAAAACAAATTCAACAGCTGCAAGAAACAAAGATGGATAATTCATTTAGATGTATAATTTATCTATTTAAATTGGTGTGCATAGTTCCAGTGAATGGGAGAAGACGTAATCTAATCCAAGCTTTAAAATGGTTTTCTTTTTCAGAAATCAACAATGTTTCACACATACCATTCCCTCATTAATCATTTCCCCTCTGTAGTATGAATTGGCCTTTAATAAAAACCATGTAATGGAGTATGTGACTTGTGAGATGGGAGAGATGGTATTAATTGGAGCTTGTGGGTATTCGACTTCCCAAAGTCTAGCATTGCTCATTACAATCAGATTGTGCTTTGCATTTAAACTGCATGAATATAATGAACTATTGGCCCAGACTGCATTAGTCTGTGTCATTCTACCTTTCCTTATTATGAATTCTTGTAAGACTGCCATTGAAATCTTCCCTCGAATGACAGTCAGGTTGATTTAATGCATGCTAGTTCAACTCAAAGAAAAGACATGGAGATAGTTGAGCTGATTTGAAAAAGTATTTAAAGGGAAAAATAACACAACAAGGGATTTAGGGAAAAGAACAGGAGAGTGGGACTAATTAGGCAGTTCTTTCAGATTCAGGCACAGGGCTTATGTTTTGTAGCCCTTCCCACTGGCAGGATCTTCCACCCCTGTTGATGGCGCCCCCTCGTGGTGTGTTCCCACAGTAACGGAGGGTGCGGTCACAAAAAAATCCATAGACATCGACGGGACTGGAAGATCCCATTGTCGGCCAATGGAGGGCCACCAGTCCGCCGGAGAAATGCCACGGGAGAATGGAAAATCCCAGCCAAGGGGCTAAGCAGCCTTCAACTGTGCTGTATCATTTTAGGATTCTATGATCCTAAGATATTTCACTTTTAAAGAAAATTGCATGGACCTTTGGTATCCATTACATTTCTATGGTCCCAGTTGGTGTTGTAACTGGACAGGAAGATTCCAGAATGGAACTCTGGCTCAAAAGACTAATTTTATTTTGTTATTAAACATGAAGGAAGATATCCAGTCCAAAGATGTGCAGGTTAGATGGATTGGCCACGCTAAAATTTCCTCTTAATGACCAAAGATGCGCAGGTAAGGTGGGGGTAAGGGGATAGGGTCAGGAATGGGCCGAGGTAGGGTAGGGTTCATGCAGATTTGATGAGCTGATGGCCTCTTTCTATACTGTAAGGATTCTATGAACAGAGTCACAGGACCTTTAATTAGTTTTAACAACAAATGGCAGGATTCTCCGGCCACGTTCGCCCGGCGACCAGAGAATCCCATCCGAGGTCAATGGATTTTTCCACTGTCGTCATCTCGCCCATGGCGTTCTTGTGGCGGGCAAGATGGAAGGACTTCAGCCCAAGGAAAAAACATTTATCAAACATGAAAAATATGGATTACAATACACCCAGACAATTTAACAAATACACCCAAGTTTTAAGTTTAACACAGATGACACAGCACATTTGAAGCTACAATAGTCTCATTGACATGCAAAATCCTTTTCAAAAACACTGATTGGTTATGCACAAATATACACTCCTCTCTGAATCAACGGTTTGCATTCTGGAATGTACTCTGGTTTTTAAATGACACTTAAAGCTTCTACTCCACTTTTACTAGCGAATCCACTCCAGGATTTTGCACCAACCCGTTTAGGATTTCTTTGCCTTGACTGACTTTCATTGTTACACAAATTCTGATATCCAGCCAATACTTTCTTCCCAGTTACTTCACAATTTGTTTCACAGACATTAGTAAGAATTCCGAACTTTAGGATTACTTTCGAAATCTTTCTCAAGCAGACTCATCCATCGATTCTTTCTCAGCTTTATCTGGAATGCCCACGAAGAGTATCCTGTTCTATTTCAAGGTTTCGAGAACCAACCATCCATTAGCTCCCCTGGAGCTTGCTTTCTTGCACATTACATAATATTACAGCTTTTCCTACTTCAAGCAGAGTTGAGTATTGCTCACTGCTCAGTGATCTGTCTCCAACTGCTCTGGCATCCAGTTAAACTAAGAACAAAGGAAAACTTTTTGTTTTATCTTACAAGGGCCTCTAGTTGCAAAGCATCACCCGCATACCTCTGCTGGCCTACTGATTTTTCACACTTTAGCTGTCTATCACAATAGAATTCCAGTTGGAATTGAAACCAACTCCCACACATACAAACACCTTTGTCCAGCATGCATATAACTACAGGTGCTTTCCTGGCACAGACACATTAAATTAAACTAAAAGTATACCTTATTTCTAATGTACACCTATAAATCCCTTCAAACTACCTTTGGTTTCCTAACAACATACCAAGTGGATATTTTTGTAAAATCAACCATAGAAGCATCAATTAGTGGGAATTCGACGACAATACAATTATCACTATGGATAATTGGACACTATGGGCGTCATTCTCCGACCCCCCAGAGGGTCGGAGAATGGCCATTGGCTGCCGTGAATCCCGCCCCCGCCGGTTGCCGAAGTCTCCGAAGGGAGAAAAGTCGGCGGGGCGTTAATGTCGCCGCTGCCGCGGAGAATGTCACGGGTCTGCGCAAGGCAGCCGATTTTCGGCCTGCCGATATTCTCCCTTCCGGATGGGCCGAAGTCCCGTCGACGTAATGACCATTCACGTCAACGTAAATTAAACCTCCTTTTCATCGGCGTGACCTGGTGCTCCAGGCTCACGCCGACCAGTGTGGAGGTGATTGACGGCCTGGGGGGTTGGCTCTGGGCAGGCAATGGCGTGGCCGCAGTCTGAATGCGTGAGGAGAGGTGTGTCTCGGGTTGTGTGTGTGTGTGCGCGGCGGGGGGGGGGGGGGGGGGGGGGCGGGGGGGGAGGGGGTGGTTAGAGTAGGCTGGGCTCGGGGGGAGTGCCGGGAGGGGGTCCGTGCCGGGGAGGTGGATGGGGGGTCCGTGCCGGGGTGGAGGTTGGGGGGGGGTCCGTGCCGTGCCGGGGTGGAGGTTGGGGGGGGGGGTCCGTGCTGGGGTGGAGGTTGGGGGGGGGGGTCCGTGCCGGGGTGGAGGTTGGGGGGGGGTCCGTGCCGTGCCGGGTTGGAGGTTGGGGGGGGGGTCCGTGCCGTGCCGGGGTGGAGGTTGGGGGGGTTCCGTGCCATGCCGGGGTGGAGTTTGGGGGGGGGTCCGTGCCGTGCCGGGGTGAGGTTGGGGGGGGGTCCGTGCCGTGCCGGGGTGAGGTTGGGGGGGGTCCGTGCCGGGGTGGAGGTTGTGGGGGGGGTCCGTGCTGGGGTGGAGGTTGGGGGGGGGTCCGTGCCGGGGTGAGGTTGTGGGGGGGTCCGTGCCGGGGTGGAGGTTGGGGGGGGTCCGTGCTGGGGTGGAGGTTGGGGGGGGGGTCCGTGCCGGGGTGGAGGTTGGGGGGGGGTCCATGCCGTGCCGGGGTGGAGGTTGGGGGAGTCCGTGCTGGGGTGGAGGTTGGGGGGGGGGGGTCCGTGCCAGGGTGGAGGTTGGGGGGTGGTCCGTGCCGTGCCGGGATGGAGGTTGGGGGGGGGTCCGTGCCGTGCCGGGGTGGAGGTTGGGGGGGGTCCGTGCTGGGGTGGAGGTTGGGGGGGGGGTCCGTGCCGGGGTGGAGGTTGGGGGGGGTCCGTGCTGGGGTGGAGGTTGGGGGGGGTCCGTGCCGGGGTGGAGGTTAGGGGGCGTCCGTGCCGAGGAGGGGTTGGGAGGGCAAGTGAGTTGGTCCACCTGGCCAGGTGCCAGCCTCCAACAGTTGGACCCATGCGGTTCATGCCAACTGGCTGGGGGGAGGAGGGGATATGGGCAATGATGACATGTTGTCGTTCCCCTCCCCCCCACCAGGCCGTTATGTTTTCAGATCATCCAGCGATGTTGGCCGCCGTGGTGGCAGCCGCTCATGTCTATGTTGCCCTGGATGAGGAGGAGGAGGAGGAGGAGGAGCGTGCCAGAGAGGCGGCGCAGGCTGCCGCAGAGGGGCAGGCGGCATACTCCCAGGCTGGAGGGACACCCGACCGACAGGACGAGGAGGGGGAGGAGGACGTCGCGGCCCCACGGCAATGGAGACACCCGAGGGCGCCCCGTGTGTACCGGCCCCGGCAGTCATACCAGGACCTCACGGACCGGGAATGCAGGAGGAGACTCCGGATGAGCCGGGAAACCATGGCACACATCTGTCACCTGCTGGCACACCTGTCACCGCGTGGCACTGGCGGGGGACACCCTCTCCCCGTGTCCGTCAAGGTTACGGTGGCCCTGAACTTTTATGCAACGGGGTCATTCCAGGCACCGAGTGGGGACCTGTCCGGCATATCGCAGACATCGGTGCACCGGTGCATCCGGGCAGTGACAGATGCCCTATATGCCATGGCGCACCGCTACATCCGCTTCCCCGTGGATCGGGCCAGCCAAGATGCCCGGGCCGTGGGCTTCTCTGCCGTTGCCGGGTTCCCCATGGTCCAGGGCGCGATCAATGGGGTGCACGTCGCCGTGCGGCCACCTGCAGATAACAGGGCCGTGTTCACTAATAGGAAGGGGACCTATTCGATGAACGTACAGGTGGTCTGCGACCACCGCATGATGATCCTGCACGTCTGCGCCCGTCACCCAGGCAGTGTACACGACTCATTCGTGTTGTCGCGGTCATCCATCCCCGGCATGTACGAGGGATGCCATCCCCGGCTGAGGGGCTGGTTGCTGGGCGACAGGGGCTACCCATTGCAATCGTGGCTGATGACGCCTATACGGCGGCCACGCAATGAGGCGGAGAACCGCTACAATGATGCCCATGTAGCGACAAGGGGAGTGATCGAGAGGTGCTTTGGCGTGCTGAAGATGCGTTTCAGGTGCCTGGACCTCTCTGGGGGCGCCCTCCAGTATCGGTCAGATAGGGTCGGCCGCATCATTGTGGTGTGCTGCGTCCTGCACAACATAGCCCAGCAGAGGGGCGATGTGCCGCAGGCAGAGGAGGGCGGAGTGGAGGAGCAGCAGGAAGAGGCCCAGTCCTCCCCAGATGAGGGGGATGGGGGCAATGGTCAGGGCAGACGGGGTAGACACAGGTGGGTGGCTGTCCACCGTTACCGGCTGGCCCAGCGGGCACGGGACAGACTGATAGACGCCCGCTTCACTGACTAGATGGGCGTGGGAATCGGGTAGTATGGCCACAGACCGCACACCATGGCAACAGCCGACCACCCACACCCCCCACCCATCCACCCACCCAGCACCCTCACCCCCCTCCCCAACCCCACCCAACCCACCCGCATGCACACCACTCCCCCCCCTTGCCGATCCACCTGCGGCACAACGGGCCGGGCTCACACAGTTGCGGGTGGACGCGTGTCTATCGCAGGCCATGGAGGATGATGACAACCCGCCCTGCGATGAGCTCCTGGCTCTACATTGTTGGACTATGTCTGACCCATGGCCATAGTACCACCATCCACCCGGACCATCCCTGCATGCGGCTGTGACACTGCAGCGCACGGTCCCGTCCTCTACCCGGGGGATGTTGATGGCGGCCCAGGGGGAAGGGGGCAGACTCACCTGGGGCTGAGGTAAGACCACCGCTCACACACACACTTGCGCTCAACGTACATGACACCCCCGCACACTTTGGACAGAGCACAAAGGCAGCTTCGGTAGGTGTAACATTGACTTTAATAACCAAAGGAGTTCATGCACGTGCCCTTGCCCCTAAAACTCATCTGTGCCCTGCACCCGTGCCAACTTACTCAGTGTCTAATTGTTTGGCCTTACGGGCCCTTTGACTACGTCTACGTGGTGCCCCAGATGGTACAGCAGAACTGGCAGTGGACTCCTGTGATTCCTGCCCTCTGACACTGGATCCCTTTGGCGGCCGTTTCCTGGGGCGTCCTGGCCTAGATGGGCCAGGCTGCGGCCCGGGCGACTGGGATGGTGAGCTGCCAGCCTGTCCTGCCCGTTGCCCACCCGATGCACCTGGGACGGAAGGGGGGGGAGTCCGAGGTGTCGCGGTGTACCGGGACCTCCCCTACAGAGGGAGCCGGGACGGACCACACCACCTCCTCCTCCCTCGGGGTGCCCGATGGCCCCCAGGCCTCTGCATGGGTGGGGGATGTGAACGGACTGGCCATCCGACGCCCCCCCGACATCTGGCGCTGCCAGTCCTGGAGGCCCATGCTGGTATCGACAGGGGTCTGCAGGATTGCAGCCATGGAGCCCAGGGGTTTGGCAAACCCTGTCTGTGACTGTGCGACGCCAGCTCGCACATGGCCACTGGCGCCGATGCCCTCAGCGATGGCCTGCAGAGACTGGGCCATGGCCTGCTGAGACTGGGCCATGGCCTGCAGAGACTGGGCCATGGCCTGCTGAGACTGGGCTTTGGCGTTGAGTGCCTATGCCATCTGGCGCTGGCACTGGCTCATGGCCTCCTGTGAGAGGGCAGCCATTTCCTGGGCCACAGACGCCGCCTGCACGGAAGGCCCCAGGCCTCGCAAACCGTTCCCCATATCTGACACCGTCGCACCCATTGCCTCCACCGCGGACGCCACCCGTGCGGTGTCGGCCTGGGTGGCACGCATGACCGGCACCACTCCCAGCTCCTGGACGCGGGTGGACTCCTCCACCTGCGACCGCAGCCGCCGCAAGCCGCCCGTCACCCTCTTCGCTCGTCTCCGGGTCGGTGGTTGCATCGGATCTATGTGTGGGTGTGGTAACTGCAGGAACCCGGGATCCATCTGGGCGGCAGATGTTCGCTTTGGCTGGGCTGCCGTCCGACCGCCCGGTCCCTCTGATGCTCCTACCTCCACCTGCTGTACCGGGACGGCTGTGTTGTGCGCACCAGTGAGTGTACCAGATGCCTCATCACTAAAGTGCCCAACCGTGGTGAGTGTTTCTGCGATGGTGGAGGGAGTTGGTGACAGCAGTGGCGTTGTGTCGTGCTCTTCATCCCACTCTGAGTCCATGGCACTTTGGGGTGCGGGTTCGTCTCCACCCATCCACTCTGAGTCACTGTCCGGTATTTCGTCTTCCCGGGTAGGGGTGTCCTGGGTAGTGGTGTCCTGGGTAGTGGTGTCCTGGGTAGTGGTGTCCTGGGTAGTGGTGTCCTGGCTCGGATGTGACGGGGGCCTGTGGCTGCCCCCCTCGTCGCTGGGTGGTCGCTCCCGCACGTGACGGGGGTGTCGTCTCCCTGTTGCTCCAGGTCTCTCCGTCTCCCGTGGTGTGCGAGGGGCATCCTGCGGGCGTCGCATGATGGAGGGTCCGGGTCTCTCCGTCTCCCGTGGTCTCCGAGGGGCATCCTGCGGGCGTCGCATGCTGGAGGGTGCGGGTCTCTCCGTCTCCTGTGGTCTCCGAGGGGCATCCTGCGGGCGTCGCATGCTGGAGGGTGCGGGTCTCTCCGTCTCCTGTGGTCTCCGAGGGGCATCCTGCGGGTGGTCTGCATCTGTGGGGATGGGTGCCTGGACGTTTGGTCCTGCGATACACAATGAAGCATGCATGGTTAGACATCAGGCAGTGATCAGGTGATACGGGGGAGGGGGATATAGGGGAGGGGGGATATGGGGACGGGCTGTCGGTTGTTCACTTGCTAGTACGCCCCCGACCTCTGCATCAGCAACCTCCCGGTCCTCAGGTCCGCCAGCCAGTTCCAGGGCCCTTTCCTCGTGTACGGTCAGTGGCCTCTCATCAGCGGGGCCTCCTCCAGTCCTCACATGCTCCCTATTGTAGTGTGCGCGCTTCTCCTGTGGGGGGGGGGCAGGTGTAAAAGGCAACAGTGTTAGGCAGGTATATGAATGCACGCCATCGGTTGCGCGTGCATTGCAGAGGTTAAGGTTAGGGCTGGATTCACTTGGGGATATAGGGGATATGGGGGAGGGGGGATTTGGGGGTGGGGGGGATATGGGGGATATGGGGGAGGGGGGATATGGTGGAGGGGGGATATGGGGGATATGGGGGAGGGGGGATATGGGGGATATGGGGAGGGGGATATGGGGGAGGGGGGATATGGGGGATATGGGGGAGGGGGGATATGGGGGATATGGGGGAGGGGGGATATGGGGGGGGATATGGGGGAGGGGGGATATGTGGGATATGGGGGAGTGGGGGATATGGGGGATATGGGGGAGGGGGGGATATGGGGGAGGGGGGATATGGGGAGGGGGGATATGGGGGAGGGGGGATATGGGGATGGGGGATATGGTGGAGGGGGGGATATGGGGGAGGGGGATATGGGGAGGGTGGGATACGGGGGATATGGGGGAGGGGGGATATGGGGGATATGAGGGAGGGGGGATATGGGGGAGGGGGGATATGGGGGAGGGGGGATATGGGGGAGGGGGTATATGGGGAGGGGGGATATGGGGGAGGGGGGATATGGGGAGGGGGATATGGGGATATGGGGGAGGGGGGATATGGGGGAGGGGGGATATGGGGGAGGGGGGATATGGGGAGGGGGGATATGGGGAGGGGGATATGGGGATATGGGGGAGGGGGGGATATGGGGATATGGGGGAGGGGGATATGGGGGAGGGGGGGATATGGGGAGGGGGATATGGGGGAGGGGGGATATGGGGGAGGGTGGGATATGGGGGAGGGGGGATATGGATATTGGGCAGGGGGAGGCTCATCCTGCCTGCTCTGATGAGGTTGTTCACCTTCTTGTGGCACTGGGTGCCTGTCCGTGGTGTCAGGGCCACAGCGGTGACGGCCTCTGCCACTTCCCTCCACAGACGCCGGCTGTGGTGTGGGGCAACTCTGCGGCCGTGCCCGGGATACAGGGCGTCCCTCCTCTGCTCCACCGCGTCCAGGAGCGCCTCCACATCGCGTGACTCGAACCTCGGGGCTGAACGACGGCCAGCCATCCAGTCGGGTGTTGCGGTCGGGTGTTGCGGTCGGGTGGGGGGGGGGGCTGTGCGGCCTTATGAGCCGTCATGCCGTGCAGCGCGTATGACGCTGCACAGCGTGAACCACTGCGCAAGCGCGGATCCCGTTACGTCGCTGCCATCCCATTTCGGTCCGTAGACTATCGACCCATTTTTCCGACGTGACGCAAGTCGGATTTGCGCCGTTTTTTGCACCGATCAGCGGACTTTCCGCCGATAACGGAGAATTTCGCCCCATTTATATGGCTCAATATTATTTATGTTCAGTGCAATCTTGAGATTTATTGCCAACAAGTTCAACATGTCTGACTTTCTGTTCCACCAGGCCAGTTTAACAATGTCAGACAAGACAATTTCTATTATGATGTGCAGAAGGCAAGTTTGTACATAATGTTAAGCACGGCCGCCGACCACTAGGTTGCATTGTAAACCCATCACATGACCCTGTGGTCTGGGGAGTTGGGAGTAGGTCGTGCTGGAGGATAGCTGTATTTGCAGTAGTTCCACTATAGTCAATTACTATTAGTCGTTTATTATTTTATTTTCCTGGTTATCTTATCATGCAGTTGTTCTACAATAAATTATTTAAATTACATTTTCTGTAGTTCATCATTCACTTCGGCCAGTCTACAGAACATGACAGTTTCTTAAAACACAAACTGGTACCAAGCACGATGGGAAACAGCTATTGAATTTGGCTATTTTGACCTCATTCAGGTTTTGTCAACCTGCTCATCATAAGACAGGCTTCTTTTGGAGAATTGGATAGTACAATCAAATCTCCACCTCCCACCAACCCACCCCCTGGCTGAAATCCTTAATGAGCACTTTGTATCAGTTTTCGCCAGGGAGAAGGACATGATGGATGTTGACGTCAGGGATAGGTGTGTGAACACTCTTGAGAATGTCAATATATCAAAGGAGGAAATGTTGAGTATCCTAAATTGTGTTAAGGTAGATAAGTCAGATGGGATCTATCCCAGGTTACTGTGGGAGACAAGGGGGAAATAGCCGGGGCCTTAACAGACATCTTCACATCCTCTTTGACCTCAGGTGAGATTCTAGAGGACTGGAGGAGAACCAATGTTGTTCCCTTATTGAAGAAAGGAAGCTGGGAAAATCCAGCAAATTATAGGCTGGTGAGTCTGACATCAGTGGTGAAGAATCTTTTGGAAAAGATACTGCATACATGCACATTTGGAGGAAAATGGACTAGTTAGTGACAGGCAGCATGGTTTTGTACTGCAAAGGTCATGTCTCACCAACTTGATTGAGTTTTTTGAAGAGGTGACAAAGAAAATTGATGAGGGAAGGGCTGTGGATGTAGTTTATCTGGACTTTAGTAAGGTGTTTAACAAGATCCCACATGGCAGACTGGTACAAAAACTAAAATCACATGGGATTTGGGGTGGGCTGGCTAGATGGATACAGAACTGGCATTGTTATAGAAGACAGAGCGTAGCGTGGAAGTGTGTTTTTCTGAATGGAGATCTGTAGCTAGTGGTGTTCCACGGGAATCAGTGCTGGGACTCTGTTGTTTATAGTATATATAATTGATCTGGAGGAAAATCTGGGTGGTCTGATGAGTAAGTTTATGGATGACATGAAGATTGGCAAAGTTGTTGATAGTGCTGAGGATTGTTAGAGGATAGAACAAGATATGGATAGATTGGAGACTTGGGCATAGAAATGGCAGATGGAGTTTCATAGAATTTACAGTGCAGAACGAGGCCACTTGGCCCATTGAGTCTGCACCGGCCCTTGGAAAGACCAGCCCACTTAAGCCCACCTTAACCCTGTAACCCCGTAACCTAACCCAACCTTTTTGGACAGGAAGGGCAATTAATCACGGCCAATTCACCTAACAAGCACACCTTTGGACTGTGGGAGGAAACCGGACCACCTGGAGGAAACCCACGCAGCCACGGGAGAACGTGCAGTCTCCGCGCAGACAGTGACCCAAGCCGGGAATCGAACCTGGGACCCTGGAGCGGTGAAGCAACTGTGCTAATTACTGTGCTACTGTGCTGCCTGTGTGAGGTGATGCATTGCGGTTATACTGTAATTATACTGTAAATGGCAAAACCCGTAGGAACATTCACATACAGAGGGATCTGGGCAGGTAGGTCCACAGTTCCCTAAAGATGCCAACACAGGTGGCCAAGGTGATTAAGAAGGCATATGGCATGCTTGCCTTCATCAGTACAAGAGTTGGGAAATCTTGTTGCATCTACATAAAAACTTGGTTAGGCCGCAGTTGGAGTGTTGCTTACATTTCTGGTCACCACATTATTAGAAGGACGTGGAAGCTTTGGAGAGAGTGCAAAGAAGGTTCACCAGGATGTTGCCAGGTCTCAAGGGTGTTGGCTATGAGGAGAGGTTGAATAAACTAAGATTGTTTTCGCTGGAAAGACGGATGCTTAGGGGAGACCTGATAGAGGTCTATAAAATTATGAGAGACACAGACAGGGTGGACAGTCAGAGGCTTTTTCCAAGGGTGGAAGTGTCAATTACAAGGCTGCACAGGTTCAAGGTGAGAGGGGGAAAGTTTAAAGGAGATGTGCTGGGTAAGATTTTCACACAGAGAGTGATGGGTGCCAGGAACGCGCTGCCAAGGAATATGGTGGAAGCAGGCGCATTGACGACATTTAAGAGGCATCTCGATGGATACATGAATAGGGAGGAAATAGAGGGATACAGACCGAGTAAGGGCAGAAGGTTTTTTTTTTAGTTAGGTCATCATGATCAGCACAGGCTTGGAGGGTCGAAGGGCCTGTTCCTGTTCTCAATTTTTCTTTGTTCTTTGTTAAGCATGACGCAATGGCAGCAGCAAAGATCACATTCTATTTGTATCTCCCATGCAGACATCTGTTGATCTGCTCAATGGGCAGCTTTGGGACTGAGCTATTTCTATTGATGGGACTCCAAAAGGTCTGGTTGCTTCACATCAATGAGAGAATTTCTTCCTGGTAGTTCTCAGTCAGGCTGCCCGGTTTTATTTAAAGTTGCAATGACCTACCTGGCATGGACTGTGTGCGAATGTGAATCCCTTGCTGAATTGCACAGTGCCACGGGCAGGTGTAACTAAATGAGGGTTTGCTTCGCTGGAAAGTCATCGTTCAAGTAGCAAGGAGAAATAAGACGAAAATCAGAACTGCAGGATTAGGAGCAGAATAAATGAGTTCTCTCCGCACTGAAATGTTAATTTTTCATTCAACAGAAGAAGCTAAAAATCAGCTTTCACTTGAAATGGAAACTCACTTCATGGAAGTAGCTCAAAATAAAATCAATACAGGACTGCAAAATCTTGATAAAGGTGCGACTGGTTGCTTAGATAAGTACAAGCACCATTTTTAATCCAACCAAAAAAATACATCACTACTCTTTTAACGGAGATCAAGTTGCTGCAACAGAGGGGTATTCATGACAGAAATTAATTATTATTCTACTTTTGTACCCAATGCTACCAATTGTCAGTTACAGGGTGATATATCTTCAAGATAAGGCTCTCTGGACATGGTCTTAAAATCAGAACAAATCCCCTCTCCCATTCTATCGATCTGAGAGCTCCACTCCCCCAAAATGCTGTCGTCTTTCTGAGGAAGGTTATTTTTTTATAAACACATTTAATGCAAAGAAAGGTTATCAAGTTGAGTGGAAAATGTCAGAGATTAGGAAAATGGGGCAGTTGTACTCGACTCTATGAGAAAGTGTAACTTCAGATCTGACTTACAGCTTTACGTGTGAGCTCCTGAGAGAAATTGAATGATTCCAGTGAGATATCAAACTGGGTTCATCATAGAATCATACAGCACAGAAGGAGGCCATTTTGCCAAAATGTGCCTGTAACTCTTTGAAAGAGTAAGCCTGTTAGTCCCATTCATCTGTTATTCCCAATAGGCATTTGTGTGACCATCAAAGTAAATTTAACAAAATGTATAGGCAATGAAGATTTGGAGATTGCTCTTCAAGGAAGAACAAAGATTGAGCTAAGAGCTAAAGAGGAGCAGAGTTAGAGCTCAGTGTGGTAAACCACATTATTGTGTTCATTGTATTATATTCACTGTGCTGTGTTGTACATGCCTGGGCTTGTCTAGCCTGACTCCGCCTGTGGCTCCTCCCCTCGGGGCTTCTGTATAAAAGTGGCAAGTCTCCGCGTCCGGAACCAGTTCGGGTCCAGAGGCAGGAGGCTTGCTGTTTAGTGTATTAAAGCCTCAGTTACATTTATCACTCGTCGTCTATTATTGATGGTGTGTCAACTTCTAAAGATGGACTCTTCACTCAAAATGAACTCCTCATTCAAGCCTGATCGTTGCACCTGGACCCACAAGCAGCTGATGCTACAGAGACTTTTGAACACTGGCTAAGCTGCTTCGAGGTCTTTCAACGAAGACTTCACGGACCTCCAGAAGAAGCAGGTCCTCCATGCACGGGTGAACCCAAGAGTCTTTAACCTCATCAGGGACGCCCCCTCGTATGCGGAGACGATAACGCTGCTAAAAGGACATTATGTGAAATCCGTCAACCAGGTGTATGCTAGGCACCTCCTCGCCACGAAACGCCAATGCCCTGGGGAATCACTTGCGGAATTCCTGTGCGCCCTGTCGAAACTGTGACTGCCGGGCGATATAGGCTACCCAGCACGTGGAGCTGCTGATCAGGGATGCCTACGTCGCGGGCATGCACTCGAACTATATCCGCCAGCAATTATTAGAAGGGGGGGGACACCCGGCCTCCCAGAGACAGTACAACTCTCCAACTCACTGGAGGTGGCCTCCCAGACCATGGGAGCCTATACCTCCAATCGCATGGTACCCTCGTGGGCTTCGTGGGCGCAGCCATCAACCGACCCGTGTGTGATGCAAGCCTGCGCCGCGCAGCGGCCCGCCAACGCCGGAGGCCCGAAGTGCTACTTCTGCTGCCAGGGTACTCACCCCCTACAATGCTACCCGGCACGGAACGCTACTTGTAAAGGCTGTGGGAAGAAGGGCCACTTCGCAAAAGCCTGCCAGGCCCAACCCCCCCTTAAATCTTCTAGGCCCAGCAGCGCTGCCTGCTGCCAGTCGGGGCCACCCCCAGCTGCCGTGCCACCCACCCTGTGCGACCCGTGGGCACCGCCATCTTTAATCTCAGCCGACACGTGCGACCCACGGGGACCGCCATCTTGGACGCCATCTTGCACCTCGCCCGCCACATGTGACTCATGGGGGCCACCATCGTGGGACCATTCCACTGCCTCCTGGGAACCCTGCTCGCCCGACCATACGCTGGCTGCCGCTACCGCCGACCGGTCCGCCGACTGTCTTCCGACACTCGCCTCCGTCACACTGGACCAGTCCCGGCCGCACCACCTCACGAAGTCTACTATGACCGTCCAGATCAACGGGCTCGAGACGGCCTGCCTTTTCGACTCCGGGAGCACAGACAGCTTCATGCACCCAGATACGGTAAGGCGCTGCTCCCTCCCCATCTTATCCGCTACCCAGAAAATCTCCCTGGCTTCCAGGTCCCATGCAGTGGAGATCCGGTGGTACTGTGTCACGACCCTCACTGTGCAAGGCGTAGAGTACACCAACTTTAGGCTCTACGTCCTCTCCCATCTCTGCACTGCCCTATTACTGGGGCTCGACTTCCAGTGCTACCTCCAGAGCCTTACACTAAAGTTTAACGGACCCCTGCCCCCCCCTCACCGTCTGTAGCCTCGTGACCCTTAAGGTCGCCCCACCCTCCCTCTTCGCAAACCTCACCCCGGACTGTAAGCCCGTCGCTACCAGAAGCAGATGCTACAGTACCCAGGACAGGGCCTTCATCAGGTCAGAGGTCCAGTGACTCCTGCGAGAGGAGATCATTGAGGCTAATACCAGCACCTGGAGAGCCCAAGTGGTGGTCGTCAAGACTGGGGAGAAGTATCGGATGGTCATCAATTATAGCCAGACCATCAACCGGTTCATGCCGCTCGATGCGTAACCCTTCTCCCGCATATCTGACATGGTCAATTAGATTGCGCAGTATCGAGTCTTCTCTACAGTAGACTTGAAGTCTGCGTACCACCAGCTCCCTATCTGCCCGGAGGACCGCCAATACACTGCCTTTGAGGCAGATGGCCACTTCTATCACTTCCTCTAGGTTCCCTTCAGCATCACCAATGGGGTCTCGGTCTTCCAAAGGGAAATGGACCAAATGGTTGACAAGTACGGGCTGCAGGCCATGTTCCCGTACCTAGACAACATCACCATCTGCGGCCGTGACCAGCAGTACCATGACGAGAATCTCCGGCGCTTCATCCACACAGCGAAACTCCTGAACCTCACTTATCATAGATTATCATAGATTCTCATAGAATTTACAGTGCAGAAGGAGGCCATTCAGCCCATCGAGTCTGCACCGGCTCTTGGAAAGAGCACCCTACCCAAGGTCAACACCGCCACCCTATCCCCATAACCCAGTAACCCCACCCAACACTAAGGGCAATTTTGGACACTAAGGGCAATTTATCATGGCCAATCCACCTAACCCGCACATCTTTGGACTGTGGGAGGAAACCGGAGCACCTGGAGGAAACCCACGCATACACGGGGAGGATGTGCAGACTCCACACAGACAGTGACCCAAGCCAGAATCGAACCTGGGACCCTGGAGCTGTGAAGCAATTGTGCTATCCAGAAGGCTACCGTGCTGCCCCGACTTATAATAGAGAGAAATGCGTCTTTCACACAACCCGCCCAGCCATGCTCGGCTACATCATGGAACACGGAGTCCTAGGGTCTGACCCCGACCGCATGCGCCCCCTCCTGGAAGTCCCCCTTCCCCACCGCCCCAAGGCCCTGAAGAGATGCATGGGGTTCTTCTCCTATTATGCCCAGTGGGTCCCCAACTACGCAGACAAGGCCCGTCCACTGATCAAGTCCACCACATTTCCCCTGGCGACTGAGGCCCGACTGGCCTTCGATCGCATCAAAGCAGACATCGCCAAAGCCGTGATGCACGCTGTGGATGAGACCATCCCTTTCCAAGTGGAGTGCGATGCGTCGGAATTCACTCTGGCCGCTACACTCAACCAGGCGGGCAGGCCCATGGCTTTCTTCTCCCGTACCCTCCATGCCTCCGAAATTCGGCACTCCTCCGTCAAAAAAGAGGCCCAAGCCATAGTAGAAGCTGTGAGACATTGGAGGCATTACCTGGCCAGCAGGTAATTCACTCTCCTCACTGACCAAAGGTCGGTTGTCTGCATGTTCAATAACACACAGCGGGGCAAAATCAAGAACGACAAGATTCTGAGGTGGAGGATCGAGCTCTCCACCTACAGCTATGACATCTTGTATCGGCCCGGGAAGCTCAATGAGACCCCAGATGCCCTCTCCCGTGGTACATGTGCCAGCGCACAAGTAGACCGACTCAGGGCCCTCCACAACGACCTCTGTCACCCGGGGGTCACCCGTTTTTTCTACTTTATCAAGGCTCGCAACCTGCCCTACTCCATCGAGGAGGTCAGGTCCGTGACCAGGGACTGCCAGGTCTGCGCGGAGTGCAAACCACACTTCTATCGGCCAGACTGAGCACATCTGGTAAAGGCCTCCCGCCCTTTTAAGCGCCTCAGAATGGACTTCAAAGGGCCCCTCCCCTCCACTGACCGTAACGTGTACTTCCTCAACATCATTAATGAGTACTCCAGATTCCCCTTCGCCATCCCTTGCTCTGACATGACCTCTGCCTCCGTTATCAAGGCCCTGCACAGCCTTTTCACCCTGTTTGGGTTCCCCGCCTATATCCACAGTGATCGGGGCGCCTCCTTTATGAGCGACGAGTTGCGTCAGTTCCTGCTCAGCAAAGGCATCGCCTCCAGCAGGACGACCAGCTATAACCCCCAGGGAAATGGACAGGTGGAGAGGGGGAACGCGAAGGTCTGGAAGGCCATCCTCCTGGCCCTACGGTCGAAAAGTCTCCCAGTCTCCCGCTGGCAGGAGGTCCTCCCCGATGCGCTCCACTCCTTCCGGTCGCTTCTATGATCCAGCAGAGGGCAGTAGAGCAGAGCTGCTGATTGGTGTTGCAAGGGAAATTTGCATACCTCCGTCGTGGTCACCCTAAATTGAAGGTGTACCTGAGCTAGAGACCCTAGCTGTTCGAGTGAAGACAAGCATCCAGCAGAGGGCAGTAGAGCGGAGCTGCTGATTGGTGTTGCAAGGGAAATTTTCATACCTCCGTCGTGGTCACCCTAAATTGAAGGTGTACCTGAGCTAAAGACCCTAGCTGTTCAAGTGAAGACAAGCATCCAGCAGAGGGCAGTAGAGCGGAGCTGCTGATTGGTGTTGCAAGGGAAATTTGCATACCTCTGTCGTGGTCACCCTAATTTGAAGGTAGTTTGTGGAGGAGCTGTTGTCAAGTGACACTTAAACCCAAAACACTTCTTCAGTGTTTCCCTCCCTACCCACTCCTCTAAACAAAAACAAAAAAACAACCGCTGTGAAGATCAAGAGGAAGGCTCAAGGTCAGTGACTGGTAAGTAGTGTTTCTGTTTTCTTTTTCTTTTCATTGGTATATTGATATATTTATTTCTTCGTTGTTTATTTATTTATTTAATTTTTGGGGGTAAATTGTAATTGTTGAAGTTAACCGAAGGTTTAAGACATGGCAGGAGATCTCAGACCCGTGTCATGCTCCCCGTGTGCGATGTGGGAGCTCAGGGACACATCCACTGTCCCTGGCTCCTTCACGTGCAAGAAGTGTGTCCAGTTGCAGCTTCTGTTAGACCGCTTGACGGCTCTGGAGCTGCAGATGGACTCACTTTGGAGCATCCGCAATGCTGAGGACGTCGTGGATAGCACGTTTAGCGAGTTGGTCACACCGCAGGTGAAAGGTACTGAGGGAGATAGAAAATGGGTGCCCAAAAGACAGAGCAAGAAATGGAAGGCAGTGCAGGTTTCCTCTGCGGTCATCTCCCTGCAAAACAGATCTACTGCTTTGGATACTGTTGAGGTAGATGGCTCACCAGGGGAAGGCAGCAGCAGCCAGGTTCATGGCAGCATGACTGGCTCTGCTGCGCAGCTGGGCAGGAAGAAGAATGGCAGGGCTATAGTGATAGGGGACTCAATTGTAAGGGGAATAGACAGGGGGTTCTGCCGTCGCAATCGAGACTCCAGGATGGTATGTTGCCTCCCTGGTGCAAGGCTCAAGGATGTCTCGGAGCGGTTGCAGGACATTCTGGGGGGGGGGGGGGGAGGGTGAACAGCCAGCTGTCGTGGTGTACATAGGCACCAACGATGTAGGTAAAAAATGGGACGAGGTCCTACAAGCTGAATTTAGGGAGTTAGGAGTTAAACTAAAAAGTAGGACCTCAAAGGTAGTAATCTCAGGATTGCTACCAGTGCCACGAGCTAGTCAGAGTAGGAATGTCAGGATAGATAGGATGAATGCGTGGCTTGAGAGATGGTGCAAGAGGGAGGGATTCAAATTCTTGGCAAATTGGCACCGGCTCTGGGTGAGGTGGGACCAATACAAACCGGACAGGCTGCACCTGGGCAGGACTGGAACCGATGTCCTAGGGGGAGTGTTTGCTAGAGCTGTTGGGGAGAGTTTAAACTAATGTGGCAGGGGGATGGGAACCGATGCAGGAAGTTGGAAGGTAGTAAAACAGGGACAGAAACAAAAGGCAGTAAGGGGGAAAGTGTAAGGCAGAGAAGCCATAGTCAAAAGTCAAAAAGGGCAACAGTACAAGGTACAGTGACTGAGGGGAGCTCAGTGAATAGGACCAGGAATACTAAAAGAAATAAAATGGGAAGTGAAAACATTAATGGTAAGCGACGCGGCAGGTTGTTACATGAAGATATGGGTTCAACGACAAGGAAAATTAGGAGAAAGGTTAAGAGGAAATATAACTTAGGAGAGGTTACTGATCGAGGTGTTAAGATTCAGAACAGAGGTAAAAAAGCCAACATAAGTGTACTTTACCTGAATGCTCGTAGTATTCGGAATAAGGTCAATGAGTTGATGGCGCAAATCATCGTGAATGACTATGATTTAGTGGCCATTACTGAAACATGGTTAAAGGATGGTCACGACTGGGAGTTAAATATCCAAGGGTATCAAACTATTTGGAAGGACAGAGTGGATGGTAAGGGAGGAGGTGTAGCTCTGTTATTTAAGGATGACATCCGGGCAACAGTAAGGGATGACATCGGTGCTCTGGAGGATAAGGTTGAATCCATTTGGGTGGAAATCAGGAATAATAAGGCGAAAAAGTCACTGATGGGAGTAGTCTATAGGCCACCAAATAGTAACATTATGGTGGGGCAGGCAATAAACAAAGAAATAACTGATGCATGTAGAAATGGTACAGCAGTTATCATGGGGGATTTAAATCTACATGTCGATTGATTTAACCAGGTCGGTCAAGGCAGCCTTGAGGAGGAGTTTATAGAATGTATCCGCGATAGTTTCCTAGAACAGTATGTAATGGAACCTACGAGGGAACAAGTGGTCCTAGATCTGGTCCTGTGCAATGAGACAGGATTGATTCAGGATCTCATAGTTAGGGATCCTCTCGGAAGGAGCGATCACAATATGGTGGAATTTAAAATACATTTGGAGGGTGAGAAGGTAAAATCAAGCACTAGTGTTTTGTGCTTAAACAAAGGAGATTACAATGAGATGAGAGAAGAACTAGCCAAGGTAGACTGGGAGCAAAGACTTTATGGTGAAATAGTTGAGGACCAGTGGAGAACCTTCCAAGTGATTTTTCACAGTGCTCAACAAAGGTTTATACCAACAAAAAGGAAGGACGGTAAAAAGAGGGAAAATCGACCGTTGATATTTAAGGAAATAAGGGCGGGTATCAAATTGAAGGAAAAAACATACAAAGTAGCAAAGATCAGTGGGAGACTAGAGGACTGGGAAATCTTTAGGGGGCAACAGAAAGCTACTAAAAAAGCTATAAAGAAGAGTAAGATAGATTATGAGAGTAAACTTGCTCAGAATATAAAAACAGATAGTAAAAGTTTCTACAAATATATAAAACAAAAAAGAGTGGCTCGGGTAAATATTGGTCCTTTAGAGGATGAGAAGGGAGATTTAATAATGGGAGATGAGGAAATGGCTGAGGAACTGAACAGGTTTTTTGGGGTAGGTCTTCACAGTGAAAGACACAAATAACATGCCAGTGACTGATGGAAATGAGGCTCTGACAGGTGAGGACCTTGAGAGGATTGATATCACCAAGGAGGTAGTGATGGGCAAGCTAATGGGCTAAAGGTAGACCTGATGGAATGCATCCCAGAGTGCTAAAAGAGATGGCTAGGGAAATTGCAAATGCACTAGTGATAATTGATCAAAATTCACTAGACTCTGGGGTGGTCCCGGCAGATTGGAAATTAGCAAACGTGACACCACTGTTTAAAAAAGGAGGTAGGCAGAAAGCGGGTAATTATAGGCCAGTGAGCTTAACTTCGGTAGTAGGGAAGATGCTGGAATCTATCATCAAGGATGAAATAGCGAGGCATCTGGATGGAAATTGTCCCATTGGGCAGAAGCAGCATGGGTTCATAAAGGGCAGGTCGTGCCTAACTAATTTAGTGGAATTTTTTGAGGACATTAACAGTGCGGTAGATAACGGGGAGCCAATGGATGTGGTATATCTGGATTTCCAGAAAGCCTTTGACAAGGTGCCACACAAAAGGTTACTGCATAAGATAAAGATGCATGGCATTAAGGGGAAAGTAGTAGCATGGATAGAGGATAGGTTAATTAATAGAAAGCAAAGAGTGGGGGTTAATGGGTGTTTCACTGGTTGGCAATCAGTAGTTAGTGGTGTCCCTCAGGGATCAGTGTTGGGCCCACAACTGTTCACAATTTACATAGATGATTTGGAGTTGGGGACCAAGGGCAATGTGTCCAAGTTTGCAGACGACATTAAGATAAGTGGGAAAGCAAAAAGTGCAGAGGATACTGGAAGTCTGCAGAGGGATTTGGATAGGCTAAGTGAATGGGCTAGGGTCTGGCAGATGAAATACAATGTTGACAAATGTGAGATTATTCATTTTGGGAGGAATAACAGCAAAAGGGATTATTATTTAAATGATAAAATATCAAAACATGCTGCTGTGCAGAGAGACCTGGGTGTGCTAGTGCATAAGTCGCAAAAAGTTGGTTTACAGGTGCAACAGGTGATTAAGAAGGCAAATGGAATTTTGTCCTTCATTGCTAGAGGGATGGTGTTTAAGACTAGGGAGGTTATGCTGCAATTGTATAAGGTGTTAGTGAGGCCACACCTGGAGTATTGTGTTCAGTTTTGGTCTCCTTACTTGAGAAAGGACGTACTGGCACTGGAGGGTGTGCAGAGGAGATTCACTAGGTTAATCCCAGAGCTGAAGAGGTTGGATTACGAGGAGAGGTTGAGTAGACTGGGACTGCACTCGTTGGAATTTAGAAAGATGAGGGGGGATCTTATAGAAACATATAAGATTATGAAGGGAATAGATAGGATAGATGCGGGCAGGTTGTTTCCACTGGCGGGTGAAAGCAGAACTAGGGGGCATAGCCTCAAAATAAGGGGAAGTAGATTTAGGACTGAGTTTAGGAGGAACTTCTTCACCCAAAGGGTTGTGAATCTATGGAATTCCTTGCCCAGTGAAGCAGTAGAGGCTCCTTCATTAAATGTTTTTAAGATAAAGATAGATAGTTTTTTGAAGAATAAAGGGAATAAGGGTTATGGTGTTCGGGCCGGAAAGTGGAGCTGAGTCCACAAAAGATCAGCCATGATCTCATTGAATGGTGGAGCAGGCTCGAGGGGCCAGATGGCCTACTCCTGCTCCTAGTTCTTATGTTCTTATGTTCTAACCAGACTCCTCATGAGCATATGTTTGCCTTCCTCAGGGAGTCCACCTCCGGGGTCTCGCTTCCGTCCTGGCTGACAGTCCCGGGGCCCGTTCTTCTCCGCAAGCATGCGAGGAGCCATAAAACCGGCCCCCTCGTCGAGAACGTCCTGCTGCACCATGCGAACCCCCAATATGCCTATGTGGCACACCAGGGCGGGTGGCAGGACACGGTCTCCCTTCGGGATTTGGCTCCTGCAGGCTCCCCGGCGACAATCACCACCATACCCCACCCGACACCGTCTCCCCCCACCACCGCCCACCTACCTCATGAACTAACTCCCGCAGGCCCACCGAGGATAAGCACCACCACCCCCGCCCATACACCGCACCCCCCCTTCTCCGACTCAACATCTGGGTGAAGAAGATGACAACACGCTCCCGGATGCGCAGGTCTCAACGCCGGCGCGAGCACCACAGCTGGGACTGAGGCGGTCACAGCGGAAGGTCAAGGCCCCCGACAGACTTGACCTTTAACACCACTTCACCCCCGCAGGGGTAAAGAGGGGGTGAATGTGATAAACCACGTTATTGTGTTCATTGTATTATATTCACTGTGCTGTGTTGTACATGCCTGGGCTTGTTCAGGCTGGCTCCGCCTTTGAATCCTCCCCTCGGGGTTTCTGTTTAAAAGTGGCAAGTCTCCGCCTCCGACCGAGTTCGGGTCCAGAGGCAGGAGGCTTGCTGTTTAGTGTATTAAAGCCTCAGTTACGTTTATCACTCGTCGTCTATTATTGATGGTGTATCACTCAGGTATACCTGAGCAATGTTATCCAAATCGCCTCGTCTACCCTACACGAGCTCTTCTCCTTCCCTTCCCACTCCTGACTACTCTCTTCTTCATTGTTCATCTCTTCTCACCTTTCCCTCTCTTCCCTCCCCTTTCACCTGACCCCCCCACATTCCAATCCCCCACTCCGCTCCGTCCATTGCTTCTCCTCTCCACTGCTCCTTGCCCTCCTCCCCTCCCACTGTCCATCTCTCCTCCTTCACTTCTTCTTCCCTTCCTCTCCTTCCTCTTCCATTTTAGAGTTTCCAACTCAAGAAGAACATACTCTCGGCGTTATGGACAGGAGGGGGTTTAATTTAAATCATCCAGATTTCTCCCCTCACCATCCCTCCGAAAACAGAAATCATGGAATCATAGAATCAGCAGTGCAGAAGGAGGCCTTTCGGCCCATCGCTTCTGCACCATCCCTGGGAAAGAGCACCCTACTTAAGCCCAGACCTTCGCCCTATTCCCGTAACTCAGTAACCTCACCAAACCTTTTGGACACTAAGAGGCAATTTAGCATGACCGATCCATCTAACCTGCACATCTTTGGTCTGTGGGAGGAAACCGGAGCACCCGGAGGAAACCCCGCCAGACACGGGGAGGAAGTGCATGCTCCACACAGACAGTCACCCAAGGCCAAAATTGAACCCGGATCCCTGGAGTTGTGAAACAGCAGTGCTAACCACTGTGCCACTGTACCATCCTGGAAGCCTTTTCTGATTTTTAATTTCCTCCTTGGTGGCATTATTTTCCAAACCCTTCAGTTTTGGAATAATCCAATCCTTAATTAATAACCTCGAGATAGGGTAAAGTAGGGCAGCACGGTAGCATTGTGGATAGCACAATTGCTTCACAGCTCCAGGGTCCCAGGTTCGATTCCGGCTTGGGTCACTGTCTGTGCGGAGTCTGCACATCCTCCCCGTGTGTGCGTGGGTTTCCTCCGGGTGCTCCAGTTTCCTCCCACAGTCCAAAGTTGCGCAGGTTAGGTGGATTGGCCATGGTAAATTGCCCTTAGTGTCCAAAATTGCCCTTAGTGTTGGGTGGGGTTACTGGGTTATGGGGATAGGGTGGAGGTGTTGACCTTGGGTAGGGTGCTCTTTCCAAGAGCCGGTGCAGACCTTCTGCACTGTAAATTCTACGGAAATTCTATGGTCTAGAGGATTAGTTTATTTTACACACACACAAAATATGGGAGGGGATCTTGGTACATGGCCCTCGGTACATTCATGCAATAGAAGAGGAATAAGGGCAAGAAACTGGTCCAGGTCAAAGACCACAAACAACATAACAATGACTATGTTAGCTGAGTCCAGAATTAAAAGTGAAATGGCGAATTCTTTCAGAGAAGTTAGCAGACTGAAGTTGATGTGGGGTAATCCACTTTTCCGGTAGTGCTGCCTTCCATGATGGGATAAACATGTAGAATTAGTCTTGTAGTAGGCACTGGTACAGAAGTTCAGATGTTCCAGTAGAAATAATACAAATGAGGGTGAGACAATTTAAACGCGGACAGAGCTCTGATTCTGCTGCTGCTTTGTTGAAGGAAGATGGCAGATTGCCTTGTTTAGCTTCACAAGGCAATATTACCCATTCTAGCAGCTTTTAGGGAGTTATGTGACTTTCACCCCTTGGTTTTGACAAAGGTTGCATATTCCTGGTCTGTATTGTAGGGATGGTTAATGTTGCATCCATTAATAAGACTATCCCTGGTTTTAGTGTCCTTTGAACTCGCAGACAGTTTGTCCCCATTGGCCAAGCCTTTGTCCCAGAAATGTAAATGGGCAGCATTACTGCTTCATGGCTCCATGTTCGATCTCGGCTCTGGGTCACTGTCCATGTGGAGATTGCACGTTCTCCCTGTGCCTGTGTGAGTTTCACTCCTACAACTCAAAGGTGTGCAGGGTAGGTGGATTGGCCATGCTAAATTGCCCCTTCATTGGAAAAAATGAATTGGGTACACTAAATTTATTTTTAAAAAAAGAAATATAAGTGGGGCTTTTGTGCATTTCATTGAAATTTGATTTCTGGACTTCTGATGGCAGCCATTAGCTAAACCGTTGCGCAAAAGGTGGCTTTCATTGAAAAACTTTGGTTAAGGCCTTTCAACCCCACCAAACAGGCACCAAAAGGGTTAAAGATTCCCTAAACTAACCCCCCATACACCTCCGTGCCCACTAGAATGCCAAAGAACCAGCAATCCAGTCATAAAGACAGAAAAAGCAGGGAGAAGGAAATCTCAACCTCGGAGCAGGCAGGCCCACATGGCAATAAGGAGCAGGCCATGGCTGACCCCACGGAATCGACAGTGCAGACCAAAGCGATGATGAAAAAAATGTTGCCGTTCATCACCAACGAGCAGCATAGGGCAGCGAAGAAGGAAGACCTCTTGGTAGCAGTGGAGTCAGATGTAGAGAGCAATGGGCAGTGTAGCAGTGCCTTGAGGCCCAAGAGACAATGGTGCGGGATCTAGAAAGGGTGGCACGGTAGCACAGTGGTTAGCACTGTTGCTTCACAGCTCCAGGGTCCTAGGTTTGATTCCAGGCTTGGGTCACTGTCTGTGTGGAGTCTGCACGTTCTCCCTATGTCTGCGAGGGTTTCCTCCGGATGCTCCGGTTTCCTCCCACCGTCCATAGTTGTGCGGGTTAGGTGGATTGGCCATGATAAATTGCCGTTAGTGTCCAAAAAGGTTAGGTAGGGTTACTGGGTTACGGGGATGGGATTGTGGTGTGGCCTTAAGTAGGGTGCTCTTTACAGGGTCCGGTGCAGACTTGATGGGCCGAATGGCCTCCTTCCGCACTGTAAATTCCATGATTATATGAAAGGCTCCACATACCAGGGAGACCAGATTGCGGCACTTGAAGCCAAGGTGACAAGGCTGGTCAAGACTCAGAAGGCACTGAGAGAAAAAATCGACGACCAAGAAACAGGTTGCGCCAGCAGAAGCTGCGGATCATGGGACTACCGAAAGGTAGAGGTGCGGAACCCCACAGAGTACATGGTGGCGATGCTCGGGAAGGATGGCTTCATCACACTGCCCATAGGTCACTCCGGCAGCGGCCCAAGGCGGGGGTACCAACTCAGTGATGAGGTTCACAGGTTCCAGGACAAAGAGTGGATCCTGAGGTGGGGTAATAAAACACGAGGGATGCAAGTCAGAAGGCCACACCATCTGCGTGTACCATAACATTTGAGCAGACCTGGCCAATCGCAGGGCAGAATTTAATGGTGCCAAATCCGCACTATTTAAGAGTAAGGTACGGTTTGGTATCCTCTGACATGCCAGACCATGAGTCACCTACTAGGGCAAAGAGTGTTATTTTGACCACCCAGAGGAGGCCAACTTGAGAAACAGCAGCAAAGGACAACGGCCTAAACATGGTCATTAATGATCCAGAAGGGACAAGGGCAACTGTGCATGGGGTAGGTGGGGTGGGGGGTAGAATAAGGGATGGTTGTAAAAATGAGAGCTTGATCATTGGGGAGGAGCTTCAACAAGCTGGTGTACTAATAATAATAATCTTTTATTGTCACAAGTATGAAGTTACTGTGAAAAGCCCCTAGCTGCCACATTCTGGTGCCTGTTAGGATAAGCTGGTATGGGAATTAAACCAGCGCTGCTGGCCTTGTTCTGCATCACAAACCAGCTGTCTACCTCACTGAGCTAAATCAGCCCTTGAAGTAATAGAGGGGAAAGCAACACCCCAGGGAGGTGAATAAGGAGCGATAGGCAAGGGAATGGCAGGGGCAGGGAAGGGGGAAAAAGACAAAGGAGGGAACGGAAAAGGGAGGGGGGAATTACACTGGTAGAGGGGAAGGGGGAAGGGTAAACTGCTAGTTACAACAGGTCACACGTGGAGACAGCAAACAAGAGGAAGTGGATGACTGCCATCTTAAACGGCCCGAGAACAAGGACTAGCCTGGGCAAACAGGCCCAAGCCCACAGGGTGAATATGGCTGACCCCGCAGGAGGGTTGGGGGAGGGAGGGGGGCGGTGGCAGAATACCCCATTAGGATAGTCAAATGGAACATGAGGGGTCTCAATGGGCCAGTGCAAATATTCAGAGTCCTCACCTATCTCAAAAGCCTAAGGGTGGACGTTGCCTTCCGACAAGAGACGAACCTGAGAGATAAACTGACTGCGGGCAAGGAAAAGCTGGGTGATCTCCAAGCGGGTAAGGAAAAGCTTCATTCTCCATTAATGGGCTAGCACCGGTGCCATGCGGAACTTGATCGATTCCAGTGAAAAACGGTGTCTGATTCGCCAGGGTCGGGATTGTCACTCGAGAGGCTGACAAGCTGCACAGTATATAAGCACCCCACTCCCCACACACACACTCATCCAAACCAACAAGATGGCAGCACGGAGAGCGGCACCACGGTTTGCGGATGCCAGGCTGGAGACCCAGCTGGACGCCGTGGAGGAGAGGTGGCCCATCCTGTTCCCTGGGGTGGGAAGAGGCCACCACCCATCGCAGTACAAGGGGCCTGGGCGCCGGTGGCAGAGGCCATGAGTGCCGTGGCCCCACTGCCAGGATCGGAAAGCAGTACCAAAAGAAGCTGCATAACTTCCTCAAGGCAGCCAGGGTGAGTAGGACCACAGGTCCTGTGGCCTTGGCAGCGAAGTGACGGCCACTGGACCTGCTCGGTGGGCCCGGAGAGAGGGAGTTGCCGAGGCGGGGGTTAGTATCGGGCAACCAAGTGAGACCCCGCTGTGTTGCAGCTTCCCATGGCGCAACCCCCACCCCACTCGGGCACCACTCCCACACCACTACCCATCACCCCAACCCCCAACCCAATCATGCATGATATTTTGTGTCTTGCAGGGTCACCTGGCAATGAGGCAGGCCCTTCTGGTGCCCACCACGCCCCCACCCGACCCCCCAAGCAGATTCCAGCGATGAGGCGACGACGGTTAGCTGTTATGGGCAAGGCGTTTTCAGAACCCCAAAATGTATCATGGAGTTCAACCAACCTCTCCCTGTAATGTATTTGTTGTTTTTCCTAGCACACGGCTTTTTCCCTGGCTGTGGGATTACAATTATGGACACGTGGGTTTTTAAACACAAAGCACTATTTATTCCATGAACTCAACTTACCATCTTAAATAAACATTGGATCTCATAACACCCCTTACTTCAAAGATAACTCAGAAAATATTGCAACAGTAAATAATTCCTTAAAATGTTCCTTCAAACTTCCAAGAGACTTAACACCTTTAAACAAAATCACATGAAATGAAAAATGAAAAATGAAAATCGCTTAATGTCACGAGTAGGCTTCAATGAAGTGACTGTGAAAAGCCCCTAGTCACCACATTCCGGCGCCTGTTCAGGAAGGCTGGTACGGGAATTGAACTGTGCTGCTGGCCTGCCTTGGTCTGCTTTAAAAGATAGTGATTTAGCCCAGTGAGCTAAACCAGCTAAACCATCAGGCTAAAGGCTTTACAATTATGAGTTTAAATCACCCAAATGATCCAGAGATAGTCTTTCATGGCATAGATCCAGCTCCCTGCAAACACAGACACTCCCAAGCTCTTTTCAAACTTGCAGCTCTCTGGAAACACACAGACACATACAAGCTGCTTTTTAAACTGAAACTAAAAATGGCTGACCTAAAACCCAGCTCCACTCACTCTCTGACATCACTGTTTTCTGAAAGGTACATTGCTTAAACATCCATGTCTTAAAGGTACTCTCACATGACATAGCGAAGAGAGCCCCCAAACGCCAGTCTGAGATACCCTGGAACACCAGTCCGGGGATGACACTGACTTCCCGTTGCAGCTGTCTCCAAAACCCTCCACCCGGAGACACTCACCTCAGTTGGACACTTTAGTAAATAGGCTGCTGGGGCACTATCTGTTGTGTACCACACACGTGCTGCGGTACATCAGGTGGATGTAGGAACCCCTGAGATGGCGGACAGTCAGAGGGCGGACCAATCCCAGTGACTAGCTGCCATCCATACAGTTTGCGGGCTTCTGGAAAGGGTGGTTAAATCGATAATGGAGATGCAACTCAGAGCCAGGGACTACATGAGGGGCTGTCAGCAACCATCCATGCTCTGGTGGATGCAGCAGGCCACCACGATGTGGAGCCTCTCCTAGCGCTATACTGGAGGGCCTCTCCAGAGCAGCCGGGCACCTGAACTGCATCTTCAGGATGCCGAAGAATCGTTCGATCACGCCCCTGGTCACGGCATGGGTGTCTTTGCAACAGATTTCCACGTCGCCATCAGCCTCGACTGAAGAGGATAACCCTTGTTGCCCCAGAGCCAACCCCTCACCCAGGATGCGCCTCAAACATGTCAGGAACCATTGATTGTGCCAGAATGAAGGCATCATGCACACTGCCCAGGGATCGGATGTGCATGTGCAGCTCATGGTCACACACTAGCTGCATGTTCATCGAGCGGAACCGCTTTTGTTTTGTGAAGACCAGCACGTCATGAGCTGGTGCTCATAGGGGGATATGCATCCCGTCGATCACCCCTGGACTTGGGGCATCTCGGCGATGGCGGGGAATCCCGCTACCTGGGCATCCTGCACTCAGTCCACATTGAGTTTGATATATTGTGCCGGGCGGGCATTCAGGACCTCCATTACGGCGCAGCTGCACCTGTGTGACGAGGTCTGAGAGATTCCGGACAGGTCCCCACTCGGCGCCTGGAAGGACACCGTGGTGTAAAGATTCAGGACGATCATCACCTTGAAGGCCACTGGGAGTGGGTGTCCACCCACATACCCCCACAGTGCCAGGTGAGCCTTGATCTGGCAGATATGTCACACTGTCCCCCTGTTCAACCGGAGTCTTCGTCGGCACGCCTGGTCCGGCAGGTCCTCGAAGGACAGGCACTGCTGCTACACACAAGGCCTCATGTGACGCCTCCTTCCCGCCTTCTCCTTGGCCTGTTGGGTGGCCAGCCTTCCATTCTCACCAGCTGGCTTCTGTTCCTCTGGGGCGGGCCCCACAGCTTCAGGTTCCTCCCCAAGCCCTGACTTGGCCTTCAGGTGTGGTTGATGGGGTTGCCTTCTGGAGATTCAGCAACTACTGTGCCAGAATTGCAGTCAGGATACACAGGGCTGGATTCTCTGATTCTGCGGCTAAGTGCCGGCACTGGTGTGGGAACTGTGGCGTTTTACAAAGCCAAAATCGGCGCCGAACCATAACCGATTCCGGGGCCGGTGAGGAGCTAGCAGTGGCGACGGGTAAAACACCCGGCTCCCGCGCCAAAAACGGCGGGAGAATGGCCGGGTCCGTGGCCGTGCATGCACGCGGCGCTGACCTGCAGCGGTCGCGCCATACAACATGGCGCCGGCCATGCGCGGACCCGACATGCCAAATACTGCCATCCCTCTGGTCACCCCTCACCAGTCGCCCCAACCCTCGCAGAAGCCCTCCCCAACCCCCCCCCCCCCCCCCGGCTAGCAGCACAACTCTCAGTCGACTGGGGCGGCGCTGGACACAGTCCGCAGCCGCCACGCCGGGTTCCCGACCGCTCAGTCCCGACGGATGACGCCAGTTCGGAGGGAGCGGAGACTAGAAAATAGGCGGCAAACAGGCACCATCCCTGCTTTGGGCATCGGAATTGATTCTCGGCCCGATCGCAGTCGGGCAACAGAGAATCTCGCCCACAGTTTCACATGTATTGAATAGATGTCAGTGCTCACTGAGTGGATTGACCCAGGTTACTGAGGGAGGTTTGTATCCTTTCCTGGCTGAGACGCTGCTCTTGCATCTACTCTATTGCTGCATGTGTCTCTCCATGAAATTACCAATCTCCCAAAGTCAGATCTCATGCAATTGATCTCCCAGGACAATGTGAAACTCATGACAGTGATGGATTCCTCAATTTGCACTCCAGGTGCTTCCACTGCCTCAGGAAATTATGCCAGATGTCCACACATTTGCTACTAACCGGACAAAAACTGTGCCCCAGAAGATGACTCCTGAGGTTCTGCGTTATTGGCCAATGGAACATTCCTCCCTTCTCCGAGGGGGTATGCACGGACATCTCTGAATTTGACACCTACCTACACACTCCAGGTGGAGTGCCCTTCACCCTGTGCCACTGACTCCAGGTGAGGCACCCGCCACCTTGGGCCACTGACTCCAGGTGAGGTGCCCTTTACTCAGTGCCACTGACACCAGGTGAGGAGCCCTTCACCCTGTACCAATGACTCCAGGTGAGGAGCCCTTCACCCTGTGCCACTGACTCCAGGTGAGGAGCCATTCACCCTGTGCCACTGACTCCAGGTGAAGCTGCACTTTGCTCTGTGCCATTAACTCCAGGTGAGGAGCCCTTTATTCTGGGCCACTGAACCTTGGTGGAGGTGCCTTCGCCCTGTTAACTGAATCCAGGTGAGGTGCCCTTCACCGTGTGCCACTGACTCAAGGGGAAGGTGCCCTTGACCCTGTGCCACTGACTCAAGGGGAAGGTGCCCTTCACCCTGTGCCACTGAATCCAGCTGAAGCACCCCTCACCTTGTGACACTGACTCCAGGTAAGGTGCCCTTCACCTAGTGCCACTGATTCCAGGTGAGGTGCCCTTGACCCTGTGCCACTGACCCCAGGTGAGGTGCCCTTGGCCCTGTGCCAATGACCCCAGGTGAGGCAGCCTTCACCTGGTGCTACTGACTGCAGGTGTGGTGCCCGTCACTCTGTGCCACTGATTCCAGGTGTGGTGCCCGTCACCCTGTGCCACTGACTCCAGGTGGAGGTGCCCGTCACCCTGTGCCACTGACTCCAGGTGAGGTGCCCTTGGCCCTGTGCCACTGACCCCAGGTGAGGCAGCCTTCACCTGGTGCTACTGACTGCTGGTGAGGTGCCTGTCACTCTGTGCCACTGATTCCAGGTGTGGTGCCCGTCAATGTGTGCCACTGACTCCAGGTGAGGTGCCCTTTACCCTGTGCCATTGACTCCAAGTGAGGTGCCCTTGGCCCTGTGCCACTGACCCCAGGTGAGGTGACCTTTACCCTGTGCCACTGACTCCAGGTGAGGTGCCCTTAGCCCTGTGCCACTGACCCCAGGTGAGGCAGCCTTCACCTGGTGCTACTGACTGCAGGTGTGGTGCCCGTCACTCTGTGCCATTGATTCCAGGTGTGGTGCCCATCACTCTGTGCCACTGACTCCAGGTGAGGCACCCTTTACTCTGTGCCACTGACTCCAGGTGGAGGTGCCCTTCACCCTGTGCCACTGACACCAGATGAGGTGATCTTCACGCTGTGCCACTAAATCCAGGTGAGGTGCCCTTGGCCCTGTGCTACTGACCCCGGGTGAGGTGCCCTTTACCCTGTGCCACTGACTCCAGGTGAGGTGCCCTTGGCCCTGTGTCACTGACCCCAGGTGAGGCAGCCTTCACCTGGTGCTACTGACTGCAGGTGTGGTGCCCGTCACTCTGTGCCACTGATTCCAGGTGTGGTGCCCATCACTCTGTGCCACTGACTCCAGGTGAGGCACCCTTTACTCTGTGCCACTGACTCCAGGTGGAGGTGCCCTTCACCCTGTGCCACTGACTCCAGGTGAGGTGCCCATGACCCTGTGCCGCTGACTCCAGGTGAGGTGATCTTCACGCTGTGCCACTGACTCCAGGTGAGGTGCCCTTTTACTCTGTTCACTGACTCCAGGTGAGGCACCCTTCACTCTGTGCCACTGACTCGAGATGAGGCGCTCTTTTACTCTGTTCACTGAATCCAATTGTGGTGCCCTTCACACTGTGCAACTGACTCATGGTGAGGAGCCCTTCACCTGGTGCTACTGATTCCAGGTGAAGCGCCATTTACTCTGTGCCACTGACTCCAGGTGAGGCGCCCTTTACTCTGTGCCACTGACTCGAGATGAGGCGCTCTTTTACTCTGTGCCACTGAATCCAGGTGTGGTGCCCGTCACTCTGTGCCACTGACTCCAGGTGAGGCGCCCTTTACTCTGTGCCACTGGTGCCAGGTGAGGCGCCCTTTGCTCTGTGCCACTGACTCCAGGTGAGGCGCCCTTTACTCTGTGCCACTGACTCCAGGTGTGGTGCCCGTCACTCTGTGCCACTGACTCCAGGTGTGGCGCCCTTTACTCTGTGCCACTGACTCCAGGTGAGGTGCCCTTCACCCTGTGCCACTGACTCCAGGAGAGACGCCCATAACTCTGTGCCACTGACTCCAGGTGGAGATACCCTTCACCCTGTGCCACTGACTCCAGGTGAGGTGCCATTTATGCTGTGCCACTGACTCTAGGTGAGGTGCCCTTTACTCAGTGCCACTGACTTCAGGTGAGGTGCCCTTTACTCTGTGCCATTGACTCCAGGTGAGGTGCCCTTTACTCAGTGCCACTGACTCAATGTGAAGGTGCCCTTGACCCTGCGCCACTGACTTCAGGTGAGGCGCCCTTTACTCTGTGCCACTGACTCCCGGTGGAGGTACCCTTCAACCTGTGCCACTGACTCCAGGTGAGGCGCCCTTTACTCTGTGCCACTCACTCCAGGTGAGGCGCCCTTCACCCTGTGCCACTGACTCCAGGTGAGGAGCCCTTCACTCTGTGCCACTGACTCCAGGTGGAAGTGCCCATTACTCTGTGCCAATGACTCCAGGTGAGGTGATCTTCACCCTGTGCCACTGACTCTCGGTGAGGTGCCCTTTACTCTGTGCCATTGACTCCAGGTGAGGCGCCCTTCACCCTGTGCCACTGACTCCAAATGACGTGCCCTTCACCCTGTGCCCCTAACTCCAGGTGGAGGTGCCCATTACCCTGTGCCACTGACTCCAGGTGAGGTGCCCATGACCCTGTGCCGCTGACTCCAGGTGAGGTGATCTTCACGCTGTGCCACTGACTCCAGGTGAGGTGCCCTTTTACTCTGTTCACTGACTCCAGGTGAGGCACCCTTCACTCTGTGCCACTGACCCGAGATGAGGCGCTCTTTTACTCTGTTCACTGAATCCAGTTGTGGTGCCCTTCACACTGTGCCACTGACTCATGGTGAGGAGCCCTTCACCTGGTGCTACTGATTCCAGGTGAAGCGCCCTTTACTCTGTGCCACTGACTCGAGATGAGGTGCTCTTTTACTCTGTGCCGCTGAATCCAGGTGTGGTGCCCGTCACTCTGTGCCACTGACTCCAGGTGAGGCGCCCTTTACTCTGTGCCACTGGTGCCAGGTGAGGCGCCCTTTGCTCTGTGCCACTGACTCCAGGTGAGGCGCCCTTTACTCTGTGCCACTGACTCCAGGTGTGGTGCCCGTCACTCTGTGCCACTGACTCCAGGTGTGGCGCCCTTTACTCTGTGCCACTGACTCCAGGTGAGGTGCCCTTCACCCTGTGCCACTGACTCCAGGAGAGACGCCCATAACTCTGTGCCACTGACTCCAGGTGGAGATACCCTTCACCCTGTGCCACTGACTCCAGGTGAGGTGCCATTTATGCTGTGCCACTGACTCTAGGTGAGGTGCCCTTTACTCAGTGCCACTGACTTCAGGTGTGGTGCCCTTTACTCTGTGCCATTGACTCCAGGTGAGGTGCCCTTTACTCAGTGCCACTGACTCAAGGTGAAGGTGCCCTTGACCCTGCGCCACTGACTTCAGGTGAGGCGCCCTTTACTCTGTGCCACTGACTCCCGGTGGAGGTACCCTTCAACCTGTGCCACTGACTCCAGGTGAGGCGCCCTTTACTCTGTGCCACTCACTCCAGGTGAGGCGCCCTTCACCCTGTGCCACTGACTCCAGGTGAGGAGCCCTTCACTCTGTGCCACTGACTCCAGGTGGAGGTGCCCATTACTCTGTGCCAATGACTCCAGGTGAGGTGATCTTCACCCTGTGCCACTGACTCTAGGTGAGGTGCCCTTTACTCTGTGCCATTGACTCCAGGTGAGGCGCCCTTCACCCTGTGCCACTGACTCCAAATGACGTGCCCTTCACCCTGTGCCCCTAACTCCAGGTGGAGGTGCCCATTACCCTGTGCCACTGACTCCAGGTGAGGTGCCCATGACCCTGTGCCGCTGACTCCAGGTGAGGTGATCTTCACGCTGTGCCACTGACTCCAGGTGAGGTGCCCTTTTACTCTGTTCACTGACTCCAGGTGAGGCACCCTTCACTCTGTGCCACTGACCCGAGATGAGGCGCTCTTTTACTCTGTTCACTGAATCCAGTTGTGGTGCCCTTCACACTGTGCCACTGACTCATGGTGAGGAGCCCTTCACCTGGTGCTACTGATTCCAGGTGAAGCGCCCTTTACTCTGTGCCACTGACTCGAGATGAGGTGCTCTTTTACTCTGTGCCGCTGAATCCAGGTGTGGTGCCCGTCACTCTGTGCCACTGACTCCAGGTGAGGCGCCCTTTACTCTGTGCCACTGGTGCCAGGTGAGGCGCCCTTTGCTCTGTGCCACTGACTCCAGGTGAGGCGCCCTTTACTCTGTGCCACTGACTCCAGGTGAGGCGCCCTTCACCCTGTGCCACTGACTCCAGGTGAGGAGCCCTTCACTCTGTGCCACTGACTCCAGGTGGAAGTGCCCATTACTCTGTGCCAATGACTCCAGGTGAGGTGATCTTCACCCTGTGCCACTGACTCTCGGTGAGGTGCCCTTTACTCTGTGCCATTGACTCCAGGTGAGGCGCCCTTCACCCTGTGCCACTGACTCCAAATGACGTGCCCTTCACCCTGTGCCCCTAACTCCAGGTGGAGGTGCCCATTACCCTGTGCCACTGACTCCAGGTGAGGTGCCCATGACGCTGTGCCGCTGACTCCAGGTGAGGTGATCTTCACGCTGTGCCACTGACTCCAGGTGAGGTGCCCTTTTACTCTGTTCACTGACTCCAGGTGAGGCACCCTTCACTCTGTGCCACTGACCCGAGATGAGGCGCTCTTTTACTCTGTTCACTGAATCCAGTTGTGGTGCCCTTCACACTGTGCCACTGACTCATGGTGAGGAGCCCTTCACCTGGTGCTACTGATTCCAGGTGAAGCGCCCTTTACTCTGTGCCACTGACTCGAGATGAGGTGCTCTTTTACTCTGTGCCGCTGAATCCAGGTGTGGTGCCCGTCACTCTGTGCCACTGACTCCAGGTGAGGCGCCCTTTACTCTGTGCCACTGGTGCCAGGTGAGGCGCCCTTTGCTCTGTGCCACTGACTCCAGGTGAGGCGCCCTTTACTCTGTGCCACTGACTCCAGGTGTGGTGCCCGTCACTCTGTGCCACTGACTCCAGGTGTGGCGCCCTTTACTCTGTGCCACTGACTCCAGGTGAGGTGCCCTTCACCCTGTGCCACTGACTCCAGGAGAGACGCCCATAACTCTGTGCCACTGACTCCAGGTGGAGATACCCTTCACCCTGTGCCACTGACTCCAGGTGAGGTGCCATTTATGCTGTGCCACTGACTCTAGGTGAGGTGCCCTTTACTCAGTGCCACTGACTTCAGGTGTGGTGCCCTTTACTCTGTGCCATTGACTCCAGGTGAGGTGCCCTTTACTCAGTGCCACTGACTCAAGGTGAAGGTGCCCTTGACCCTGCGCCACTGACTTCAGGTGAGGCGCCCTTTACTCTGTGCCACTGACTCCCGGTGGAGGTACCCTTCAACCTGTGCCACTGACTCCAGGTGAGGCGCCCTTTACTCTGTGCCACTCACTCCAGGTGAGGCGCCCTTCACCCTGTGCCACTGACTCCAGGTGAGGAGCCCTTCACTCTGTGCCACTGACTCCAGGTGGAGGTGCCCATTACTCTGTGCCAATGACTCCAGGTGAGGTGATCTTCACCCTGTGCCACTGACTCTAGGTGAGGTGCCCTTTACTCTGTGCCATTGACTCCAGGTGAGGCGCCCTTCACCCTGTGCCACTGACTCCAAATGACGTGCCCTTCACCCTGTGCCCCTAACTCCAGGTGGAGGTGCCCATTACCCTGTGCCACTGACTCCAGGTGAGGTGCCCATGACCCTGTGCCGCTGACTCCAGGTGAGGTGATCTTCACGCTGTGCCACTGACTCCAGGTGAGGTGCCCTTTTACTCTGTTCACTGACTCCAGGTGAGGCTCCCTTCACTCTGTGCCACTGACCCGAGATGAGGCGCTCTTTTACTCTGTTCACTGAATCCAGTTGTGGTGCCCTTCACACTGTGCCACTGACTCATGGTGAGGAGCCCTTCACCTGGTGCTACTGATTCCAGGTGAAGCGCCCTTTACTCTGTGCCACTGACTCGAGATGAGGTGCTCTTTTACTCTGTGCCGCTGAATCCAGGTGTGGTGCCCGTCACTCTGTGCCACTGACTCCAGGTGAGGCGCCCTTTACTCTGTGCCACTGGTGCCAGGTGAGGCGCCCTTTGCTCTGTGCCACTGACTCCAGGTGAGGCGCCCTTTACTCTGTGCCACTGACTCCAGGTGTGGTGCCCGTCACTCTGTGCCACTGACTCCAGGTGTGGCGCCCTTTACTCTGTGCCACTGACTCCAGGTGAGGTGCCCTTCACCCTGTGCCACTGACTCCAGGAGAGACGCCCATAACTCTGTGCCACTGACTCCAGGTGGAGATACCCTTCACCCTGTGCCACTGACTCCAGGTGAGGTGCCATTTATGCTGTGCCACTGACTCTAGGTGAGGTGCCCTTTACTCAGTGCCACTGACTTCAGGTGAGGTGCCCTTTACTCTGTGCCATTGACTCCAGGTGAGGTGCCCTTTACTCAGTGCCACTGACTCAAGGTGAAGGTGCCCTTGACCCTGCGCCACTGACTTCAGGTGAGGCGCCCTTTACTCTGTGCCACTGACTCCCGGTGGAGGTACCCTTCAACCTGTGCCACTGACTCCAGGTGAGGCGCCCTTTACTCTGTGCCACTCACTCCAGGTGAGGCGCCCTTCACCCTGTGCCACTGGCTCCAGGTGAGGAGCCCTTCACTCTGTGCCACTGACTCCAGGTGGAGGTGCCCATTACTCTGTGCCAATGACTCCAGGTGAGGTGATCTTCACCCTGTGCCACTGACTCTAGGTGAGGTGCCCTTTACTCTGTGCCATTGACTCCAGGTGAGGCGCCCTTCACCCTGTGCCACTGACTCCAAATGACGTGCCCTTCACCCTGTGCCCCTAACTCCAGGTGGAGGTGCCCATTACCCTGTGCCACTGACTCCAGGTGAGGTGCCCATGACCCTGTGCCGCTGACTCCAGGTGAGGTGATCTTCACCCTGTGCCACTGACTCCAGGTGAGGTGCCATTTATGCTGTGCCACTGACTCCAGGTGAGGTGCCCTTTACTCAGTGCCACTGACTTCAGGTGAGGTGCCCTTTACTCTGTGCCACAGACTCCAGGTGAGGTGCCTTTTACTCTGTGCCACTGACTCCAGGTGGAGATGCCCTTCACCCTGTGCCACTGACTCCAGGTGAGGTGCCATTTATGCTGTGCCACTGACTCCAGGTGAGGTGCCCTTTACTCTGTGCCATTGACTCCAGGTGAGGTGCCCTTTACTCAGTGCCACTGACTCAAGGTGAAGGTGCCCCTGACGCAGTGCCACTGACTCCAGGTGAGGCGCCCTTTACTCTGTGCCACTGACTCCAGGTGAGGCGCCCTTTACTCTGTGCCACTGACTCCAGGTGAGGCGCCCTTCACCCTGTGCCACTGACTCCAGTTGAGGAGCCCTTCACTCTGTGCCACTGACTCCAGGTGAGGTGCTCTTCACCCTGTGCCACTGACTCCAGATGGAGGTGCCCATTACTCTGTGCCAATGACTCCAGGTGAGGTGATCTTCACCCTGTGCCACTGACTCTAGGTGAGGTGCCCTTTACTCTGTGCCACTGACTCCAGGTGAGGCGCCCTTCACCCTGTGCCACTGACTCCAGGTGAGGAGCCCTTCACTCTGTGCCACTGACTCCAGGTGAGGTGCCCTTCACCCTGTGCCACTGACTCCAGGTGGAGGTGCCCATTACTCTGTGCCAATGACTCCAGGTGAGGTGATCTTCACCCTGTGCCACTGACTCTAGGTGAGGTGCCCTTTACTCTGTGCCATTGACTCCAGGTGAGGCGCCCTTCACCCTGTGCCACTGACTCCAAATGACGTGCCCTTCACCCTGTGCCCCTAACTCCAGGTGGAGGTGCCCATTACTCTGTGCCACAGACTGCAGGTGTGATGTCTGTCACCCTGTGCCACTGACTCCAGGTGAGGTGCCCTTAACTCTGTGCCACCGATTCCTCCAGGTGGAGGTGCCCTTCACCCTGTGCCACTGACTCCAGGTGAGGTTCCCTTCACCCTGTGCCACTGACTCCAGGTGAGATGCCCTTTACTCTGTGCCACAGACTCCAGGTGAGGTTCCCTTCACCCTGTGCCACTGACTCCAGGTGAGGTTCCCTTCACCCTGTGCCACTGACACCAGGTGAGGTGCCCTTTACTTTGTGCCACAGACTCCAGGTGGAGGTGCCCTTCACCCTGTGCCACAGACTCCAGGTGGCGGTGCCCTTCACCCTGTGCCACTGACTCCAGGTGAGGTGTCCTTTACTCTGTGCCACAGACTCCAGGTGAGGTGCCTTTTACTCTGTGCCACTGACTCCAGGTGGAGATGCCCTTCACCCTGTGCCACTGAGTCCAGGTGAGGTGCCATTTATGCTGTGCCACTGACTCCAGGTGAGGTGCCCTTTACTCAGTGCCACTGACTTCAGGTGAGGTGCCCTTTACTCTGTGCCACAGACTCCAGGTGAGGTGCCTTTTACTCTGTGCCACTGACTCCAGGTGGAGATGCCCTTCACCCTGTGCCACTGACTCCAGGTGAGGTGCCATTTATGCTGTGCCACTGACTCCAGGTGAGGTGCCCTTTACTCTGTGCCATTGACTCCAGGTGAGGTGCCCTTTACTCAGTGCCACTGACTCAAGGTGAAGGTGCCCTTGACCCTGTGCCACTGACTCCAGGTAAGGCGCCCTTTACTCTGTGCCACTGACTCCAGGTGAGGCGCCCTTCACCCTGTGCCACTGACTCCAGGTGAGGAGCCCTTCACTCTGTGCCACTGACTCCAGGTGAGGTGATCTTCACCCTGTGCCACTGACTCTAGATGACGTGCCCTTTACTCTGTGCCACTGACTCCAGGTGAGGAGCCCTTCACTCTGTGCCACTGACTCCAGGTGAGGTGCCCTTCACCCTGTGCCACTGACTCCAGGTGGAGGTGCCCATTACTCTGTGCCAATGACTCCAGGTGAGGTGATCTTCAACCTGTGCCACTGACTCTAGGTGAGGTGCCCTTTACTCTGTGCCATTGACTCCAGGTGAGGCGCCCTTCACCCTGTGCCACTGACTCCAGGTGAGGAGCCCTTCACTCTGTGCCTCTGACTCCAGGTGAGGTGCCCTTTACTCTGTGCCACAGACTCCAGGTGGAGGTGCCCTTCACCCTGTGCCACTGACTCCAGGTGAGGTTCCCTTCACCCTGTGCCACTGACTTCAGGTGAGGTGCCCTTTACCCTGTGCCACAGACTCCAGGTGAGGTTCCCTTCACCCTGTGCCACTGACTCCAGGTGAGGTTCCCTTCACCCTGTGCCACTGACTCCAGGTGAGGTGCCCTTTACTCTGTGCCACAGACTCCAGGTGGAGGTGCCCTTCACCCTGTGCCACAGACTCCAGGTGGCGGTGCCCTTCACCCTGTGCCACTGACTCCAGGTGAGGTGCCCTTCACCCTGTGCCACAGACTCCAGGTGAGGTGCCCTTCACCCTGTGCCACAGACTCCAGGTGGCGGTGCCCTTCACCCTGTGCCACTCACTCCGGGTGAGGTGCCCTTCACCCTGTACCACTGACTCCAGGTGAGGCACTCTTCACTCTGTGCCACTGACTCCAAGTGAGATGCCCTTCACCATGTACCACTGACTCCAGGTGAGATGCCGTTTACTCTGTGCCACTGACTCCAGGTGAGGTGCCCTTTACTCTGTGCCACTCTCTCCAGGTGAGGTGCCCTTTACTCTGTGCCACTGACTCCAGGTGAGATGCCCTTTACTCTGTGCCACTGACTCCAGGTGAGATGCCCTTTACTCTGTGCCACTGACTCCAGGTGAGGTGCCCTTTACTCTGTGCCACTGACTCCAGGTGAGATGCCCTTCACTCTGGGCCACTGACTCCAGGTAAGGTGCCCTTTACTCTGTGCCACTGACTCCAGGTGAGGTGCCCTTTACTCTGTGCCACTGACTCCAGGTGAGATGCCCTTTACTCTGTGCCACTGACTCCAGGTGAGGTGCCCTTTACTCTGTGCCACTGACTCCAGGTGAGATGCCCTTCACTCTGGGCCACTGACTCCAGGTGAGGTGCCCTTCACCCTGTGCCACTGTCTCCAGGAGTGGTGCCCTTCACCCTGTGACACTGATTCTATGGAGATTCAACATTATCAACAAGTATGTGCTGAGGCACTCTGGCAATCTCCATGGCCACCTGTTCCGCTGGCTGACCCACTACCAGTCTGAGTTAACTCCTTGGCTGTCGCCAACCTTTGGTTCTGCAGACACAACGTAAACTTTAGTTATAATATATAGCGCATGCAGAGATATTGCTCTTCATTGTGTCTGTGCAATACAGTGCATATTCATATTGGTATGTGTGCAGGTAAATTAGCTGCTGCCACATCCAAGCCTGAATGCTGAAGCAGAGAATATGTGCAAGGTCCTGCACCTAATCTGCAGCATGCAGATGGCCCTGTTTCCGTGTCTATGAGCCAAGCTACTCACCTCACCAGACTGCACCAAGTCACTGAACCGTTTACCGCACTGTATCCACCATCTACAATAGTCTCCTCTGGTGCTCAGTGCTGCAACAAATTGAATCCGTGCCTCCTTGGTATCAGCAACAAAAAAAGCAGACTGTTTGCGATGGCCAACAGGGTATATGATTCCTCTTCTCATTGGCACCTTCTCTACTAGCTGCTGGTACTGGGGCAAGCATTGGTCAGCTGCTCCCATCGCTTCCAAACAGGCTGCTCTGGGCTACAATCTTTTCGTGAGAAGTGTGATGAACAAATGAGAATACAATTCTCTAATTCACTTTTGTGTGCTTACATACACTAACTATTCACACTGGGGCTGTGATTGAGGCTCCACACAGATGCTTGGTGCTGTGAATGTTGTGGCTGTCCCTCAAACTGCCCTATACTGGCTTACTCAGAGTGTCATGCTACTGCACTGTGCAAATATGAAGAGTCTGGTTCAGGGTCCACAGTGTGGATGCACCCCGAGAGAGGACTGGCAATAGGGCAAGTGGATGGGATGATGAGCAAGACAATGTTGTTCATTCATCCACTGAGCCTAACTAAGCTTACTACATCGCTGCACCTTATTGGCCTCAAGTAAGGGTGGCAAGATGCTGTCATCCCTATGGCTTCGTTTTGAGAACTCAGTGGTTTGGTTGAAACACATCTTTGATCAGGAAGCAGCAATCACAATGATCGCAAAGGAAAAGCCCACGATGGACTATCCGTTCCAGAATAAACTCATAGTCAGACAACATTTGCAGCTTTGACACTCACCTGAGGAAGAATGAGGTGGCGGAGCCAGTGTCGGTGACTCCCGCTGGGGTGGTCCCGGAACTCGACAATGCCTCGGACACCGCCCCCTCCTCCCCCCCCCCCCCACCCCCCCCACCCCCCACCCCCCCCCCCCCCCCCCACCCCACCCCCCCATCCCCGTCCCGGTGCATCTGATGGTGCAGCGGGCAGAGAAGGGTGGCACCACACCACCTGGGACACCCAAGTGACAGCCGGGCCCATCCAGGCCCTGTCTCTCCAGAGGACGGCCGTCAAAGGGGAACAATGTCACAGGGTGGGAATCACAACAGGCCGCCTCCACCCCTCATGTACTACCTGGGGATCCACCTAGATGTAGCATTGGGGCTCGTAAGGACAGAAAGGTAGAAACCAGTTAATTTAGCATGAGTGCAGCACAGTTTCGCGTTAGGGGCGAGGGCTAAATCTGTACAAATATGTTCACCATTTCACAAGAAACACCTGTTCACAATATTTCAACCTGCCTCGATGCTCTTTCAAAAGGGTGGGAGAGGGCGTTGGGCTTCAGCCAGGGACCCCAGTTACCCAACACTCACCGCCCTGGGATCCAGCCCCACTTCTATCCCTTTCCACCCCAAAACCCATCATCCCCACCCCAAGATTCAATGGGACCGTGTGATGGAATGGCCAGCTCGCATGCAGGGATCACCCAGGTGGATAGTGGAACGTACTACCCTGGATAAGAGTCAGATGTCGTCCAATAATGCAGAGCACCAGAGCTCATCGCAGAGCAGGCGATCATCATCCTCCAGCCCATGGGACTGGCCCGCTGATACTGCCAATCCAGGGCCCACAATCCATAGTGAGCCAGGTGTGAAACACGGGGGAGTTGCAAGGAGGGGTGTCCGTGCCGCTGGCCAGGCTCCCTAGTCAGTGAAACTGGAGGCAATTCGAGCTCGCCGGCCCTGGTGCCCATTGATGTGTTGGGTGTTCTGGATCACATACAGGTCACCAACACTTGAAGTAGTGCAACACTATTTTATTAAAAGGTTACCTATTTAAACATACTTGAACTGTGGGTAAATACGATGCTAGCTTTGCCTTGTCCTAACCAGTTGATGCACTCAGCACATGGTGAATGTCTGTGTTACAGGCTGTGAGCTCTGTCCTCCGAGCTAGCTGCTACTCGAATGAGTGGGAACTCTGATGCCCCCTGTCTTTATAGTGCATGTGCTCTCACTGGTGATTGGCTGCGGTGTTGTGTATGTTGATTGGTCCCACTGTGAGTCTATCAGTGTGTGTCTGCACCATGATATACTGGTGTATATTATGACATCCCCACTTTTATATTAAAAAATGTGCCTGCGTGACAATAAATAGTGTGTGGTGAATGTTCCTGACTACATGTGTGCGAAATATTTACAGGACTATGTACATAAAACTAAGCTATTTACATGGGAAGGTGCCTGGTGCAGAAAAAACAGTGTGTCACACAAATAACGAGATGAACACTATATACAAACCACTTGAACGATTAAACGGAAGAACAGAACAGACCAGAGAGTCCATTAGTGCACAAAGTACACAAATTGAGTCTCGGAGGTGGGGGACGAATTCTGGTTGACCCTCTCAAGGGTGGGTCGGGAGCCGCCGGCTGAGGAGCGGGCTGGACTGCGTCAGAGTGAGGAGGATGCAGAGTGACCGGAATCTCTGCATAGTCCAGGTCAGGGTCAACAGGAGGGCGTGGCACTGGCGGAGGATCACGTAGCGAGCGCAGAACGAGACGAAGGACACGTTGATTACGGCGCAGAATGGAAACATCCGGTAGACGAACCAGGAACGAGCTGGGAGCCACCTGCCGAAGAACCACAGCGGTTGCAGACCAGCCACCATCCGAAAGATGGATGCGGACGTTGTCATCTGGAGCGAGAGCAGGGAGATCAGCTGCACGGGCGTCATGAGCCGCCTTGTGCTGTGCCCAAGACAGTTGCATTCGTTGAAGGACCGGAACGTGGTCCAGGTCTGGGACATGAATAGACGGCACCGTCATCCTCAGGGTGTGACCCATGAGCAGCTGGGCTGGCGACAGGCCAGTGGACAGTGGGGCCGAGCGATAGGCCAGCAGGGCGAGGTAGAAGTCGGATCGCACATCGGCAGCCTTGCAGAGGAGCCGTTTGACTATGTGGACTCCCTCCTCCGCTTTGCCATTGGATTGGGGGTACAGGGGACTGGATGTCACATGCGCAAAGATGTATCTCCTGGCAAAGTTGGACCATTCCTGGCTTGCAAAACAGGGGCCATTGTCCGACATCACAGTGAGTGGGATGCCGTGACGAGCAAAGGTGTCCTTACAGGCGCAGATGACTGCAGACAATGTGATGTTGTGCAAACGTACCACCTCCGGGTAGTTTGAAAAATAGTCTACAATCAGAACATAGTCCCTGCCCAGCGCGTGGAACAGGTCGATGCCGACCTTGGACCAAGGGGACGTGACCAACTCATGGGGCTGTAGGGTCTCACGTGGTTGGGCCGGCCGGAACCGCTGACAGGTGGGGCAGTTGAGCACTGTGTTGGCGATGTCGTCATTGATGCCGGGCCAGTACACTGCCTCTCGGGCCCGTCGGCGGCACTTCTCCACGCCAAAATGGCCTTCGTGTAGCTGTTCCAAGACAAGCTGGTGCATGCTGTGCGGGATAACAATGCGGTCCAGCTTCAGGAGGACACCATCAACTACTGCCAGATCATCTCTGATGTTGTAGAACTGCGGGCATTGGCCCTTGAGCCACCCGCCTGCTAGATAGCGCATGACATGCTGTAGCAGGGGGTTAGCCGCAGTCTCGCGGCGAATTTGGACGAGGCGTTCATCCGTGGCCGGTAGATTGGAGGCCACGAAGGCCACATGGGCGTCAACCTGGCAGACGAATTCCACTGGGTCACACGGGGTGTTGACTGCCCTGGACAGAGCGTTGGCTATGATCAGGTCTTTGCCCGGGGTGTATACGAGCTGGAAGTCGTATCGCCGGAGTTTGAGCAGAATGCACTGGAGGCGAGGCGTCATGTCGTTCAAGTCTTTTTGTATTATATTTACCAGCGGGCGATGGTCGGCCTCGACGGTGAATTGGGGAAGGCCGTACACATAATCATGAACCTTGACGACACCGGTCAAAAGGCCCAGGCACTCCTTTTCTATCTGCTCGTAGCGCTGTTCCGTGGGGGTCATGGCGCGTGACGCATATGCAATGGGGGCCCATGATGAGGCCACATCATGTTGCAGGAGCACTGCCCCAATGCCAGATTGGCTGGCATCGGTCAAAATTTTTGTCTGTTTCGCTGGATCAAAAAAGGCCAATACCGGGGCCGTGGTAAGTTTTGTTTTAAGTTCTCTCCATTCGCACTCGTGGGCAGAAAGCCATTGGAAGTCTGTTGTCTTCCTGACCAGGTTCCTGAGAGCTGTGGTATGAGAGGCGAGGTTAGGGATGAACTTCCCTAGGAAGATGACCCTGCCCAGAAATCGGAGGACCGCCTTCTTGTCCTCTGGCGTTTTCATGGCTGTGATGGCGGCCACCTTGTCCGCATCCGGCCGCACACCCAACTGGGAGATGTTGGCCCCTAGGAACTTGAGTTCCGTCTGGCCGAAGGAGCATTTGGCTCTGTTGAGGCGTAGGCCCTGCTCCCGTATGCGTTTGAACACGCGCTGGAGGTGACTGATATGCTCCTGCGGGGTGGTGGACCAAATGATTATGTCGTCGACATAGACGCGAACACCTTCAATGCCTTCCATCATTTGTTCTATGATCCTGTGGAACACGTCTGACGCCGATATGATCCCAAACGGCATCCTGTTGTAACAATATCTGCCAAAGGGGGTGTTAAAGATACACAGTTTCCTGCTGGATCTGTCCAGTTGAACTTGCCACAATTCTTTAGAGGCGTCAAGTTTGGTGAGGAGCTTGGCGCGAGCCATCTCGCATGTGATCTTTTCGCACTTGGGGATTGGGTAATGCTCCCTCATTATGTTGCAATTCAGATCCTTTGGATCAATGAAGATTCTAAACTCGCCGGAGGGCTTTTTTACGCACTCCATGGAACTGACCCAGTCAGTTGGTTCGGTAACTCTGGGGATCACTCCTTGGTCTTAGCGGTCCTGCATGCACCACAGGCGTGGCGTTCTGTTTGAGTAGGATCTTGTAAGTAAATGGGAGCGTGCCCATGCCTTCAAAGACGTTGCGGTACTGGTCGATGATGGCGTTGAGTTGCACCCTGAAGCCAGCATCCTGGAAGGCAGACGCGTCATCAGGAGAGAGAGACGCCTGTGCGGCAAGCAGAGAGTCCTTTGAGAAGTCCACGATCTCGAAAGGAAGGATGGCTTTTCGTGACTTGTGCGTCACTTCCAGTTGGCATGAGCCGGTAAAAGGAATGATGTTGCCATTGTAGTCCAATAGCTGGCAGGCCGATGGAAGAATGGTTGGTTTGACACAAAGGCTTTGGAAAGCAGACCACGCCATGAGATTGGCGGAGGCACCAGTGTCCAGGTGGAATCGTATTTGGGACCGGTTGACCGTCAGGGTGGCACACCACTCACCGTCTGGATCGATGCTGTATACCGACAGCAGCTGGTGTCTTTGCTTCGGGGACAGCCCGCCTTTCGTTACGACACCGACTCGAAAAGGCGCCTTCGGGTCCTCGGTGTCACTGCTGTGCGGGAGGTCGGCATCGGACTCAGTGAATGTGGGTTGAACCACCCGAACATTCTTGCGAGGCTGGCTGAAGCAATATGAACTGGAAGGCTGAGCTACTCGACAGCAGGCAGCATAGTGGCCAAGTCTTCCACATCGTAGGCATTGTCGAGATTTTGCGGGGCATTGCCGCTTTAAATGGGCGGAGCCACAGTTGGCACACATCCTGACGTCAGAGCGTTTGCTGCGCCACCGCGCATGCGCGGTGCGGTCATGCATGGTGCACGCCTGCGCATTACTTTCCTCCACGTCGCCGTCACCTCGTTTGGTGCGTACAAGCGCGGGAGTCTGTGAAAAGCGCGCGAAATAGCCACCCTCATCCAGGTTGAGGCTCAATCACTTGGACCCGTTCCGCCTCGTGGGGACCTTGCCGCACCGTTTCAGCCGCTTGTATATGGGAGTACCGACTGGTGGCATTTTCATGTAGGACACAGGGCTCGATGGCGGTCGCTAGGGTGAGTTGCTTTACTTTGAGGAGCTGCTGACGTTGGGGGTCCGACTGAACACCGAAAACGATCTGTTCGCGTATCATGGAGTCGGAGGTGGGCCCGTAGCTGCATGATTGCGCAAGGATGCGGAGGTGCGTTAAAAAGGATTGGAAAGGTTTGTCCTTACCCTGCAAACGCTGCTGGAACACGTAGCGTTCGAAAGTTTCATTCACCTCTACGCTGCAGCGAGCGTGAAATCCGAGGAGAACCGTCTTGAACTTCGTCTTGTCTTCATCATCTGCAAAGGTGAGAGAGTTGAAAATGTGGATGGCATGGTCCCCGGCAGTGGAGAGGAGAAGAGCAATCTTTCTGATGTCCGAGGCGCCCTCCCTGTCCGTGGCTTCGAGGTAGAGCTGGAAGCGCTGTTTGAAAATCCCCCAGTTGGCCCCGAGGTTGCCGGCAATGCGGAGCGGCGGCGACGGGCTAATGTTGTCCATGTTGCAGAATGACAGAATGCTGGCGGAAGGCAGATCACTTGCAGGTAGGTCTAAGAAGTGCTAGTATGCAACCACGCCTGGTATCATGATGTGTTGGGTGTTCTGGATCACATACAGGTCACCAACACTTGAAGTAGTGCAACACTATTTTATTAAAAGGTTAACTATTTAAACATACATGAACTGTGGGTAAATACGATACCAGCTTCAACTAAAGACCTTTGCCTTGTCCTAATCAGTTGATGCACTCAGCACACGGTGAATGTCTGTGTTGCAGGCTGTGAGCTCTGTGCTCCTAGCTAGCTGTTACTCGAATCAACGGGAACTCTGATGTCCCCTGTCTTAATAGTGCGTGTGCTCTCACTGGTGATTGGCTGCCGTGTTGTGTATGTTGATTGGTCCCACTCTGTGTCCATCAGTGTGTGTCTGCACCATGATATACTGGTGTATATTATGACAGAGTTCACAGCCTCTGCCACCTGTGCCCAGCTATGGTGAAGCTGGCAGCTGGCAGCCTCTTTCCCGGGTTGGGGTACAGGGTCGCCCGCAAATCCTCCACGGCATCCAGCAGGGTCTCTAGCTCACATCCATAAAATGGAGTGCCGCTCTCCTTTCTATCTTGTTGGCTGGGATGCTGTGTGTGCGGAATGAAGTGTGTATATGCTGCTGGGGAGGGCGTGCCAAGATTAGGGGGCAAAATGAGGGGCACGGGGGAGTTCACTGCCTCCCTGCAAATGGACACTGATTTGTCCTCAATGCCCAGCACCGAGCAGCTGTCCTCCTTCGGTCTGTCACCATCATGGTCAGATTCCTCCACCACAGTGAGTGTTGCTTACATCACAGACCCACCAACCAGCTCTGACTCCACCACAATCCCACACCTAGTATCAATGACCGAGGGATCTTCCTCAGACTCCTCTCAGAGCTCTAGGCCAGAGAGAGGCAGTGACTCAGATCTTCGCTCTGCCCCGGGCAGCGGGTCACACAGCGAGCCTGGGATAAGCCCTGGACCCGAAACAGAGATGCCCGGCGCTAAAGGCTGGCCTGCTTCCACCGCTCAGTGACCAAGCATTTGGGATGCTGCTGCAATACCTTGACAAATCAATATGCTCCTCAGGGAGTTTCACGGGATGCAGATTTAAGGTCAGTATTTCTTTCGACCTCGGAGGAGCTCCATTCATGGCACTGTGGCAGTTCACCGTTGGTTGTTTTTCCTCCTGGAGTGTAGAATGGTGACCCATCAGGAGGGGATGCCATGTCCGTCTCATTGCGGGGATGTGGGAAAAATGGACATGTTTACCTGCCCGAGAGTGAGAGAATCCTCCCCTGCCCGCAGCGCCAGGGAGTGACGCCTCTTCCGGGGGAGGTCGGGCCTTAGTGAGACCTCCAATGGGAGTGGTTTCCCTCCCTTGCTCTTCCCACACAGACGTTCAACCCGCAGGTTTTTGGGCCTGACAAAGGTGTCCACTGGCCCAGGGTCACAGGTCCCATGGTCACATATCCCATCACTGCCAGACCTGGAATCCCATTCAGAAACAACACCTAGTTCGATATTTAGTGCTGAGATGCCGACTGGCCCGGGAAAACACGCGGACACAACACTAAGTTTGGAGTGGCAGGGGAAGAGATGAAATGGTGGTGGGCGACGATGCCCCACCCCATCGCAGGCATGGCACTACACGCCGTCCGCGGACAAAAAGATGGCGGCCTCCTCATGTGTGACCTCAAAGCTTCCCTCTGTGCATCCGTGCATTCCACCCGGGCCAGGCAGACAGAAATCTGGTGCTGGGAGGAGTAAATGTGCCTTGGGGGGGCACTTCCTGAAGGCTCAGGGGGACTGGTGGTCATCCCGAACCGTACCTCCCCAGCTGATGGAGGTGGGGGGAGGAGAGAAAGTGATGATAGTGTCGCCATCAAAGATATTGAGAGCGATCGAGAGAGAGAGCCACCGGCGAGAGGATGAAGGGTGGGGCACAAAGATGAACAGGTGCCCCAGGTCAAATAGAGTTTCTGGTCAGTAGGTGGGTGGAAGGACAGGGTATTCAGTGCAGCAGGGGCCCAAAGCGTTGTTTCTTCACCTCCTAGCCCTGTCTCAGCACAATCAGAAATAAAAAGGAGAAAAGTGTCGCCTTCCTTTGAAAAGCACCAACCGTCCAGTGTAGACTGAAGATTTTCAGACTGTGGATTTGAAGATTAAATTCAGCAGGCCCAAACAGTTCCAGTCTCTGTAATCCTCCTGCTCCTCCCTCTCATTCCAGGTTGTAGATGTTGAAAGGCCCAGGCCTAGTCCGAGGCCCATTCTTTACCCCAGTTTCAGATTCTAACCTGCAGTGCTGGTCTCTCACCTCTCTCTCTCTTTTTGTGTTCTTCAATAATTGCCCAGGACACCAAAGGTACACTCCCCCATCAGCAATGGCTGAGTCGAGGCAGTGAAAGCCTCTTCCTGCCCTAGAGAACAGAATTTTACATTCTGGAGGGTGATGTCTGACTGAGACCTCACCTTCAAAATCCCCCTCATGGATGAGGTCACCAGATTCATGTTTATGTAAACCTGTTGTAAATGGCAGTAGTTGCACATTCTCCCCTTGTCTGTGTGGGTCTCATCCCCACAATCCAGGTAGAACAAAGAACAATACAGCACAGGAACAGGCCCCTCGGCCCTCCAAGCCTGCGCCTGTTATATTATGTGATTGTAAAATGTTTTAACTCTTTGGCTTACTTCCAGAATGATCTGATGGTTGTAGTTCAATGAAACTATCAGTCTTCAAATTAAGCAAGTAACATTTAATGAATAACAAATATAAATATCAATGAGCTTGTTAACTCTTCTGCAACTATAACTGATGATTAAGTAAAGAAGAAGTATAAATAATGTTGTGGTAAACCACTGTTACTGTATTGTATATATTGTTTGTTGTCTCTGCCGGCTCTACCTGTGGCCCCTGCCCTCAGGCTCTGTGGAATGGTGGCCAACCTCTGGCCCTGCCCCAGTTCGGGATCAGTTGCCAGCAGGTTCTCGTTTAGTTTATTAAAGCCACAGTTTTGTATCAAAATTACATCAAGTTAATAAACTAAACGATTAAGATGGATGCAGCACTCAAGCCTGATCGACTGGAACTGGACCCCCAAGCCGCCGACGCCACTGCGACATTCGAGCACTGGCTAAGCTGCTTTGAAGCTTATCTCCAATCTGCCGCCGACGCCATCGCCGACATCCACAAGCTTCGAGTCCTCAATGCCCGGGTAAGCCCGCAGGTTTTCCTCCTTATCAGGGACGCTGCCTCGTACGAGGAGGCGATAACGCTGCTGAAGGGACAGTATGTAAAGGCAGTAAATGAGGTGTACACTAGGCACCTCCTTGCTATGAGGCATCAACGCCCCGGAGAATCGCAGGCCGAATTCCTGTGCGCCTTGCGTGTACTCGGCCGGAACTGTAGTTGTCAGGCGGTATCGGCTGTCCAGCACACGGAGCTGGTAATCAAGGACGCCTATGTCGCTGACATAAAATCTAACTACATCCGCCAGCGCCTGCTAGAAGAGGGTACACTCGGCCTCCAAGAGACAGTGCAGCTCTCGAATTCGCTGGAAGTGGCCTTCCATACCATGGATGCCTTCACCTCCGACCACGCGGGACCCTCGTGGACGTCGTGGGTGCCACCATCACCCGACCCGGGTGCGTCGCAAGCCTGTGCCGGGCATCAATCCGGCAACTCCGGAGGCCCGAGATGCTACTTCTGTGGCCAGGGTAAGCACCCCAGACAACGCTGCCCAGCACGGAGCGCGATCTGCAACGGGTGCAGAAAGAAGGGCCACTTCACCAAAGTCTGCCAGGCCCGACCTGTTCCTAAAGTTTCCAGACCCAGCAGCAGCAGAGCTGCGTGTTGCCTGTCGGGACTGCTCCAATCTACCACGTGGGGGCCATCATCTTCGACGCCACCCGCCACGTGCGACCCGTGGGGGCCGCCAACTTCGGCGCCACCCGCCACGTGCGACCCGTGGGGCCCGCCATCTTGGAATCACCCTGCCGCCTCCCGGAACCCCTGCCCATCCAGTTGTACGCTGGCCTCCGTTACTCTCGACCAGCCCACCCACCTTCCAAAGCTCGCCTCAATTACCCTCGACCAGTCTTGACCTCATTACCTCACTAAATTCATGATGGCCGTCCGGATCAATGGGCACGAGACGACATGCATCTTTGACTCCGGGAGCACTGACAGCTTCATTCACCCAGATATGGTAAGGCGCTGCTCCCTCCCAATTTTACCCATGACCCAGAAAATCTTCCTGGCTTCCGGATCACATTCCGTGGAGATCCGGGGGTACTGTGTCGCAACCCTTTCGGTACAGGGCGTAGAGTATGCTAATTTTAAGCTCTACCTCCTCCCACATCTCTGCGCTGCCCTATTACTGGGTCTTGATTTTCAGTGCCACCTCCGAAGCCTTACCTTGAAGTTCGGTGGACCCCTGCCCCCCTCACTATCTGTAGCCTCGCGACCCTTAAGATCTCTCCCCCTCGCTATCCTCACCCCGGACTGAAGCCCGTCGCCACTAGGAGCAGACGATACAGTGCTCGGGACAAGGCCTTTATCAGGTCAGAGGTCCTGTGACTCCTGCGGGAAGGGATCATGGAGCCCAGTACCAGCCCCTGGAGAGCCCAAGTGGTGGTCATCAAGACTGGGGAGAAGCACCGGATGATCATCGACTACAGTCAGACGATCAACCGGTACACGCAGCTTGATGCAAACTCCCTTCCCCGCATATCTGATATGGTCAATCAGATTGCGCAGCAACGAGTCTTCTCCACTGTTGACTTGGGGTCTGCGTACCATCAGCTCCCTATCCGCCCGGAGGACCGCCAATACACTGCCTTCGAGGCAGATGGCCGCCTCTACCACTTCCTCAGGGTCCCCTTCGACGTCACCAATGGGGTCTCGGGCTTCCAACGGGAGATGGACCGAATAGTTGACCAGTACGGGCTGCGGGCCACGTTCCCATATCTGGATAATGTCCCCATCTGCGGTCATGACCAGCAGGACCATGACACTAACCTCCGGCATTTCCTCCACACCGCTAAGCTCCTTAACCTCACATATAATAAGGAGAAATGCATTTTTCGCACAACCCGCCGAGCCATCCTTGGCTACGTGGTGGAAAACGGAGTCCGAGGGCCCGATCCCGACTGCATGCGCCCCCTCCTGGAACTTCCCCTCCCCCACTGCCAGAAGGCCCTGAAGAGATGCCTGGGATTCTTCTCCTATTATGCCCAGTGGGTCCCCAATTATGCGGACAAGGCCCGACCACTCATTAGATCTACCATTTTTCCCCTGATGGCTGAGGCCCGCCTGCCCTTCAACCGCATCAAGGCAGATATTGCCAAAGCTGCAAAGCACGTAGTAGACGAGTCCATCCCGTTCCAGGTGGAGAGCGATGCGTCTGACTTTGCCCTGGCCTCTACCCTCAACCAGGCGGGCAAGCCTGTGGCTTTCTTCTCCCGTACCCTTCAGGTCTCCGAAATTCGACACTCCTCCGTCGAAAAGGAAGCCCAAGCCATTGTGGAAGCTGTGCGACATTGGAGGCATTACCTGGCCGGCAGGCAATTCACTCTCCTCACTGACCAACGGTCGGTTGCCTTCATGTTTAATAACACGCAGCGGGGCAAGATCAAGAATGACAAGATCTTTCTTGTCATTTTGACAAGGTGCCACACAAAAGGTTGCTACATAAACTAAAGATGCATGGCATTGAGGGTAAAGTGGTAGCATGGGTAGAGGATTGGTTAACTAACAGAAAGCAGAGAGTGGGGATAAATGGGTGTTTCTCTGGTTGGCAACCTGTAACTACTGGGGTCCCTCAAGGATCAGTGTTGGGCCCGCAGTTGTTCACAATTTACATAGACGATTTGGAGTTGGGGACCAAGTGCAATGTGTCAAAGTTTGCAGACGACACTAAGATGAGTGGTAAAGCAAAAAGTGCAGAGGATACCGGAAGTCTGCAGAAGGATTTGGATAGGTTAGGTGAATGGGCTAGAGTCTGGCAGATGGAATTCAATGTTGGCAAGTGTGAGGCTATCCATTTTGGGAGGAATAACAGCAGAATGGATTATTATTTAAACGGTAAGATGTTAAAACATGCTGCTGTGCAGAGGGACCTGGGTGTGCTGGTGCACGAGTCGCAAAAAGTTGGTGTGCAGGTGCAACAGGTAATTAAGAAGGCTCATCGAGTTTTGTCTTTCATTGCTAGAGGGATGGAGTTCAAGACTAGTGAGGTTATGCTGCAATTGTATAGGGTGTTGGTGAGGCCGCATCTGGAGTATTGCGTTCAGTTTTGGTCTCCTTACCTGAGAAAGGACATATTGGCACTGGAGGGAGTGCAGAGGAGATTCACGAGGTTGATCCCAGAGTTGAGGGGATTAGATTATGACGAGAGGTTGAGTAGACTGGGACTGTACTCATTGGAGTTAGAAGGATGCGGGGGGATCTTATTGAGACATATAAAATTATGAAGGGAATAGATAGGGTAGATGCGGGCAGGTTGTTTCCACTGGTTGGGGAAAGCAGAACTAGGGGGCATAGCCTCAAAATAAGGGGAGGTAGATTTAGGACGGAGTGTAGGAGGAACTTCTTCACCCAAAGGGTTGTGAATCTCTGGAATTCCTTGCCCAGTGAAGCAGTTGAGGCTCCTTCTTTAAACGTTTTTAAGAAAAAGATAGATGCCTTTCTAAAGAATAAAGGGATTCGGGGATATGGGGTACGGGCCGGAGAGTGGCGCTGAGTCCACAAAGATCAGCCATGATCTCATTAAATGGCAGAGCAGGCTCGAGGGGCCAGATGGCCTACTCCTGTTCCTAGTTCATATGTTCTTATGTAAGATCCTGAGGTGGAGGATCAAACTTTCCACCTACAATTACGATATCTTGTATCGACCTGGGAAGCTCAATGAGCCCCCAGATGCCCTATCCCGCGGTACATGTACCAGCGCACAAGTAGACTGACTTCGGGCCCTCCACAATGACCTCTGTCACTTGGGGGTCACCCGTCTTTTTCATTTCATCAAGGCCCGCAACCTGCCTTACTCCACCGAGGAGGTCAGGACCATGACCAGGGACTGCCAGGTCTGCGTGGAGTGCAAACCGCACTTCTATCGGCCAGCCAGAGCGCACCTGGTAAAGGCTTCCCGCCACTTTGAGCGCCTTAGCATCGACTTCAAAGGGCCCCTCCCCTCTACTGACCGTAACGTGTACTTCCTCAACATTATTGCCGAGTACTCACGTTTCCCTTTTGCCATCCCATGGCCTGACATGACCTCTGCCACTGTCATCAAGGTCCTGTACCGTTTCTTCACCTTATTCGGTTTCCCCACCTACATCCATAGCGTTCGGGGTTCCTCTTTCATGAGTGATGAGTTGTGTAAAATCCTGCTGAGCAAGGGCACAGCCTCAAGCAGGACTACCAGCTACAACCCCCAGGGAAACGGACAGGTGAAGAGGGAGAACGTGACGTCTGGAAGTCCGTCCTTCTTGCCCTACGGTCTAGAAGTCTCCCAGTCTCCCGCTGGCAGGAGGTCCTTCCCGATGCGCTCCACTCCATCCGGTCGCTCCTGTGCACTGCCCCAATGAGACCCCTCACGAACGACTGTTTGTCTTCCCCAGGAATTCCACCTCAGAGGTCTCGCTCCCCTCCTGGCTGACAGTCCCAGGGCCCGTCCTCCTCCGGAAGCATGCGAGGAGTCATAAATCGGATCCCCTGATCGAAAGGGTTCTTCTCCTCCATGCCAACCCACAATATGCCTACGTGGCACACCATGACGCGCAGCAGGACACAGTCTCCCTTCGGGATTTGGCACCCGCAGGTTCCCCAGTGACCATCACCACCACCCCCGACCCTACACTGTCTCCCTCCACCGCTACTCGGCTACTTTGGAATTTGGCACCCGCAGGCCCCCCCAGTGACCATCACCACCACCCCCGCCCCTACACCGCCTCCCTCCACCGCTACTCGACTACTTCGGAATTTGGCACCCACAGGCCTCCTAGCGACCATCACCACCACCCCCGCCCCTACACCGTCTCCCTCTCCACCGACTGAACTACTGGACGAAGAAGAAGACGACACGCTCCCGGACACGCAGGTCCCGACACCAGTGCCCACACCACAGCTGGGACTGAGGCGTTCACGGCAGAAGGTCAAAACCCCCGACAGACTCGATCTTTATGTCCACTTCACCCCCGCCGGACTCTTTTTTTTTTAACAGGGGGTGAATGTGGTAAACCACTGTTACTGTATTATATACATTGTGGTAAACCACTGTTACTGTATTATATATATTGTGGTAAACCACTGTTACTGTATTGTATATATTTTGGTAAACAACTGTTACTGTATTGTATATATTGTTTGTTGTCTCTGCTGGCTCCGTCTGTAGCTCCTCCCCTCAGGCTCTGTATAAAGGCGGCTGAACTCTGGCCCTGCCTCAGTTCGGGATCAGTTGCCAGCAGGTTCTCGTTTAGTTTATTAAAGCTACAGTTTCGTTCCACAACGCGTCCTTGTGTAATTGATGGCACATCAAATGTTTAACTACGCATGCCAAATAAGCTGGATCTCTCTAACACTCTGCTATCTAGTCACTCCTGATACGAAGAGGCGGAAACATCCTCTGAGTACAGTTTATATACATACACCTGGTGCAGCCATCTTGTGGTTGTCCAGCACTATGATACAGTTGTTAACCCTTTACATACCAGCAGATATGCAGATCACGACAGTGCCAACCATGGTACCAGCCTAAACTAAAACCGTCTGTAGTTACGGAGTCCGTATCCTTCCTTCCAATCATATTCATATATTTGCCCAGATGCCCCTTAAATGCCGCTATTTTACCTACTCCCGCTACCTCCCCAGGCAGCGCGATCCATATATTTACCACCCTCTGTGTAAAGAACGTGCCTCGCACACCAGTTCTAAACTTTTCCCCACGCACTTTAAACCTATGTCCCCTAGTACTTGACTCTCTTACCCTAGGAAAGAGCATCCGACTATCCACTCTGTCCATACCACTCATAATCTTGTAGACCTCTATCGGGTCGCCTCTCAACCTCTGTCGTTCCAGTGAGAACAGACCGAGTTTATCTAATCTCTCCTCATAGCTCATGCCCTCCATACCAGGCAACATCCTAGTAAACTGCTTCTCTCCCCTCTACAAAGCATGCACATCCTTCTGGTAGTGTGGCGACCAGAATTGTACACAATATTCCAAATCAGACCTACCTAAGATCCTGCACAGCTGCAACATGACTTGCCAATTTATATGTTCAATGTCCCGACCGATGAAGGCAGGATGCCGGATGCCTTCTTGACCACCTTATCCACATGCATTGCCACTTTCAGTGATTGGTGGACATGCACGCCCAGATCTCTCTGCCTGTCAGTACTCGCAAGAGTTCTACCATTTATTGTGTAATTGCTACATGCATTGGAACTTCCAAAGTGCATTACCTCACACTTATCCGGATTAAACTCCAGCTGCCATTTCTCCGCCCAAGGCTCCAACCAGTTTATATCCTGCTGTATCCTCTGACAATCCTCTTCACTGTCCGCGACTCCACCAATTTTTGTGTCATCTGCAAACTTACAAATCAAACCAGCTATATTTTCTTCCAAATCATTTATATACACAACGAACAGCAAAGGGCCCAGAACTGATCCCTGTGGAACGGCGCTAGTCACAGCCTTCCATTCAGAAAAGCACCCTTCTACTGCTACCCTCTGTCTTCTGTGCCCAAGCCAGTTCTGTATCCAACTTGCCAGCTCTACTCTGATCCCATGTGACTTTTGTACCAGTCTACCATGAGGTACCTTGACAAAGGCTTTACTGAAGTCCATGTATACAAAATCTATTGCCTTTCCCTCATCTATAACCTTTGTCACTTCCTCGAAAAACTCGATCACATTAGTGAGGCACGACCTGTCCTTCATAAAACCATGCTGTCCATCACTAATAAATCCATTTGTTTCCAAATGTGAGTAAATCCTATCTCTAAGAGTCTACCACTGACATAAGGCTCACCGGCCTATACTTTCCTGGATTATCCCAGCTGCCCTTCTTAAACAATGGAACAACATTGGCTACTCTCCAGTCCTCTGGAACTTCACCTGTAGCCAATGAGGATACAAAGATTACTGTATCCAGCAATTTCCTTCCTTACCTCCCACAGTATTCTGGGGTAGATCCCATCAGTCCCTAGCGATTTATCTATTTTAATGCTTTTTAAAATGCCCAATGCCTCCTCTTTATTAATATCAACATGACTTATAATATCTACACACTCTACCCTATACTCCTCATCCACCAAGTCCTTTTCTTTGGTGAATACTGAGGCAAAGTATTCATTTAGTATCTCTCTCATTTTGTCTGGTTCCATACATACATTCCCTCCAATATCCTTGAATGGATCAACCTGTTCTCTGGCTACCTTTGCCTTTATATATGAAACGCCTTCAGATTTTCCTTAATCCTGTTTGCCAATGACATATCATGACCCCTTTTAGCCTTCCTAACTCCTACCTTAAGTTCCTTCCTACTCGCTTTATATTCTTCAAGGGCTTCATCTGTCCTAAGCCTGTTAGACATTATGAGTGCTTCCTTTTTCTTTTTGACAAGTTTCATAATATCCCTCATTATCCAGGGTTCCCTGGTATCCAGGGCAGCACGGTGGCATTGTGGTTAACACAATTGCTTCACAGCTCCAGGGTCCCAGGCTCGATTCCCGGCTTGGGTCACTGTCTGTGCGGAGTCTGCACGTCCTCCCCGTGTGTGCGTGGGTTTCCTCCGGGTGCTCCGGTTTCCTCCCACAGTCCAAAGATGTGCAGGTTAGGTGGATTGGCCATGCTAAATTGCCCTTAGTGTCCAAAATTGCCCTTAGTGTTGGGTGGGGTTGCTGGGTTATGGGGATAGGGTGGAGATGTGGGCCTTGGGTAGGGTGCTCTTTCCAAGAGCCGGTGCAGACTCGATGGGCCGAATGGCCTCCTTCTGCACTGTAAATTCTATACTTGCCACCTTTATCTTTCATCCTCACAGATACATGCCGGTCCTGAATTCTAATCAACTGACATTTGAAAGCCTCCCACATGCCGGATGTTGCCGTGTCAACACTCTCCAGATCCTGCCTAATGCTGTTGTAAATAGCCTTCCCCCAGTCTAAAACCTTCACCTGAGGACCACTCTTGTCCTTTTCCATAAGCAACTTGAAACTTACAGAAGCATGATCACAGCTCCCGAAATGATCTCCGACTGAAACTTCAATCACCTGGCCGGGCTCATTTCCCAGCATAAGATCTAACATGGTCCCTTTCCGAGTTCAGCTATTTACATATTGTTTCAAGAAACTCTCCTGGATGCCCCTTACAAATTCTGCTCCACAACTTGCCTCCAGCAGCAAGTGTGACGCAGTCAATTTAGAGAAAAATCATCCACTATGACAACCCTATTGTTTATGCATTGTTCCAAGATCTGTCTGCATATCTGCTCCTCTATCTCCCACTGGCTGTTCGGAGGTCTGTAGTAAACCCCCAACACTGTGACAGCACCCTTCCTATTCCTGACCTCTACCCATATTACCTCGCTGCCTGAACTCTCCAAGATATCCTCCCTCAGCACGGTTGTGGTATTCTCCTTAATCAATAATGCAACTCCCCACCCCTTTTGCATCCCCCCCCATCCTGCATCTAAATCCTGGAATGTTTAGTTGCCACTCCTGTCCCTCTTTCAACCAAGTTTCTGTAATAGCAACAACATCATAATTCCACGTAATAATCCAAGCTCTAAGTTCATCTGGTTTAACCATTGGGACTGGTTTAGCACAGTGGGCTAAACAGCTGGCTTGTAATGCAGAATAAGGCCAGCAGCGCCAGTTCAATTCCCGTATCGGTCTCCCTGAACAGACACCGGAATGTGGTGACTAGGTGCTTTTCACAGTAACTTCGTTGAAGGCTACTTGTGACAATAAGCAATTATTATTATTATTATCTGTCTTATTTGAAATACTCCTCGCATTGAAACTAATACACTTCAGCTCACCAGCGCTGCTGCGTTGACCAACGACTCCCTGCCTGCTTTTCTTCTTATTTTTACTGGCCTTAGTCTGTAACTCTCCCTCAATTATTTCTCCCGCTGACCTACTGCTCTGGTTCCCACACCCTGCCATAAAAGGCAGTTCAATCTGTTTCTCTGAATTCCACTTTTCTCCTTATTAGCTTTTGTCTCTGTCCCCTCTTTACTACCCTCTGACTTCCTGCATTGGTTCCCATTCCCCTGCCACATTAGTTTAAACCTCCCCAACACGTAAGCAAACAACCCCCTTAGGACATTGGTTCCAGTACTGCCCAGGTGTTGACCATCCGATTTGTAATGGTCCCACCTCTCCCAGAACCGGTTCCAATGTCCCAGAAATCTGAATCCCTCCCTCCTGCAACATCTCTCAAGCCACGCATTCATCCTGTCTATCCTGTCATTCCTACTCTGACTAGCACATGGCACTGGTAGCAATCCAGAGATTACTACCTTTGAGGTCCTACTTTTTAGTTTAGCTCCTAACTCCTTAAATTCAGCATGTAGGACCTCATCCCGTTTTTTTTACCTACATCATTGGTGCCTATATGCACCACAACAGCTGGCTGTTCACCTTCCCCCTTTAAAATATCCTGCAGCCGCTCTGAGACATCCAGGACCCTTGCACCCGGGAGGCAACGTATCTTCCTGGAGTCTCGTTTGGGTCCGCAGAAACACCTGTCCATTCGCCTTGCAATCGAATCCCCTATCACTATAGCTCTACCATTCTTTTTCCTGTCTTCCTGCACAGCAGAATCAGCCATGGTGCCATGAACCTGGCTACTGCTGCCTTCCCCTGGTGCCTTCCCTTGAAACGTGCTACCCACGACTCCCTCAGCATTGTGGATGCTCCAAAGTGAGGTGGATTGGCCACGCTAACTTGCCGCTAAACTGCCGCTTAATTGAAAAAAATAAATTGGGTACTTTAAATTTCTTTTAAAAAAGTAACTGGCAGCAGTGTGACTTCACTCCGGCGCCCACTCTTTCGGTGGGTCGGTGCAGACTCAATGGGCTGAATGGCCTCTTTCTGCACTGAAGAGATTCTATAATTCTGTGATTAACTGCATCAAAAACAGTGGAACCCATTTTCCCATAACTGAGTTATTTTCACTTATCGATCATCATTTTGTTTTGAAGGACAATGCTTGTCTTTCAAAATTCCCTTTGATTGCAAAAAAACCCATGCTGAAGCAGTGCACTTTACATGAAAACCATTCATTGCTTCTGCTTAATAACCTCAGCCTGAGGCATTGGCCTTGATCTAGCATGGTCAGCTTTTTGACACCTTGAGGCTTCTGTAATAATAGATTTTATTACTTTGTTAAAGCTTTAAGAGACTTCTAATGCAGATATGAATGGATTTCAAAACCTAATCTTTTGACAGTTACAGATTAAACTTTGCTAATTTATTTCAGTTGATACTTGGAAATTGAACACCAAAAGAAAATCAGGAATTAAAATTACTGTCTTTGTTCATTTCTTTGAAAAAAAATTAAAAGGGAGTAGAAAATGGATTTGTTCCAAATCTATAGATAGAATTTAACCGAGGCACCATCTGCCTGTTGCGGATATGAAAAATCATGATAGTATATCATAGAATCCCTACAGTGCAGAAGGAGGCCATTCGGCCCATCGAGTCCGCACCGACCCTCCGAAAGAGCACACTAGCCTAGGCCCACTCTCCTACCCAATTCCCGTAACCCCACCTAATCTTTCGACACTAAGGGGCAATTTAGCATGACCAGTCCACCTAACCTGCACATCTTTGGACTGTGGGAGGAAACCTGAGCACCCGGACGAAACCCACACAGACAAGGGGAGAACGTGTGAACTCCACATAAGCAGTCACCCAAAGTTGGAATTGAACCCAGGTCCCTGGCGCTGTGAGGCAGCAGTGCTAACCACTGTGCCACCGTCCTATCATGGTGTGAATGGAAGAAAAGCAGGGAGTTCTCCCTGAGTGTTTTTAACTTGTTCTTAGGATGTTCGGGTTTGGTGTCACCTAGAAACTAGAGCAGTAGGATATTAATAAATTATCCAGGCTCAAGACCATTTTTTGTCAAATTGAAAGTTGGCAGGAATGAGATTTAAATTCCTCTCAGTTATCTCGTCTGTGCCATAATCATTACAACAACACCGTAGAATGTCTTCATCAGAAATTCTCCATAAACCAATACTGACAACGAAAAAACAAATGAACTGGTCCTGATTTTGATATTTTATTTGTGGAATCTTGCTGTTTATTTGCTGCAATTTCTCACATAGCTATCCTTTCCAAAGCAGTAATTCATTGGCTGCAGAGCAAGTTAGGATGTTTTGTGGATTTGAATAACACACTACATCAAAACAACAAACTGAAACTTTTTTTCCATTATTTTATTTTCTCTCTCTTACTCGTCCTCCTTCCTTCCTCCCTACTTTTCATCATTGAAAGATGCGTACCAGTTAATCGAGGTGGATTTCTACCACCCCACACACATCTCCTCTCCTCTTGTGTTCATTTCACCTGTTTTACACCGGAACTGCTCCATCTATCCTCTTTGCATATCCATGGTGATGCTTATTAAAGTATTTCAATTTATATTCAAAGCAGCGTCAAACCATGCATTTATTGCTTGTCAATGTACAAAAGCAATCCAAAAATGCTTTCTTAAATCATGTTGCAGCTGGTCTTTTCTACATTGCTGTCTCCACAACTAGACAGTAGAGATCAAAATTAACGAGCCTTCCAGCAAAAAGAAATATTACTGCATTGAGCAACTGCTTTGAAAAAAGACAGATGATAAATACTTGATTGTGAGGGCGGGGTAGAAGTAGACGTTGTGTTACGCGGTGTGGAGGACAATAACTCCTGAGTCACTGGGACCTTGCACAGCAGCAAAATTGTCTGGACAGAGATGACTTGTGTAGGCGAGAAGAAAGAAAAAGAATTTGCATTTGGAAAGTTTCGCCAGATTTCTCAGTTCATTGGGATTCTCTTTTCCCGCTGGCAGCGCACCCCCACCCGTGGGTTTCTTGGCAGCATGGGGCGGCTTCAAAGAGAAATCCCATAAACAAGTGGCGGAAAAAGAGAACCCTGCCACCAGTGAAAAGCCATAAGTCCAGAAGACCAGAAGACAGCCACAGGGGATTCCTGCACTGACTGTGTCGTGTTGGGTGTTCCGATATACAAACGAACCAACACGGTTGTAGATGGTACAACTCTGTTTTATTATTCTGTACAATAACTACTGTATACTTCTGGTTGTGGTTCATACTTTACCCGTTAACCTGTGGACCCAGCCCTGGCACTATCTTAGAGAGGCACTCAGCACATGGTGTATGTCTGAGTGGCACGCTGTGAGCTCTGTGCTCTGAGCTATCTCCTGGTGGAAAATGAGCGGGAACTGTGGTGTTCCCTGTTTTATAATGTGTGCTCTCACTGGTGATTGGCTGTGATGTTGCGTGTGTGTTGATTGGTCTGTCTACCTGTCCATCAGTGTGAGTGTGTGATTGCACCATGATATGTTAATATGGATATCATGCCCTTTCTCGCGGTCACCCATCTCTCTGCCTGCACCTTGGGTGTGACCACGTCTCTATAACTCCTATCGGTGACGCTTTCCGCCACCTCCATGCTCCTTAGTGCATCCAACTGCTGCTCCAACCGAACCACGTGGTCTGTGAGGAGCTGCCATTGGTTACACTTGCTGCAGATGTAGTCAACCGGAACACTGGAAGCGTCACAGAGCTGCCACATCGCATAGTTGGAGCACTGCACCCCGCTGACTAACATTTATGCACCAGCTAATTAATTTAAAATAAACATTTGAATTATTGTTAGATTGAGTTACAATTAACTATATGGCCCTGATGCTAGATTTTTACTGTAAAATTAAATGCTAAATACTAATCTCTGCCCTCAGGTTTAGTTATTCCACTATCTATGTAATCAATTAGATTTAATTACTTGTTCAATTTTTTTCCCAAATTTAACAGATTCCCAACCAGCCAATCAGGTCACAGCTTTACTATGATGTCACTTCAGTCCCCCCCCCCCCCCTGCCAAATTGAAGAGGTATTAAGGTATTAAAGGTATTAAAATCACTTACCTATTCAGGATGCTTTCTGGATCTCTCCCTGCAGATTAGCAGTGGCGCGCTGCTGAGAAACACAGGGCTGGGGGAAAGGACAGTCCAGACGGGTGTCGCTCCCTCCCAAGCTCAAGACCTGTCAAAATACTTCACAGCCAATGAAAAATCGATGAATTGCTATCACTAATGTAACATGCAAGACACAGCAGCCGAATTGTGCACAGCAAATACTCACAAACAGAAATGAGACAATCACCAGATACCAGAACTACCCTTCAAACTAGAGTGCCTTGGAACCTTTTGCAGCGCGGTAGCACAGTGGGTAGCACTGTTGCTTCACAGCTCCAGGGCCCCAGGTTCAATTCCACGCTTGGTTCACGGTTTGCACGTTCTCCCCGTGTCTGCGTGGGTTTCCTCCGGGTGCTCCAGTTTCCTCCCACAGATCCCGAAAGATATGCTGTTAAGTAATTTGGACATTCTGAATTCTCCTTCTGTGTACCTGAACAGGCACCGGAGTGTGGCGACCAAGGGCTTTTCACAGTAACGTCATTGCAGTGTTAATGTAAGCCTAGTTGTGACAATAATGATTATTATTATGTTCCCTTCAAAGGGCTGACAGGTCCCTGATGTGACATATCATCTAAAAGACACATCTCCGACAATTCAGGTCTCCCTCAGTACTGGACTGACGGGTGAGCCTAAGTTTTGTATGCAAATCTCAGGAGTGGGACTTGAGCCCGTGACCAGCTCTAAGATTTTGAAGGGTACTGTGCTTGCAGAACTGCTCCGTTTCTGGCTAATGGAACTGAAAGATCTCCAAGTTATCTGGCCTTACTCTGAAGCCAAATAGGTAACACAGGTACTTAGAATGAAGATGTTCACAGCTTCTTTCGCCTGTATATGAGCTATCACAGAAGTGAGGTAGCATTACCACAGGCTCATAGCTGCACTTTGAAAATTGAAAGTGACCTTGCGTTGGTGCAAGCCAAGGACCTGGACAATAATGTGCTGGAAATGTGTCTGTGCGGTATGCCCAGAACTCAGCACTGTGACATATGGAGAATGTTTAAGTTGGTACGCTCCACCATTTATCAAATTGCAAGTAGGAGCAGCTGTTGTCTTGGCTTGTTTACTGCAAACGTTCTGCACCACTCATCCTGTCAGTTTTCAAAGTCAGGCCCATATTACGACCCCAGACCAGACCCGAAAAGTGGCTATGATACTTGGACAGAAACCACAATATTTTATTTTAGTTTTGTAAAACTGTGAGGAAAGGATACCTCATTCCAGGTGCGATTTCTCACAAAATAGGGATATGGTATAATAAATAAAACTTTATTACTAACACAGTATTAAAATATCTTTAACCCCACACGAGAAAAAGAGCTTACAATTACCCCTTAAACAATGCTAATCAACACAGTGAAAAAATAACCCTTAACTGCTATATTTATTTCTACTCAAACAATAAAACTATCTCAGATCCCAATCCACTTTTAAATACACTTAGCACTCGGGAATACTTGGTGTATAGAGATGTCTTTTGAGACTGTCTGAAAAGATAAATCTGAACCCTGTAGGAACAATGCAGAGTCTCTGACTGTATTCTTTAAGAAACTTCTCAACTTGCCTTCCAGCCACTGAACCACAATACCTGAATGCTTCAACCCCTGGCTCCTCCCATTAACTACATCGTCTTGCTCAGCTGAACACAATGGGGGCGATTCTCCGATATTGAGGCCAAGTGTTCGCGCCGTCGTGAACGCCGTCGCGTTTCACGACAGCGCAAACAGGGCCCACACATGACCTATTCTGGCCCCCACAGGTTAGCTGGCCTTACGTGGCTCCAAATGGGCGCCGCGCCAACCCGCACATGAGCAGTTGTGGCAGCCCAATCCTGCGCATGCGCAGTTGGGCCGCGCCATCCTGCGCATGCGCGGGGAGCGTCTTACGCACGCCGGCCCCTCACCAACGTGGAGCCGGTGTTCTGAGGCCGCGCGCGGAAGGAGGCGGGCCCCGGGGGGGAAGCCGGCCCGCCAATCAGTGGGCCAGACCCCATCGGAGGCCACCATGGTGAAGGAGCCCCCCTCTCCCCCCCACAGGCCGCCCTCCCAGCGTTCCCGCAGAGTTCCCGCCGGCAGCGACCAGGGGTGGACGGCGCCGGCGGGAACCTGTCAAGTCGTAGCGGACGCTCGGCCCATCCGGCCGGAGAATCGCCGCTCGCCAGTTCTCCGAGTGGCCCGTGCGAATCGTGCGCCACTGGTTTCCGGGGGGGGGGTGGAGGAGAATCGCGTGCGGCGGTCAGGGCAGCGTGGCGTGATTTGCGTGGCGCCCCAGTGATTCGCCCACCCGGCGTGGGGTGGGGGGGGGGGAGAATAGCGTCCCTCGTCTCTAATTTACTTTGCAGGGAACCCTCTTAATATAAACAAAAATCAATTAGGTCAAACGTTTACAATGCTTTAATTGCACCTCTGACTCCCAAAAAGCCAAGCTGTCTTGCAAACCAGGAGTTTTAAAAATACTACTTCAGCAGTCATACACGCACTAACCCAAGCTTTTAACCCTTACTGCACCAAACAAAAAATACAATGGGCAGGATTCTCCGTCGGCCGGCGCTGAAATTGGGAAAGGCAATTGGGCAGAGTATTGGTTTTGACGCTAAAATCGTGGCGGACACCAGGTTCACGCCAAATCGCAATTCTCCAGTGCCTCGACAAGGGCATCAATGTGTTCCAATGCACATACAATAAATGCCATTTTGATATTATTAGCAGGCCTGACCCAGTATTCTCCAGGGCCTCCACGATCCTCCGCCTCCACTGTGGGGAATTCCTGATGGCGACGTTCACTTGTGCTTTTAAAAATCGGAAAACAGGCGCTGTTGCTGCTGAGAGAGAGAGAGGGTGTTGAAGAAGTCTCCAACATCGCTATAGTGTATTGCCAGTTTTGGCGCTGGCCGGGGAGCTTCTGCCAGGGCCGGGCAAGTAGTGGGGGGTGGCCAGGAGGTAGGCTCTGGGGTCGGGGTGGACGGGCACAGAACATCATTGTTGTGGCCTTTAAGGCAGCCATGCAGCTGTGCACGCCGCTGATGGTGCACTGTGAACTTAGTGCCATGGGTCATATGACTGTCCCCCCAGCCTACCCCCCGAGTGCCCTCTGGCCCCAGCTGATCCATCAACAGGGTGGGCGCACTCCAGCGCAATTAGTGCCATCTAGTTGGCTGGGGTGAGTGTGTGGGGGGAATGAAGTGTGTATATGCGGCTGTAGCTTGTCAGCCTCCTGCGTGGCAATCCCGAACCCGACTAATCCGGCACCATTTTTCATTGGAATCCATTGTGATTTGTGCAGCACCAATGCTAGCCCCTCAACGGTCGCTGAATCAGTTCAGGTGTGACGCAAGTTTTGCTGTCGTGGAAGTCCACGAATCCTGTCCCGGCGTCAGCACTTAGTCTCAGGAACGGAGAATACAGCCCAATATATCTGAAATTTCCACATTCATCACACCTGATAGCTACTATTCAGTTACACTTACTGGTGGCAGGACTCACAGGAGACTCGTGAAAGAGGCTGTTAACATTTTCATTATAACTGCAGTGTTACCTTTTTGTCTTTAGAGTAAGGTCAGCCAACTTTCAGTTACATTGGCCAGAAATGGAGCAGTTCTACAGACACATTACCCTTCAACATTTCAGGGCATGGCATCTCAACCACAGTCATAGAGAGAGCGCAATGAAGGTTCACCAGATTTGTTCGAGGGATGGTTGAACTGTCTTATGAAGGGAGATTGGGTAAATTGGACCTGAATTCTCTAGAGGTTTGAAAAATGAGAGGTGATCTCATTGAAACCCACAAAGTAATTAAAGGACAGACAGGGCAGATGCAGATAAGATGTTTTTATTGGTTGGGGAGTCTAGAACCAGGGCACAATTTCAAAATAAGGGGGAAGCCACTTAATATCGAGATGTGAGAAATTTCTTTGCACAGGGGGTTGTGAATCTTTGGTATTCTCTACCCCAGAGGGCTGTGGAAGCTCAGTCAATAAGGATGCTTAAAGCAGAGATTGATAGGTTTCTGCTTAACAATAACAAAAAGGATTATGAGGATAGTGGGTATAAAAGACATTGAAGTGTCTGAACAGCCATGATCATATTGAATAGTGAAGCAGGTTTGATGGGCTGAATGGCCTCCTCCTATTCCTATGATCCTATGTTCCTGCAATGAGAAGGTAGGGTCTTGTAACATATCTGGTGAGCTAGGTGTTCAAATCTTGAGAAAATTGGATCACTGAGCCAGGTTAAGTGGCATCAAAATAAGGAACCCTCTCTGAAACAGGTTTTGGCCAGTCTAAATTTCCTTGCATTTGACAATAATTGGTCGAATGAACTGACCCTTCTCTGATGGTGTTGTGGCTGATGCTGAAAAGCAAGCAGCAGGCGGATATTTCTTGTGGGATCTGGGTGTCGCTGGCTAGGCTTGCATTTGTTGCCCGTCCTTAATTGCCCTTGAGAAGTTGGTGGTGAGCTGCCTTCTTGAACTGCTGCAGTCCATGTGGTGTAGGAACATCCACAGTGCTGTTAGAAAGGGAGTTACAGGAATTTGACACAGTGACAGTGAAGGAACGACAATATATTTCCAAGTCAGGATGGTGAGTGACTTGGAGGGGAGCCTCCAGGTGGTGGCGTTCCCAAGTATCTGCTGCCTGTGTCCTTCTAGATGGTAGTGGTTAGGGGTTTGTATGGTGCTGCCTAAGCAGGCTTGGTGAGTTCCTGCAGTGCATCTTGTAGATGGTACACATGGCTGCCACTGTCCGTCAGTGGTGGAAGGAGTGAATGTTTTGCGATGGGTTGCCAATCAAGTGGTCTGCTTTGACCAATATAAATAGAATTTTACCACAAGGAAATTATGCGCTTTGAGAAGGTAAGACATTGGGGAAAATAGGAACCTAACTTGGCTGGAGGGGAATACATGTGACATGTTGGAACATTTATTACTTTCTCCTTACATATATGCCACAGATGTTGGATTTCCGTTAATATTTCAGCCAAATAAGCACGCATTAGGTGTAAGCTTAAAGGGTGGACATCAGTTGGGTCCGAAAACATGGGACCTTGTCCTTTGACGTTTCACTGATTGCTGGACAGTGTGAATCTTCTCCAGCTGTCAGGGAAAGGCATTGCTGCCAGGAAATAAAATCTCAGTCCTTTAAAACACTTGTGTGGGAGTAGATTTAACAAACGTGGCAGATGAACAGCATTAGAGCTGACTTTTTTTTAGATATTTCCATAACAAACACAGGAGGAACAGAAACATCTGATTCACCAGCATGTTTTTGGAGTTGGCCTCTATTTAAACATGTTAAATTGTAATTGTTTTATCAATATGATTCATTGGCAGGGGGTTCGGCAGGGCACATCTTGTCTTTGTGTGATATTGTAAAAATGGGTGATAATGACTTGGCAGCACATATTATATTATTGCACTAAAAGATAGTAAGGGCAAATTTTACCTAACTGATACTTCATGAACTACTTTCTGTGATCTATTTTTGTGCGATATTCCCTAAAATTGAATTGCAATCAAACAACTATTACACCTCCTCACTACCTAACATTATCTTAGTTACATTGTTATCTGCGTTCCTGTAGTGTTTATCTTGCTGTCAGCCAACATCACATGGTTAAATGTTAAATATCCATTCCATTGTGCTGGTCTGTTCAGACACTGTAGCGTTCAATGGTTTAATGGATCTTTGAGTACATTTGTCTATTTACTGATTTATGTTCACTGTTTATTTGCTGATTGAACCTGGACAAGTAGCTTCTGAGAGCTAAAGTAATTAATATGGGCGGCATGGTGCCACAATGGTTAGCACTGCTGCCTCACAGAGCCAGGGTCTTGGGTTCAATTCGGCCTTGGGGAACTGTCTGTGTGGTGTTTGTACTTTCTCCCCGTGTCTGCGTGGGTTTCCTCCAGGTGCTCTGGTTTCCTCTCACTGTCCAAAGATGTGTATGTTAGGTGGATTGGTATGTTAAAATTGCCCCTAACTGTCCAAAGATGTGCAGATTAGGTGGGGTTATGGGGATGGGGCGGGGGTAGTTGGCCTAGGTAGGGTGCTCTTTCAGAACGTCGGTGCAGACTTGATGGGCCAAATGGTCTCCTTCTGCACCATCGGTATTCTGTGGATTCCATAAGCTTCCAGAAAAGCCTGAGTTGTGTGACAGATATAGTATTTTAGGTATATTGGATTATTATATTGGATTATAAACATTTGGCAAATGAAGGGTTAAAAGCCTGGCGTTAGAGAGTGTTTGACTGCAGTAGTTATGTTTTTAAAAGAATCTTGTTTTGCAAGACCAGAAAACTTTTAGGAGCCAGAGGTGAAATTGACCAGAGTAAAAAGCCTGGGCTAATGCACTGTTGTTTGAATAGAGGAGAGTCTTTGGGGTGTTAATGGGCGGGATTCTCCATTTTAGCGGCAGAGTGTTGATGCCATCGCAAACGCTGGAGCGTTTTACGATAGCATCATCTGGCCGCTAGGAACAGTGATCCCCCAACAGGGGGCCAGCATGGCACTGGAGCACTTCACGCAGCTCCAGCTGCCGATACGTGCCCCAACACGGCAGGTGCAGGTCCGCGTATGCGCGCCACGGCCGCGCATGTGCGTGGGTTGCCGGCCCCCACGCAATATGGCGGAGACCTACAGGGGCAAAGGAACAGGGGCGCCCCGGAATTAGCCCGCCCGCCGATCGGTAGCTCCCGATCGCGGGCCTGGCCACCATGAAGGCCCCCCCCCGGAGTCGGATACCCCCCCCAACCAGGACAGCCGCCGCAGCCAGAACGCCGAGGTTGCGCGAGGTAGGCCCACACACGAAGGTCGCCGGACGGACTCGGTGGAACTCGGCAGGCACTTGGCCCGTTGAGCGTAGAGAATCGCCGGGGGTGCCGCGTTTTACGGCCCCCGACCGGTGCTGCGGTGACCGTGCCGGCGCCAATGCCACCGATTCTCTGGTCGGCGGCCCGGCGTCGGAGTGGCATGGCAGTATTCGGGCCCCCCCCTCCGGTGATTCTCCGGCCCGGCGCAGGATCGGAGAATCCAGCCCAATGTATTTTCAGCCTGGGGGAGTTCATTTGCTTTCAGACAGGAGCCAAATCTGTTCTGGAAAGCAAGTATTACCTGTTGTGTTTCGCGTTCAATGTCTAGAAAGGAATCTACCAAAAAACTTGAGTCATGTCCAAACCAGGATCTTTATTGAATCACACATGGTAAGATAGCGATCTGTTATAGAGTTTCTCTGTACCCCCCTGAAACTACACCTAGGCATGACTGTCCACTCGTACGTCTCATAACCATCCCTAGATGACCGGATGTGCCCCCACTTATATCCGAGTGCCTTGTCACAGTTGGAGGTCGTACCACCAGCCATCTATGATATTGCTTACAGGCATATCACCACATTACACCGTACCATTGAGATTTAGGATGGATTGGAAGGTGGATGTTTTTCCTTTCTTGTTTAATCGGGAATAGAGATAGTAATCAAGACTATTGTATTTACTGCATTTGATAGGATTATTTAAGGGTGGCATGGTAGCACAGTGGTTAGCACTATTGCTTCACAGTTGCAGGGTCCCAAGTTCGATTCCGGCTTGGGTCACTGCCTGTGCGGAGTCTGCATGTTCTCCCTGTGTCTACGTGGGTTTTCTCCGGGTGCTCTGGTTTCCTCCCACAGTCCAAAGATGTGCCGGTTAGGTGGATTGGCCGTGCTAAATTGCCCTTTGTGTCCAAAAAAAGGTTAGCTGGGGTTACTGGCTTATGGGGATAAGATGGAGGTATGGGCTTAAGTGGGGTGCTCTTGCCAAGGGCCGGTGCAGACTTGATGAACCGAATGGCCTCCTTCTGTACTGTAAATTCTATGAATTCTACGATTAAGGGATAATTGTAAGTTATTTTCACATGTGATGTTACCGAGTGTAATATTGTGTTCATAATAAAGTTTTGTTTTAAAATACCAAATCCCTATTTCTTCGTGCAGTCACTCCAGGAGTGAAGTTTTTTATCTTCACAATCTCACAAAATCAAATATTCGGGTTTTGGTCCAGTATCCGAACCACTCTGGTCTGGGATCATAATAGCTGTGAACACGTGATTACAAATCCTGTGATTACTGAGATGTTTTAAAGCACTGCAAATAAACCTGCTGTAGACTTAAACGAGTGTCATCTCTGCATTGTCCCGAGGTCAATCAGGTACATAAAATATACAACTAACCTGCGGACAGGGGCACAATCAACCAAAACCCGAACTAACCAGTCAAAAAATATTGTGACATTTTGAGCACAAATCATGTCCAGTTCTGCAATCTTTTGTACCAGTTTAAAAAAGATCACACTGCATGTTGATCATGTCATAACACTGGACTTTCACCCTGAGTGAATGAAATCTCCATTAGTAATTTCAGCTAATTGCGCTCATTTATATTGCCTTGAAGGAGTCCCCTTAAATCAAGTTAGATCTTTTAGAGAGAAGAATAGAATGTTTGAATTTACTAAGAAACTGACTAATGGGCCCCAACTAGCACATGGTCCTGCATATTTCTGAAAAGACATTTTCAGTAACTTGCATGGTGGATTAGACACTGTAATTTTAGTTCTAGTCACAACCCATTTACAACTTTATGAATGAAAGTATGTGAAGTTACCATCTGTAAGTATAAAGAGGAATATTGTTTTAAAGCAGATCCATGGATCTGAGAAAAGATTTACTGGGAAATTTACAGGTGGGGTCATGTAAAATTTCTTGGGTATCTTTTCTGCTGTCTACCTGCCCCCCGTGACCTGCGTGTAATTTTAAAGGTGACAGTGGGGTGAGGTGAACAGGTCAAATGAGGCCTCAGGTGGGAAAGAGATTGGGCACCTCTCTCTGGGCCTCCTTTCCTGATTGGGGCCCATCTAGGTTTTTCCCATCCTTGGGTGCTTTCATCCTGTGGCCTTCCAACTTGGAGCCACCCTGCAACCTCCCACCCCCCCCCCCCCCCCCCCCACCACTTCACCGTCCCCCCCCCTCCGCACACCCATCCCAGGGCCCCCCCTTCAGTTCCCAACTTTGCGAGCCCTGGATTTACCTGGTGCTAGTGGTCTTGCACTGAGAAACCGAGAACAGCCTGTAGTCCCACCAGTTTATTAGTCCCACCACTCCCAATGGGGCTGCTGGGACTAATAAACTGCTGGGCAAACAGACTGCACGGCAGCTCTCCATGGCAGGCTTCTTCCTCGGAGATCCCGCCTCCACCCAATTAATGCTCCACAGAACTCCAATATCCACGAGAATGCGTTATCTGCTGATATTTTCAAGAAAATACTGTCCTATGTTTTAAAAAGCTGCCCCAGTGTGCTAGCTCATGTGTTAAGGATGCAAGGGTCTCAGGGACTGGGTACCAAGTGGGATGCCATGGGGAGGAGCAAGAGGAGTATTGAGAACACAGGACATTGTCGGGGTGGTGCTATCTAACATTAGAATGTAAGTAGAGATGAAATCCTTAGTATGTGCATGGCTTTGCAGTGTTAAAGCCAGGTTCAAGGGGGTGAACTGGCTCTTCTCTGTTTTTCCAGTACAAGGTTGGTTATAACAGCTTGGTTCTTTTTAAAAAGAGATATTGTGGCTGCACGGCTGGTGTAGGAGGGAGGGTTTCAGTTACGTGGATAATTGGAGCACATTCTGGGGAAGGTGGGACCTGTACAAACAGGACAGTTTACACCTGAACTAGAGGGGCACCAATATCCTGGGAGGAAAATTTGCTACGGCTCTTCAGGGGGGTTTAAACTAATTTGTCAGGGGGATAGGAAAATGAGCTGTAGCCCAGAAGCCAGTGTTGAGAGTAGTGAGGTAAGTATCAGGTAAGGCAGGTATCAAGGTCGCAGGAGTGTACTGGCAGGCAGGGAGGTGGGTTGAAGTGTGTCTACTTTAATGCAAGGAGCATCCGGAATAAGGTAGGTGAACTTGGAGCGTTCACTTGGAACTTGGAACTTGATACTTGGGACTACGATGTTATGGCCATTACGGAGACATGGTTAAAACAGGGACAGGAATGGTTGTTCGAATTTCCGGGTAATAGATGTTTCAGTAAGAGTACGGAAGGTGGTAAAAGAGCTGGAGGAGTAGCATTGTTAATCAAGGATAGTTTAACGGCTGCAGAAAGGCAGTTCGGGGGGGGATCTGCCTACTGAGGTAATATGGGCTGAAGTTAGAAATAGAAAAGGAGCGGTTGTTAGGAGTTTTCTATAGGCCCCCAAATAGGAATCGAGATGTGGAGGAAGAAATTGCAAAGCAGATTATGGATAGGTGTGGAGGTCTCAGGGTAGTTGTCATGGGTGACTTTAACTTTCCAAATATTGATTGGAACCTCTATAGGTCGAACAGTTCGGACGGGGCAGTCTTTGTACAGTGTGTGCAGGACGGTTTCCTGACACAATATGCGGATAGGCAGACAATGGGTGGGGCCACATTGGATTTGGTACTGGGTAATGAACCGGACCAAGTGTTAGATTTGTTTGTGGGAGAGCATTTTGGAGATAGTGACCACAATTCGGTGTCTTTCACTATTGCAATGGAGAGGGAGAGGGCCATACGGCAGGGCAAGGTTTATAATTGGGGGAAGGGTAATTATGATGCGATTAGGGACGAATTAGGAAGCATAAGATGGGAACAGAAACTGTCAGGGAAAAGCAAACAAAGAAAGAACAAAGAAATGTACAGCACAGGAACAGGCCCTTCGGCACTCCAAGCCCGTGCCGACCATGCTGCCCGACTAAACTACAATCTTCTACACTTCCTGGGTCCGTATCCCTCTATTCCCATCCTATTCATGTATTTGTCAAGATGCCCCTTAAATGTCACTATCGATCCTGCTTCCACCACCTCCTCCGGTAGCGAGTTCCAGGCACCCACTACCCTCTGCGTAAAAAACTTGCCTCGTACATCTACTCTAAACCTTGCCCTTCTCACCTTAAACCTATGCCCCCGAGTAATTGATCCCTCTACCCCGGGGAAAAGCCTCTGACTATCCACTCTGTCTATGCCCCTCATAATTTTGTAGACCTCTATCAGGTCGCCCCTCAACCTCCTTCGTTGCAGTGAAAACAAACCGAGTTTATTCAACCGCTCCTCATAGCTAATGCCCTCCATACCAGGCAACATTCTGGTAAATCTCTTCTGCACCCTCTCTAAAGCCTCCACATCCTTCTGGTAGTGTGGCGACCAGAATTGAACACTATATTCCAAGTGTGGCCTAACTAAGGTTCTATACAGCTGCAACATGACTTGCCAATTCTTATACTCAATGCCCCAGCCAATGAAGGCAAGCATGCCGTCTGCCTTCTTGACTACCTTCTCCACCTGTGTTGCCCCTTTCAGTGACCTGTGGACTTGTACTCCTAGATCTCTTTGACTTTCAATACTCTTGAAGGTTCTACCATTCACTGTATATTCCCTACCTGCATTAGACCTTCCAAAATGCATTATCACACATTTGTCCGGATTAAACTCCATCTGCCATCTCTCCGCCCAAGTCTCCAAACAATCTAAATCCTGCTGTATCCTCTGACAGTCCTCATCGCTATCCGCAATTCCACCAACCTTTGTGTCGTCTGCAAACTTACTAATCAGACCAGTTACATTTTCCTCCAAATCATTTATATATACTACAAACAGCAAAGGTCCCAGCACTGATCCCTGTGGAACACCACTGGTCACAGCCCTCCAATTAGAAAAGCATCCTTCCATTGCTACTCTCTGCAAAATGAAAAGTGGAGCTTGTTCAAGGAACAAATACTGCGTGTCCTTGATAGGTATGTCCCTGTCAGGCAGGGAGGAAATGGCCGTGTGAGGGAACCATGGTTCACAAAAGAGGTTGAATGTCTTTTCAAGAGGAAAAAGGAAGCGTATGTTTAAACTTGTTTAAACCCTAATTATGAGTATCAGAAACTTCCAGTTAGCAAGAAAAAAATGGGAATAAACCATTTTAAGATGTGAAACTTTCAGAAAGCATTTTGAGCTATTGATGAGGAAGACCACCTGGTGTTTAGATTGTACAACTGCAGGGTTTATATAGAATTATAGGACTGTATATTGACAGGGGTTTGCTAGATAGATGAGCAGGCTGGAGTTTCGGACAGGAGACGCAGAACTCTGGATTTCTTTTTTTCAATAAATTTAGAGTATCCAATTTATTTTTTCCAGTTAAGGGCAATTTAGTGTGGTCAATCCACCTACCCTGCACATCTTTGGGTTGTGGGGGCGAAACCCACGCAAACACAGGGAGAATGTGCAAACTCCTCATGGACAGTGACCCAGGGCCAGGATCGAACCTGGGACCTCGGTGCCGTGAGGCAGCAGTGCTACCCACTGCGCCACTGTGCTGCCCAGAACTCTGGATTTCTGGATCCCCTGTGCTGTGGAATTCTAACTCCAACACATGTCTCTTTTGGCCCTGATAGGTTTCCCTCCCAGATGCCTGCTTAACTAATAGGCTTGGCTTTCAGTCAGGCAAGGAGGAATATGGAGTAAAAACAAGTAGGTCCAATCCACGTAGCCAAGAGAGTGTGAGGTAGTTGTTTTGTTACCTGTGTGGTAGGTAACATGTGCTACTCAATCCTTGGTTTGTGATGAGGTCTTCTGAATCTCATGAAGAAGACTCAAACTCGTCCAGTAGTAACAAAAGGTTTATTGAGTAACTATAACAATAATTGCATGAGTTCTTTACTTTAACTTTGATACTAGTGATAAAGTTAACAAGATCTAACTACGGTAACTATACATAATTCCACTAGTCAGCTGAATTACTCTGCTATTGCCCTGGTCACAGTGCACCCCCGAGAGGGCCAGAGACCCAATGTGGTTGCCTTTTATACCCCTGTTGGTCCGGCCCTCTAGTGATCATGTGGTGCTACTGATTACACATGAACCTCTTGTGTACATGCACATATAGAGATCACTCCATCCCCCTTTTTTTCGTGTTACATATTTTCTGTATGTTTTAAAGAAAATTGAACAAGCATAATGGATGAAGTTTGCAAAGGCATTACATAAAATCAATGAGTTAGTCCGTCAAATGTGAATTCATTTAGTCTCTCAGGTTTTTTCCGCTTGCGTGAAATAGGTAGACAAATGATGTTATGTACAAGTTGTGATGATCTTGATGATTATACAAATCCAATTAATATTTGTGAGTTCAAACTTTATAAATTTGTTCGGTTGAGTTGCTTTTGTCTTCTGTTGTTGAAGTGGTGATGTTGATGTTGTTATTTCTTTGTGAACGTCGTCAGTGTTCTTGTGTTTAAGTGACCATCAAGTCATCATGAGGTGTTCCAATGGTCAAATCACTTTTTTGTCTGAATTAGACTTTCTTTTTTTTTGTTTCTCTATACTTGTGGCAGCGATTCTGTGTTACACCATTGTCTGACCTGGACCCTTTTCTGTGCCTGTGGTATTGATTCTGTATGTCATCTTTGTCACCTGACCAAGACGTTTTAATGTGCTTGCGGTATTGATCTAGTGTGTCATCTGCCTTGAAAGCTGGCATGCTTGCTTGTTCTGGAGCAGATGTGAATTTGTGAGATTCTTTGTCATGCCTTGGCATGATTGTAGTCTTGTCATTGTTTTGCAGTGTGCTCTGGCATTGTCCTTCATGTGCAGAGTTGTACCATGTTGTGCAGGTCGTTGTTTCATTGTTGTCGTTTCTGTTGTTTCTGTGTTTGTTGTTTTTGTTGTTGTTGTTGTTGTTGTCGTTCTTGTTGTTGTTTTTGTCACGCTTGTTGTTTCTATTTTTGTTGTTTTCGCTGTTGTGCTTGTTGCTTTTCTTGTCATGCATGTTGTTTCTGTTTTTGTTGTTTTCATCGCTGTTCTTGTTGTTTGTCTTGTCGTGCTTGTTGTTTCTGTTATGCTTCTTGTTGTCTTTGTTGTTCTTGTTGCGCTGCATGTTGTTTTTGTTGTTGCTGTTGTTGTTCTTGTTTCTGCTGTGCGTCTTGCAGTGTTCGTTGTTCTTCTGGTGCTCAATGAGTGTTCCGTGTGGATGATTTGAGTCATTGTCACAGTTATTGGTGTCAGTGTCCATTGTGGTGTCTGTTACATTGAGCGTTTCTTCTTGAGTATTGTGAGAATGATCTGATGTTGCATTGATGTTGGTGACATCAGTCATTTGTGGTGGATTTGATTCCTCTTCTTTGCTTCCTTGGTACTTCTCTTCTGGAGTAATTTCTGGTTCACTTGAATCATCATTGATTTCTTTGTGCTCCTCTTCTGGAGTTTTTCTGGTTCATTTGAATCACCTTTGGTTTCTTGGTGCTCCTGTTCTGGAGTCAAAATCTTCAACATTTCATTCTCTTGTGAGTTGTGGTGCTCCTCTTCTGGAGTCAAAATCTTCAAGATTTCTATTGACGTGGTCTCTCTGGACTCATGAGCAGCCCTCCTCTGATTGTTGAGTGCTTCTGTGCAGATGACCTGAGATCTGTCAGTCTCGCTGTGATCCTGCACATCCTGTATGGGAATTGTGATTTCTTCGTCACTTGTCTCACATACAGTGGGTAGACATTCAGTGTCTTCTTGTTGGTTAAATGAGCTGGGTAGACTTTCATAGTCTGCTGCTGGTTGCGCAGATAAGGTGGATAGATCTTCATAGTCTCGTTCATGCATGGCGTTCACGATGGAGTGTTTGCTTGCTTCCATTTTTGAGTCTGTCACCGAGCTGTCTGTGGAGGCTTGCATCGCTCTCTTTGTGGAGGCTTGTGTTGCCCTCTCTGTGAAGTCTTTCATCGCTCTCTCTGTGGAGTCTTTCATCGCTCTCTCTGTGGAGTCTTTCATCGGTCTCTCTGTGGAGTCTTTCATCGGTCTCTCTGTGGAGTCTTTCATCACTCTCTCTGTGGAGTCTGTCATCGCTCTCTTTGTGGAGTCGTGCAGTGTTCTTGCTGTAGAGTCAGTCTATGCTCTCTCAACGGAGTCGTTCTGTTCTCTCTGTGTAGCGTCATCTTCTTCTTGGGTATTTGAGAGGTTGCTGTCATCTAATGTATCGACGATCTGCCATGACATCATGGTATTGGAATCATCTACCATGAATAGAGTCATGTTGAGCTTTGCAACCATGTTGCTGATGCTGTAATCAGCATATCCAGATAACTCAGCCATGTCTGAGTAGTACTGTGTGTATTGTTTGGTAGACAAATCAGCTCGTTTTGTTTCGGAGTTGTTATCATTCTCTTCATGTTCAATGAACAAATCATCTTCTTGGGTTTCGGATTTGTCATTGTGCTCTTCACTTTGGGTGGTGCAGACTACTTGTTCCAGGGTGTTGTGAAAGTTATTTTCAACTGCTGGTGTAAGTTTGGGCATTGTTCTGTCTTTTGAGGTAAGAAAATTGGGTTTTGCAGCTTTACATTTCTTTTTGTTCATGTCCGTGCATTTCCCTTTTAAGTGGGCGTGGACGGGTCCTCTGATGTCATGATGCTCATGACGTCATGAGTAGGAATCGATTGCGCATGCGCAATTCGAGTTTCCTTTACTGTGCTCTCTTTTCGCAATTACGCATGCGCGGCTTCTTGCGCATGCGCAGATCACTGTTTTGCCGGTTTGCGTCTTTTAGGGTAGTGCGCATGTGCATACTGGCCGGAACGCTCTCGCTAAAGATGGCTGCCAATCAAAAAGTGCTGTTGCATCAAGTGAGATCCGGCCTCTTCCTCGTGGTGAATGTTTGTGCCATTTTTGCCGATTTTGTTTTCTAGATACTGATTCTGTGTTTGTAAAGACTCACGGTATTGATTTTGTTTTTGTTCATAGGCAAGGCATTTTTGTATAGCAGTTTCTAGAGTTAGATACCTATCTTGTGAAAGTTCATCCTTCAAATTTTTGTCAGATAGTCCATAAATTAATTGATCCATTATCATAGTGTCTCTAAAATCAGCATAATCACAGCCTTGTGGTATTAACTTGAGGTTTGTAATAAGATCAGTGATGGGCCCTCCGTTTCTCTGGCATCTATACGTAACTCCACTAGCCATCTGAACTACTCTGCTCTTCCCCTAATCCCAGTGCACCCAAGAGAGAGCCAGAGACCCAATGTGGTTGCCTTTTATACCCCTGTTAGTCCGGCCCTCTAGTGATCATGTGGTGCTACTGATTACACATTAACCCCTTGTGTACATGCACATATAGAGATCACTACAGTAGTGAGTGGGAATGGGGTGGACTTGGTGTGCCTCATTAAAATATAGAAAATGACAGCCCACCCACCTTTGAGCCGGCTTGCTGGCTGTCACTTGCCCACCTCTGCAAATCATGGACCTGGATGTGTTGGACAAGAACTAGGATTGGGGTTCAAGATTTTTACATTTTAACATCCTTTACGCAATAGCAGGTGGCAAACTGTAAGAAGTTTCTTGTTGTTTTATTTCCATCCAGGAAGGAGCCAGGCCCATATCAGTTCACTGCCAAGGTTAGCTTCACAGCCATTGACAATACTGTCCTTGCCCTGCTTTAATGTTGCAATTTAGTAGGTGGCAGATTTGAATCTCACACATTGCTCCTTGCTGAAATTCAGGTCAGGGTATTGCTCGCTGAACATCCTGGGTGGGTATGGCCTCCCACTGTTAGCCCTTCTCCCCATCCTCCTTCAAGCAGCTTGTCCTGATCTCCATGAACTTTGCTGATTTTCCCAGTCACACTGTGTTCCCAGCGAATGCCAACTCATATGCTTGTGGCTGGAAGTAACTGATTTAAGCAGAAGAAGAGAGGACCTGCCTCAACACTCTTTGCAGACCCTTCGACCTTGAAAGAAATATGGAAAGTACTGATTTGTTGAAAAGTAGCAATAGCCAGACAAAATCAAGCAACAATCAACCTATAAATGGTTGATGATCCAACTGGGTAGCATTGCTCCTGGTTGGGTCAGGTTGGGTATCCTTACTGAATTTCCAGCTGTGGCGAGGTTAAGAGGACATTAACTAGAGTGCTGACCTCCAAAATGGCAGCACTGATTGGTGTGCATATTGAGTGACACCTTTATCTCCCTTCTCAGCATCCCTTCAATGTGGATTGGGCATGGCCCGTATTCATGCTAACGCCCTAAAATGGCACCCAGCATATGTCGCAACAAAAGTGTGCACACATGCACATCAGACACCATTTTGGAACCCAAAAGGCATTGTTAGCAATGGGTGCTACTGAGCTTAATTTCATACTAGTAAGATTTTAAAAATATTACTAGAGGGGGCTGAATATATTTGTATGGCACATCAGGAGACTTTCTGAGACACATTATCAAGACTTCACTAACACGTCAGCAGCAATTATCGAACATTATCAACTAAAATGCCATGCAGTTTTCATCATGATCACAAGAAGGCAATTCAAGTGGCAATCAGCACTAACAAATCCAGGCGACCATTCCTAGCGGCCGTTTCAACTGCTTTACCATTGTGATGTTGTACACAAAACACGGGTTTAAACCAGTTTTCAGTTTAAGACTCCACCTTGGCCATCTCGGAGGCTCTTACACATCAAATGTATCCAGGGAAGGTTGTCTCCGGATACTTTACAAAAGTATAACAAAAATATCATACCACAGCCTGCAATAAAGTCATCGTCGTTCCGCTTATCCTCCATTCATTTGTGTTTCCCTGTATAAACTTTCTGCTCTTTTCACTCTGGATTACTTCCCATTTTATGTTCCCGCCACTCCATCACTGTGCGGTCTTGCAGCGCAGTGGGTAGCGTCCTTGCTTCTGAGCCAGAAGCTCCGGGTTCGAGTCCCAACCCAGGACCTGATGGGCCTAGGAAGGTGCATTTGTAATACGTCCAAACAGGTTGAGTGTGCCAAACTGCAAATCCTTCCAAACAGGCCAACGGCAGGTGGTAAGAGCGGAAAATAATCCTGGTCAGCCACATTTGATGTGGAGTGGTGCCCGTCAAGCTAAAAGTCCCTGGCGACAGACTAGCGATCTGTTCCAGGAAGTACTAGCAATGGAAACAGACAAAGTTCTGCCTTAGTGCAATCACTAGGAGTGGGAAGAGAATTGGAACTCAGTCACTGTGGACCAATCACTCTTGTCAATGTGCCTCAACTCTCTAGGAATCTCTCCCAAATACTTTGCTACTTTCCTTGATTCAAGTGACTCCCCCAAAAAACCATCACTTTGACCTTTGACTTATCCCCTTCTCGCTCTGCACGCTTCATCCTTTGTTTTATGAAAAACTTTAGATAGGAAGGAACTGCTCAAAATATCCAACTCAGTGGAAACAATCCAAATCTGCAAATGCACGTGCAGAGACCATCTCCCTTATGAAAATATGATTCTTAGCTTTATCTTTAACACAGTTGTGTTAGGAACTCAAACATTAAGTGCTTGGCTGTCTTAGTGCCTGTCATATTGATGGTGTTCCTGTAATAACTTACAAGTTAATGTAGGCTCACTGAGCTTCAGAGCTGTTATTTTATGCAATAGTGAGTGTAATTATAGATTAATGTGTATGTCTATGATTCATACTCTCCCAGTAATTGCTCATAAATACTGCGTATCTCCAACACTAGAGAAGACAGGAAGGAGCAGAGTGGGGCATTTTTCTTTATTTCACACAAGAGGTTTGACTATACTTCTTTATTTGTTGAACATAAATTAACTGGTGGGTTTGAGCCCGATGTAACAAGGCATAACAAGGTCATTCATGAGAAACATGCTAATACTTGGTTTTATAATACATGAGGCGAGGCCGCAATCTGATTGGCCATGATCTTATTCAATGGCGGGGCAGGCTTGAGGGGCCGGCTCCTAATTCACATCTGCAAATATCATTCAGATAGGGTCGGTGCAACCTTGCAAATTTTGAAGATAGGATCCGGATTCAATTTAGTTAGGGTGCAGGAAGCTGATGGAGTAGGTGATGAATGAACAGGGTTCGGAGCAAGAAAGGAGAGAAACTGTGCATTTCTGGATTAGCTAAAGCTTTCAAATATTGAAACAATTCCTGTTTTATATGTTTTTGTAAAAACTGGAAATCCTAGGTGAAGGGCCAAGCCATATATCGTACAGGACATGATGAAGATTGAAAAGGATAGGAGAAGAAATGTGCCATATTTAGCAGTAGCAATTAAACAAGTCTTACACAGATACACAGAACATACAGTGCAGAAAGAGGCCATTCGGCCCATCGTGTCTGCACCGACCCACTTAAGCCCTCACTTCTACTCTATCCCCATAACCCAATAACCCCCTCCTAACATTTTTGGACACTAGGGGCAATTTAGCCAATCCACCTAACCTGCACGTCTTTGGATTGTGGGAGGAAACCGGAGCACCCGGAGGAAACCCACGCGGACACGGGGAGAACGTGCAGACTCCGCACAGACAGTGACCCAGCGGGGAATCGAACCTGGGACACTGGTGCTGTGAAGCCACAGAGCTAGCCACGTGTGCTACAGTACTGCCCACTCTTGGTTTAAACGATTGCAGGAGGTGGCGATGATAGAGCATCATGTTTTTGTTTTCAAATTCTCAAAATTCTTGTCTTCAAATCCCAACCTGACCTTATCCCTCCCTATCTGGTATTCTTCGGCAGCCCCAAAATGCTCCAAAATATGTGTTCCTTTAATTGTGGTCTCTTGTGCTTCCTGGATTTTTATTTGTTCCATCATTGGTGGCCACGGTTTCAGTTACCTGGGCCCCAGGCTCTGGAATTTGTTCCCAACATTTCTCTGCCTCACGACCTAAAGCCTACTCTTTTGATCAAGCTTTTTGTCATCTGAACTCCTATATCCTTCTGCGGTTCCATGATTTCGCTTCATAATGCTCCCTAAGAAGCACTTAGAACAGTTTATTACAGGAAAGGCGTAAGTTGCTGTTTCAGAGTAGAGGCAACCTGATTGGTCTTAATTTCAGCACTAGAAAGGTACATGGAAACAAATGACTTTGGTGGATGATGTATTGGGAAACAGGGTGAAGCGTGTGCTTTTTTTCCTGTCTCCCAATTTTAATTGGAGTAAACTCTAGATTTTAATGGTTCATTTCTGAATTTTGAACTCCCAAGCTGGCTTGTTTTCAAAGGAGTCTTGGGAACATAGGAACAGATATTGAGCTGAACTAAGTTCTTGTTGGAGGTCTGGGATGTCAAACTCTTAAATTCTGCAGAATTTATGAACATTGAAAGGCCTCATCATGTCTGACTCGATGACGTGACAAGTCCGTTAAATCTCGGAATACCTCACGAGATCTAGCAAGATCTTTCAAGACGTCGTAATCTGGATCTCATCCCTGCCTTGCACCTCTCAGTGCACGATTACATGCTTTCACTTTAAGTTTAAGGGCAGCATGGTAGCATAGTGGATAGTACTGTGGCTTCATAGTGCCAGGGTCCCAGGTTTGAGTCCCCGCTGGGTCACTGTCTGTGCGGAGTCTGCACATTCTCCCCGTGTCTGTGTGGGTTTCCTCCGGGTGCTTCGGTTTCCTCTCACAGTCCAAAGACGTGCAGGTTAGGTGGATTAGCCATGCTAAATTGCTCTTAGTGTCCAAAAAGGTTAGGAGGGGTTATTGGGTTCGGGGGATAGGGTGGAAGTGAGGGCTTAAGTGGGTTGGTGCAGATTCGATGGGCCAAATGGCCTCCTTCTGCACTGTATGTTCTATGTTCTATATGTTCTATGTTTTATACTGGGCGGGATTCTCTGTCCCGCCATCTTTGTTTTCTGGCGCCGCGCGCCCCCTCCGGCAGCGGGATCCTCTGTTCCGGCAGCCGGCCAATGGGATTACCCACTGTAGCCATCCCATGCCGTCAGGAAACCCGCGGGAGTGGGTATGCTGACGGACAAGGGATGGATGCTGTCGACGGAGAATCCCGCAGATTATCTTTACCCTTTCTAGTTCACCGTGGATGGTGCGCCCGCCCCTTGGATTTGTTTTTTCGTGTTAGAATGTGTTTATTCTGTGCATTTTAAAATATTCCCTTAAATGTTTGTCATTGCATCTCTATTGACCAATCCCTTCACCTAATTTGCCAATTAATTTTCACCAGCTTTGCTTTCATAATTGCCCTTATTTCTGTCTGAAAATATAGGGCAGGATTCTCCAATCCCCCGGCTGTGTGTTTCTCCGTGGCATGCCGTTCCCTGATTGCGGGCTTCTCTCTTCCTGTCGCCTTTCAATGGGATTTCCCATTGAAGCAACTCCACGCTTCCAGGAAACCCATGGGTGGCGGGGGTGGGGTGGGGGCGTGTGGCTGCCAGCAGGAGAAGAGAATCCCGGCGGCTGGAGAATTCCAGCTATATCCTTGGACCCACTCCTCTCTCCCTCAAGCTGCATGTAAAATGTATATATTATATCGACTGCTACCCAGGAGTACCTTCACCATGAGATCTTTAATTAATTCCACCTTGTTGCTCAAAACCAGGTCCAGTATACCTTTCATGTGTTGCATTTTAAAAGGAATGACTGGGACTGATCACATGTTGTGCAATACCAGGATCTATTGGCTGCACGTAAAAGGAGACCAAACTGCTCCCCCATGATTCTCAGTTTGCTAATGCCCACAGATGTAGTGTGAACTTATTACGCCAGCATGACAGGTCCAGTTATTGGAGTGGGAACAATGTTGGCTTTGTTTTTACCTTGCCAGCTAAGAGGGTTTTGCATCCGGTGACAGCTGAGGACCTGCAGCTGGCTATTTTCAAAAATGGTTCAAAATAAAGATAATTTTTGGTGTTGATGTGTGGCAACTAAACAGGTCTAAAATGTGGTTATTTCAGTCCTTTGGGCCTTGGAACCAGCTATTTATATTTTTAAAACATTAAGAGCAAATTGTCTGTGAGACTGAGAGCTAACAAGCCTGCTGCTTTTCCATTGAACTGATTTAAAATACCTTACTTCTCATTGCATCCCACAATTTGCTGAAATGCTACTGAAATCTATTTGTACTGCCCACTTCAAAGACCTTTTACAATAGAACCATAGAATCCCGACAGCGCCGAAGGAGGTCATTCGGCCCAGCGAGTCTGCACCAACCCTCCGAACGAGCACTCTACTTAGACACACTACCCCACCCTATCCCCGTAACCCCACCGAACCTACACATCTTTTGGACACTAAGGAGAAATTTTTAGCATGGCCAATCCACCTAACCTGCACATCTTTGAACTGTGGAAGGAAATTCACACAGTCACGGGGAGAACATGCAAACTCCACACAGTTACCCAAGGTCTGAATTGAACCCAAGTCCCTGATGTTGTGAGGTAGCAGTGCTAACCATTTTTCCACCAATCCACCATTTATTTCATAAGCCTACTCATTTATTTCATAAGCATACTCTCAGTATGCAAAAAAAAAAAATTGTGCTTAATTTCTTTCCTAACTCCTACTTCTAATTTGTTAATTATTCATCGTTATTCCGCATTACACAATCTTATCTCAATAGCAAATAATTTGTTTGGATCGGCCTTTTCAGATCCCATCATAACCTTTAAAATGTCAGTTCTTTGACTTAAAACTCTCCTTCCCAAAGAAAAGAGATCCAACCTCATTGATATTCCGCGTGAATTCTTGAGGCTCAAAACTATTTTCATTTCCCACCTTTGCACCCTCTCAAGGGCAACGATATATTTGCTAAAGTGACCAGGATTGTTGTCCAGATAGATTCTGGCTCGTATAATTTATTTTGGATTTGTATTCAATCCATTTGCTGATACAACACAGTAACTACATTTGTGTTTGCAGAAGCATTGAATTTTCTCACTACCGGGCTGCTATTTTGTCTCTGACTGGTACTAATAAAATCGTTTCTTCATGCTCCCACTGCTGTCATTTATCTGAAGTATCTAATATACATTCGCCACAATGGAACACCCGGTGCATTTCTGTGTTAAAATTACTTTCTGTAACCACTTTGTTGCCAAGTTTAGAAAAGTACTGTTATCGCCCAGTCGGCACTGTTAATAAGAGAAGGCTAATGAAAGTTTTCCTACCTTGACGGATCAATTCTCAACTTTCTCCAATGTTTAGACATTCATGTAACGATTAGTTCTGCTAAAAACCAGTGTGATTGTTGCGGAGAAAGGTACGAACTTCATTGGAACATATGCATAAATGTGGTTTTACCTGAAAATTTACTGTGTTGAGTACAGAGACTAGGTGAATATTAAATTCAAATACTTGAGCTTAAGACAGCCAGAATTGAGTTGCGAGCCCACTCGATAGATTATTAATCCTTTACATAGACCAAGACAAAGCCTGGGATCTTCGTGTCCTGCGTGGCTTTGCAATAAATTAGGAGAGTGAGACAAATACTTCAACCTTTCTTTATGCAAGATAATCTCAAATACCTGAATTCCTGTCAGTCATATTCTGGGATGTGCATTGAAAAACTGAGCCACTCCTGGATCTTGATAAACACTTTGTGGTGAATCACTGTAATAGGAGATGTAAGGTAGGACCTGCACTACAGGTTCGCCGGTAGCACCTGCCGGCTGGCTCCACCCACGGAGAACTGTATAAATATGCATGACCTCCAGTGCCCTGCCATTTCGCCAGCTGCAGCAGGAGGCCACACATCTGACTGTAATAAAGCCACAGTTGTACCCAACTTTAGTCTTTGTGCAATTGATCGTGCATCAATTTATTACAGTCAGATTTTCCACAGAATGGATATCCGAATTAAGCCCGATTGCCTGCAGCTGGATCCGCACTCACCCGACGCCAGGAAAGGCTTTACTCACTGGCGAGCATGTTTCGAGGCCTACATCAACGCGGCGGACCCCGCACCAACAGAGGCTCAGAAGAAAAACGTCCTGTACTCCCGGTGATCCAAGACGCCACGAATTACACAAAAGCAATGGAACTCCTCAAAGAACACTACGCGCAGAAGGGGAACACGCTGTTCGCTAGGCATGTACTTGCCACCCCCTCACAACTACCTGGTGAGTCCATTGAAGACTTCTGGCGGGCCCTAATTCCACTCGTCCGGGATTGTGGCTGTCAGGCCATCACGGCCGCCGAACACGCGAATCTCCTCATGCGCGATGCCTTCGTGACGGGGATTGCGTCAGACCGCATCCGAGAACGATTGCTGGAAGGGGCCACGCTCGAACTGGCGGAGACGAAAACCTTGGCACTCTCCATGACGGTCGCATTCCGTCATGTACAATCGTACCTCTCCTGCCGCGCTGCCCACCCTTCTACCCCTTCCTACCCCTCCTGGACCCCGACGACGACCTCCTCAGCCGGGGCCCTGCCTTCGCAAAACGCTTGCGCCGCATGCCGATCCGCGCACCCCGGGGGTCCCCGCTGCTACTTCTGCGGTCAGCAGAAGCACCCCCGCCAACACTGCCCAGCCCGTACTGCAGTTTGTAAAGCCTGCAGTAAAAAGGGCCACTTCGCGCCTGTGTGCCAGGCCCCCTCCCACATGCCAGACGCACAATGGGAGCCGCCATCTTCTCCTCCCGAGTCCATGTGCGACCAATAGGCGCCACCATCTTGTCCCCCTTCGGCCACGTGCACCTCATGGGCGCCGCCATCTTGTCCCGACCCCGCAATGTGCACACCATGGGCGCCGCCATCTTGTCCCGACCCCGCAATGTGCGCAATATGGTGCCGCCATCTTGTTCCCCACAGGGTCCCCGGACATCCCGACAACGGAACCGCACATGCTCGCCACCTGAAGCATCCGATGGCTACCCGCAGCTCGCTTCAATGACGCTGGACCAATCTCACCCGCACAATCTGGCTACCGCGACGACGACGGTTAAAATCAACTGCCACTCGACCTCGTGCCTGCTAGACTCTGGGAGCACCAAAAGCTTTGTTCACCCAGATACGGTAAGGCGCTGCTCCCTCGTGGTCCACCCTGCCAATCAAAGGATCTCCCTAGCATCTGGATCCCACTCCGTCCTGATCCGAGGTTTTTATACAGTCACCCTCACGGTACAGGGCATAGAATTTAGTAACTTCCGCCTCTATCTCCTTTCTAATCTCTGGCTGCACTCCTGTTGGGCCTGGACTTCCAGTGCAACCTCCAGAGCCTCACCCTCAAATTCGGCGGGCCCTTACCCCCCCCTTACCATTTGCGGCCTTGCAACCCTCAAGGTTGATTCCCCCCTCCCTTTTTGCTAATCTAACTGCGGATTGCAAGCCCGTTGCCACTTGGAGCAGACGGTACAGCACCCAGGACAAGACCTTCATCAGGTCCGAAGTCCAGTGGCTGCTTAAGGAGGGTGTTATCGAGGCCAGCAACAGCCCCTGGAGAGCCCAAGTGGTAGTGGTTAAAACTGGGGAGAATCACAGGATGGTCGTGGACTACAGCCAGACCATCAATCGGTACACGCAGCTCGACACGTACCCCCTCCCACGCATATCTGACATGGTCAATCAGATTGCACAGTACCAGGTCTTCTCAACAATTGACCTGAAACCCGCCTACCACCAGCTCCCCATTCGGATGTCGGACCGGCCATACACTGCCTTCAAGGCGGACGGTCGCCTCTACCACTTCCTTTGGATCCCTTTCGGTGTCACAAATGGGGTCTCGGTCTTCCAAAGAGAGATGGACCGAATGGTCGACCAGTCCGGTTTGCGGGCCACCTTTCCGTACTTAGATAATGTCACCATCTGAGGCCATGACCAGCAGGACCACGATGCCAACCTCGATAAATTCCTCCGCACTGCCACTCTTCTCAACCTGACCTACAACAAAGAGAAGTGTGTGTTCAGCACAACCCAGTTAGCCATTCTCGGCTATATAGTCCAAAATGGACTTCTCGGGCCAGGCCTCGAACGCATGCGCCCTCTCATGGAACTTCCCCTCCCCCACTGCCCCAAGGCCCTCAAACGCTGCCTGGGGTTCTTTTCCTACTACACTCAGTGGGTCCCAAACTATGCGGACAAGGCCCGCCCACTTATCCAGTCCACCCAATTCCTCCTCGCGGCTGAGGCACAACACGCTTTCGCCCGCATCAGAGCAGACATCGCCAAGTGGACGAGTCACTGCCTTTCCAAGTAGAAAGCGACGCTTCAGACGTCGCCCTTGCCGCCACTCTAAATCAGGCAGGCAGACCCATGGCATTATTTTCCCGCACCCTTCATGCCTCTGAAATTCGACACTCATCCGCCGAAAAAAGGACCAAGCTATCGTTGAAGCTGTGCGACATTGGAGGCATTACCTGGCCGGTAAGGGATTCACTCTCCTTAAGGACCAATGGTCGGTAGCCTCAGAACATAGAACATAGAACATTACAGCGCAGTACAGGTCCTTCGGCCCTCGATGTTGCGCCGACCTGTGAAACCACTCTAAATCCCATCTACACTATTCCCTTATTGTCCATATGTCTATCCAATGACCATTTGAATGTCCTTAGTGTTGGCGAGTCCACTACTGTAGCAGGCAGGGAATTCCACGCCCTTACTACTCTCTGAGTAAAGAACCTACCTCTGGCATCTGTCTTATATCTATCTCCCCTCAATTTAAAGGTATGTCCCCTCGTGCTAGACATCACCATCCGAGGAAAAAGGCTCTCACTGTCCACCCTATCCAATCCTCTGATCATCTTGTATGCCTCAATTAAGTCACCTCTTAACCTTCTTCTCTCCAACGAAAACAGCCTCAAGTCCCTCAGCCTTTCCTCATAAGATCTTCCCTCCATACCAGGCAACATTCTGGTAAATCTCCTCTGCACCCTTTCCAATGCTTCCACATCCTTCCGATAATGCGGCGCCCAGAATTGTACGCAATACTCCAAATGCGGACGCACCAGAGTGTTGTATAGCTGCAACATGACCTCATGGCTCCTAAACTCAATCCCTCTACCAATAAAAGCTAACACACCGTACGCCTTCTTAACAACCCTCTCAACCTGGGTGGCAACTTTCAGGGATCTATGTACATGGTCACCGAGATCTCTCTGCTCATCCACATTGCCAAGAATCTTACCATTAGCCCAGTACTCAGTCTTCCTGTTATTCCTTCCAAAATGAATCACCTCACACTTTTCTGCATTAAACTCCATTTGCCACCTCTCAGCCCAGCGCTGCAGCTTATCTATGTCCCTCTGTAACTTGTAACACCCTTCCGCACTGTCCAAGACTCCACTGACTTTAGTGTCATCAGCAAATTTACTCACCCATCCTTCTACGCCCTCCTCCAGGTCATTTATAAAATTGACAAACAGCAGTGGCCCCAAAACAGATCCTTGTGGGACACCACTAGTAACTGGACTCCAGTCTGAACATTTCCCATCAACCACCACCCTTTGTCTTCTTCCAGCTAGCCAATTTCTGATCCAAACTGCTAAATCACCCTGAATCCCATGCCTCCGTATTTTCTGCAGTAGCCTACCATGGGGAACCTTATCAAACGGTTGACTGAAATCCATATACACCACATCAACTGCTTTACCCTCATCGACCTGTTTGGTCACCTTCTCGAAGAACTCTATAAGGTTTGTGAGGCACGACCTACCCTTCACAAAACCGTGTTGACGATCTCTAATCAAATTATTCCTTTCCAGATGATTATACATCCTATCTCTTATAAACCTTTCCAAGATTTTTCCCACAACAGAAGTAAGGCTCACTGGTCTATAGTTACCGGGGTTACCTCTACTCCCCTTCTTGAACAAGGGGACAACATTTGCTATCCTCCAGTCTTCTGGCACTATTCCTGTAGACAAAGATGACTTAAAGATCAAGGCCAAAGGCTCAGCAATCTCCTCCCTAGCTTCCCAGAGAATCCTAGGATAAATCCCATCCGGCCCAGGTGACTTATCTATTTTCACACTTTCCAGAATTGCTAACACCTCCTCTTTATGAACCTCAAGCCCTTCTAGTCTAGTAGCCTGAAGCTCAGTATTCTCCTCGACAACATTGTCTTTTTCCTGTGTGAATACTGATGAAAAATATTCATTTAGCACCTCTCCTACCTCCTCGGACTCCAAGCACAACTTCCCACTACTGTCCTTGACTGGCCTACTCTTACCCTAGTCATTCTTTTTTTCCTGACATATCTATAGAAAGCTTTAGGTTTATCCTTGGTCCTACCTGCCAAAGACTCCTAGCTCTTCTTAGCTTTAGGTTTATAGAAGCTATAGAAAGCTTTAGCTTTAGGTTTATAGAAAGCTATAGAAAGCTTTAGGTTTATCCTAGATCCTACCTGCCAAAGACTCCTGGCTGTTCTTAGCTTTAGGTTTATAGAAGCTATAGAAAGCTTTAGCTTTAGGTTTATAGAAAGCTATAGAAAGCTTTAGGTTTATCCTTGATCCTACCTGCCAAAGACTCCTGGCTCTTCTTAGCTCTCTCTTTAGGTCCTTCCTAGCTAACTCTCGAGCGCCCTAACTGAACTTTCATGTCTCATCTTTACATAAGTCTCCTTCTTCCTCTTGACAAGTGTTTCGACTGCTTTAGTAAACCACGGTTCCCTCACTCGACCACTTCCTCCCTGCCTGACATGTACATACTTATCAAGGACACACAGTAGCTGTTCCTTGAACAAGCTCCACATTTCCATTGTGCCCATCCCCTGCAGTTTTCCTCTTCATCCGATGTATCCTAAGTCTTGCCTCATCGCATCATAATTGCCTTTCCCCCAGATATAACTCTTGCCCTGCGGTATATACCTATCCCTTTCCATCACTAAAGTAAACGTAATCGAATTGTGGTCACTATCACCAAAGTGCTCACCTACCTCCAAATCTAACACCTGTCCTGGTTCATTACCCAGTACCAAATCCAATATGGCCTCACCTCTCGTTGGCCTATCTACATACTGTGTCAGGAAACCCTCCTGAACACATTGGACAAAAACGGACCCATCTAATGTACTCGAACTATAGCGTTTCCAGTCAATATTTGGAAAGGTAAAGCCTTCATGTTCAATAACACACAGCGGGGCAAGATCAAAAATGATAAAATCTTGCGGTGGAGAATCAAGCTCTCCACCTATAATTATGAGATCTTGTATCGCTCTGGTAAACTCAACGAGCCCTTAGACGCCCTCTCCCGAGGTACATGTGCCAGCGCACAAGTGGACCCACTCCGGGCCCTCCACGACATCCTTTGTCACCCAGGGGTCACTCGATTGTACCATCTGGTCAAAGTTCGCATTCTGCCCTACTCGGTCGAGGAAGTAAGGACAGTCACCAGGGACTGCCAGGTCTGTGCGGGGTGCAAGCCACACTTCTACCAGCCAGACCGTGCATGCCTGGTGAAGGCTTCCCGCCCCTTTGAACGCCTCAGCGTGGATTTCAAAGGGCCCCTCCCCTCCACCGACCGTAACACGTACATTCTCAGTGTGGTCGATGGGTACTCCAGATTCCCCTTCGCCATCCCATGCCCCGATATGACGTCTGCAACCGTCATCAAGGCCCTCAGCACCATCTTCGCTCTGGTCGGTTTCTCTGCCTACATCCACAGTGACAAGGGATCCTCATTCATGAGCGATGAGCTGCGCCAGTTCCTGCTCAGCAGGGGTATAGCCTCCGGCAGGACGACCAGCTACAACCTCCGGGGGAACGGGCAAGTAGAACGAGAGAATGAGACGGTTTGGAGGGCCGTCCAGCTGGCCCTACGGTCCACGAACCTCCCAGCCTCTCGCTGGCAGGAAGTCCTCCCTGACGCTCTACACTCCATCCGGTTACTATTGTGCACCGCCACTAATAAGACACCCATGAACGTGTTTTTACCTTCCCCAGGAAGTCCACATCCGGGGTGCCACTCCCGACTTGGCTCGCTGCTCCAGGACCGGTCCTTCTCCGTAGGCACGTCCGATTCCACAAGGTGGACCCCTTGGTGGACAGGGTTCACCTGCTCCACGCCAACCCTCAATATGCCTACGTTGAGTTCCCCGACGGCCGCCAAGATACTGTCTCATTCAGGGACCTGGCACCGTCAGGTTCCACCCCAACACACACCCCCACCAATGCGCCCCCCACCTCCCACCGCGCCGCCAATATTGACCCCACCAGAGCACCCCCCCCCCTCCCCATTTCCATACAAGAGGACAAAGAGGACTTCTGCACGCTCCCAGGTGACTGGCCAGCATCAGCACCTCCACCACCGCCATCGGTGCCACCTCCACCACTGCCAGTACCGACTTCGCCGCCACCGTTACGCCGCTCCCAACAAAGCACCAAAGCACCGGACTGGCTGAACCTTTGATGGACTCTGGACCGTCAACATGGACTTTTCTTTCCCTACCACTGGACAGAATTGCACTAATTGTATATAGTTTCACGTCACCCCCGCCGGACTCATTTTTAACAGGGTGTGAATGTGGTGAACCACTGTAATAGGAGACGTAAAGTAGGATCTGCACTTCAGGTTCTCCGGTAGCTTCTGCCGGCTGGCTCCGCCCAGGGAGAACTGTATAAATATGCATGACCTCCAGTGCCCTGCCATTTCGCCAGCTGCAGCAGGAGGCCACGCATCTGACTAATAAAGCCACAGTTGTACCCAACTTTAGTCTTTGTGCAATTGGTCGTGCATCACACTTTTTATCAGTCAATCTTCCACATGGCATGATGCATGGGCGGTTAAGGCCAATTCTCACTTTCCAGTGCCCAAGCAGGGCTATAGGTTGTGGAGAGTGAGGGAGGGGCACTTGGGGAGAAGATGGAGCAGAAAGAAAAGGGGAATGGGAGGGAATAAAGGGTAGGGGAGGAATTGAGAGCTGAGGTAGAGGAATTCAGATGGTAGAGGGAATTGATACGTGGAAAACTTGACTGGCGCGGGTGGGGTGGGGTGGGGATTACAACAGTGAAAGAGTTGGGGATGTTGATGTGAAATTTAATGGAGGGAATTCGTGTAACGGTGCAAATGAAGTGGGCTCGGCGTACATGTGAAGGGCAATTGCAACGTGTGAGGGGTTGGGCGAACATGTGGTGTATGTGATTAGCAAATTGATATGGAAAATACCCCTCACCAGAAATGGGAGGTAGGGTGTTGAGGAGAACTTCAAAATCTTGCTCAAAAGGAAAAAGAAACTAGAATCCAAACTTTTACTCAGATTTATTCGGAGTTAATTGGAAAAGAAATCATAACTGCCATAGATGCTCCAATGCCGAAAACTTACTCCATACTTATGAGGACAGAAGTGTCCTCCTCATAGGATGCGATTCTTATCTAAAAATGGAAGGTTGCTATTCTTGTATTTTTATTTGCTTCACAACATATTGGATAAATTGCCACTGCAAGAATTGATGACATTATGTTTTTCTTAAAATGCCACCTTCAGGTGAAATACCATCTGGGTTTTGTAAAAACCTAGCACTTCCCATTTATACAGGTGGTGTAATGATGTACTTGCTATTTTCAGCATGACTGACCGAGTACAATGTGTACATAGGCATAGGTGTAACTATAGTCTTAATCATTGCTTTACGCTCCGGCTCAATATAACTGGAAACACATTTGACCTGGTGTTATGACTGGATGAGCATAGGGCAGCACGGTGGGGCAGTGGGTTAGCCCTGCTGCCTCACGGCGCAGAGGTCCAGGTTTGACCCCGGCTCTGGGTCACTGTCTGTGTGGAGTTTGCACATTCTCCCCGTGTTTGCGTGGGTTTCGCCCCCACAATCCAAAGATGTGCAGGGTAGGTGGATTGGTTATGCTAAATTGCCCCTTAATTGGAAAAAATGAATTGGGTACTCTTAAATTTAAAAAAACAAAAAATGACTGAATGAGCAGAGGTGAACTGGCACCACTTTATTCAGCTCTCTCAGTTGGTCTCAACAAAGTTTAAAAAAATTATTTTCCTCCATAAATGCCTTTTCCAATCCAAATGTATTTACTTTTTAATAAGGAGCCAATCAAACAAGATTTTCCTGAGTCAAAGAAAGAACAAGTTTATTAGTTACTAAACACTGGAAAAAATAATAAAGGAGTGGAACCACACACACATATCTCAGATATAAGAGAAGTTAGAGTCCAAATTAAAGTTAAAAGTATATTAAATTAAGTTCTTTGCTTGTCCTTGAAGGATAGATTGTTGAAAGTTGCAGCCCTTTGATGTTAGCTGGTTTCCTTTAAAATCCTGGAGCTGAATTGAAGTTCAGTTAATTGTACTTCGTTGGAGACAGCCTTGGTTTCATGGAGAAAGAGGGGAAGAGAGATTTCATACTGGTTCTCTCAACGGTTTTTCCAGATGATATTGATGACTTCCCTCTCTTTGTGGCTTGGCAGATCCAGATCTTAAACTTCCTGTCTGGGTATTCCAGGAATGGAATTTGGTCACCATGTCTTGCAGTTATTATTCGAGAACAAATAATAACATTTATGAGCTTTCATCTCAGAAATTTTGGACACATTTCGAGAAAGTAGGGTGGCACGGTGGTGCAGTGGTTAGCACTGCTGCCTCACGGCGCTGAGGGCCCGGGTTCAATCCCATCCCCAGGTCACTTTCCGTGTAGAGTTTGCACATTATCCCCATGTCTGCGTGGGGCTCACCTCCATAACCCAAAGATGTGCAGGGTAGGTGGATTGGCCACACTAAATTGTCGCTAAATTGGGAAACAAAAACATTTCTAGAAAGTAAAAATCAACAGGAAATGTGGTTATTTCATCGTCCACAGGGGATTTTGAGCGTCTGATGGGTCTATCTGGCTGGTTTGTAGTTCCCAGAATTACTATTAATTAAAGTCCAGCACTTTGCATTTTTAATGCCTAACTTTCAAAATTCCCTTTTTGAATGAACATTAACACTCCCCAGATGTGAAATTCAATGAAACATGTACAGGAAAGTGTTCATAATAATAATTGTAATCTTTATTGCCACAAGTAGACTTCCATTAACACTGCAATGAAGTTACTGTGAAAAGCCCCTCGTCACCCATTCTGGCACTTGTTCAGATACACAGACAGAGAATTCAGAATGTCCAATTCACTTAACAGCACAATTTTCAGGACTTGTGGGAGGAAACCAGAGCACCCAGAGGAAACCCGCGCAGAGAGAGGGAGAACGTGCAGACTCCACACAGACAGTGACCCAAGCCGGGAATCGAACCTGGCACTCTGGCCCTGTGAAGCAACAGTGCTGCCCACTGTGCTATCGTGCCGCTCCCATACCAGACATCGGTGACCAATAGTAGCAATCATTGTCAGTACCTTTTCTCCTTTTTGTAAGCCCTCTTTAAACAGTTCTGTAGGTTTTTGGTTAGTTGGTGAAGACATCGGTCAAACTAGCTCAGTCAGAATGTCCTGTTATTGTGACACTGGTGATGTAAATAAGCCAAAATGATTATAATTCCCAACAGTAGATTTGCAAGAATGTTTCCTGAACTGGAGAATTTTAGTTATGAGAAAAGATTGGATAAACTGGGTTGTTTTCTTTGGAAAAGAGGAAGTTCAGGGGAGGTACAAATTAAATGTATAAAATTATGATGGGTCTCAAAGGGCTGGATAGAAAGCCCGACTATGGAACTTTGCTCGATATATCCTTAACCAGGGGACATAAATTTAGGAGAAGAGGGAGGAAGTCTGTAGCTCACTGCCTGAGAGGATCGCGAGGCATAGACCCGCATAACATTGTTGCTGGAAAAAAGAGATATATTGTCAAAGATTTTTGACTCACACTTATCAGGACAGATGCACAAGTGTATCAATTGCAACGGGAACATTGTTGCTTCCTTTACAAATGGTATTCTTGCGAATCTGACCTGATGAGTGAAAGATGAAAAGATTTGACAGTATGTCTCTTTTTTCAGCAAGATTCAACTTCTGTAACACCAAATGACTAATTAAAAATTACTTAGATATGCACTATAAGTACCAAAATCTACAAGACTACGAACCAAATGTTAGAAATGGGATTAGGTTGGACTAATTCTTGTTAGCTGGTCTGGCCACAAAGGGTCGAATGACCTCATTTTGCACTGTACATTTCTTTCATACTATGATTCCAGTTGAAAAATTATAGCCCAACCAGCCTAATCTGTTTGTAATTGATGATCGGTGTACAAGACTAAGCTGCTATGAACCGCGGGGAATTTGTTGCCAGTGACATTCATAAAAGTTTGGTTATAAATGGCCTCAGTCCGTTTAATGCCTGTTGAATGTTAATGGTCCTTTCAAAAATGGATCGTTCCTGCTCTGTGAAGTTTATGGTCAATACATTTGAACATCATGGGAGTAATCCCCATTCGAAATACCTGTTATTAAATCATCCAAGCCAAGTCACTTCAGACACTGCTTGAGAAATGATAGCAGACATCAGATGGACTTCTGCAGAATTTTGTCAAGGTGGCAAATGGAGTTTAATGTAGAGAAGTGTGAGGTGATTCACTTTGGAAGGAATAACAGGAATGCGGAATATTTGGCTAATGGTAAAGTTCTTGGAAGTGTGGAGGAGCAGAGGGATCTAGGTGTCCATGTACATAGATCCCTGAAAGTTGCCACCCAGGTTGATAGGGTTGTGAAGAAGGCCTATGGAGTGTTGGCCTTTATTGGTAGAGGGATTGAGTTCCGGAGTCATGAGGTCATGTTGCAGCTGTACAAAACTCTGGTACGGCCGCATTTGGAGTATTGCGTACAGTTCTGGTCACCGCATTATAGGAAGGACGTGGAGGCTTTGGAGCGGGTGCAGAGGAGATTTACCAGGATGTTGCCTGGTATGGAGGGAAAATCTTATGAGGAAAGGCTGATGGACTTGAGGTTGTTTTCGTTGGAGAGAAGAAGGTTAAGAGGAGACTTAATAGAGGCATACAAAATGATCAGGGGGTTAGATAGGGTGGACAGTGAGAGCCTTCTCCTGCGGATGGAAATGGCTGGCACGAGGGGACATAGCTTTAAACTGAGGGGTAATAGACAAGCACTATGCCAGAGCTGTCAATTCTCTTCTCCCAAGTCCCATTCCCCTGCTGTTTCACCAAACACCTGCAAATTTGTTTTTCATTTTCAAGCACATATCCAAATCCTTTATCAAAGTTAGTATTGAATCTGCTTTTTTACCCCTTTCAGGTAGTGAGTTCCAGATCATGGGGCAAAATTCTCCTGTATCGGCGCGATGTCAGCCGACCGGCGCCAAAAACGGCGCGAATCAGTCCGGCATCGTGCCGCCCCAAAGCTGCGGAATCCTCCGCATCTTGGGGGGCCGAGCCCTAACCTTGAGGGGTTGGGCCCGAGCCGGAGTGATTTCCGCCCCGCCAGCTGGCGGAAAAGGCCTTTGTTGCCCCGCCAGCTGGTGCAGAAATGACATTGCCGGGCGGCGCATGCGTGGGAGGGTTAGTGGCCGCTCACGGCATCCCCGCGCATGCGCTGTGGAGGGAGTCTCTTCCGCCTCCGCCATGGTGGAGACCGTGGCGAAGGCGGAAGGAAAAGAGTGCCCCCATGGCACAGGCCCGTCCGCGGATTGGTGGGCCCTGATCGCGGGCCAGGCCACCGTGGGAGCACCCCCCGGGGCCAGATCGCCCCGCGTGCCCCCCAGGACCCCGGAGCCCGCCCGCGCCGCCTTGTCCTGCCGGTAAGGTAGGTGGTTTCATCCATGCTGGTGGGACAGGCATTCTAGCAGCGGGACTTTGGCCCATCCGGTGCCGGAGAATTCGGCAACCGGCGGGGGCGGGATTCACGCCAGCCCCCGGCGATTCTCCGACCCGGCGGGGGGTCGGAGAATCTCGCCCCTGACATCTCACTTCATTAAATAAGATTCTCTTAATCTCCACTCCAGGTCTTTTGCTTACTATTCCAGATCTGTTGTTGTTTACTGACTGTCCTACCAGTGGAAACACTTTCTCCCTATCTACTCTGTCAAAACCCTTCAATTTTGAACACAGCTTTTATTTACCTGTTACCCTTTTCTACTCTAGGGAGAACAATGCTAGTGTCTATAGTGTTTTCACATAACCATAGAACCATAGAATCCCTACAGCGCAGAAGGAGGCCATTCTACCCATTGAGTTTGCACCGACCCTCTGAAAGATCACCCAACCTTGGTCCACTCCCCTGCCCTATCCCTGTAACCCCAACTAACCTACATATCCCTGGTCACTAAGGGGCAATTGATCACAGCCAATCCACCTAACCTGCACATTTTTGGACTGTGGGAAGAAACTGGAGCACCCTGAGCAAACCCACGCAGAACATGGGGAGAACATGAAAGCTACACACAGTCACCCAAGGTTGGAAGCAACCCGGGTCCCTGGCGCTGTGAGGCAGCCATGCTAACCACTATGCCACTGTGCTGCCATAGACCCTGAACCCTAGTTTCATTCTGGTGGATCTCCTCTGCACCCTCCACAAGCTTATTCTCATTGTCATGTCATAATAGGTCAGTAGGAGGTACATGCCTTTGTCAGGAAATGAGAATAAAAGAGAGCTTCATATGGATGCAGCAGCGAAAAACAAAACCACAAAAAGTTATTTGATCATCTGTTTGGTGTCATTCATTTATTCAGCAGCATATTCTACACTTTGCCTTTACGCTGGCTGGCCTGTGAACTTTAGGTGGTGCTTTATATATAGGGTAGACTGTGGCAAAGTAGTCACCACACTGAACTAGTAATCTAAAGGCCCAGGCTTTAGGCCATGGTTTCAACTCCCACCACGAGCTGGTGGAATTTGAATTCAGCAAATTCTGGAATATAAAGCTGGTCTCAGTAATGGTGACTACGAAAGTATCATCAATTGTAGTAAACACCCATCTGGTTCACAAATGCCCTCTAGGAAAGGAAACCTGTCGTCCTTACCTGATCTGGCCTACATTCGGTGCAGACGTGATGGGCCGAATGGCCTCCTTCTACGTCTAGCCGACCCCTCAAATCAAGGGAAATTATGGATTAACGGCAATTGCTGGCCTCGCTAGCGACGCCCTCGCCCCTCGAAAGAATAAAGAATTTTTTTTTAAATGAAGCTGACTTCGGAACAACATGAAAGTTTCAAGCAGTGCTGTCAATGAGACTCCAGGTCAGAGGGAATATTGAGTGAAGGTCTTGCACTTGAGTGTGGAAACAAAGTGACATCAATATTGACAAAGCACTGATATATAATAGAAGCAAAGCAATCAAGAGAGTTAGCATTAAATGAATGGCTTTGATTGCATGTTTACGTTTCTAATAATAATCACCTATCTCTCCTTCGCGCAATCAGCAAGTGCAGGAATTAGATCAGTAGCTGTGGAGAGCAGACTTTCTTTGGAACTCCTGACCTTTTGCTCTCTCGGCTTCCCAAATTGACAGCATAGACTTGCCTCCAAATCTATTGATTGTGCATTCTGTGTTACATAAGTTGGTATTTTCTGCATCCATGAAAAGAAAAATTTGGATAATTGGCCTGGTTTTTTTTGTGTTGCGCTGTTTAAAGAAATCCTCATAAAAAGCAAAGAGCTGCGGAGATGTGCTTGCCCTTTTGTCTGGATGTGTTCCGAATTGTCGAGTAACATCATTGGGTACCTCAGGGGTTTTTCGTGTGCCGGTCGCCAGATAAGGATGTAGGTAAATTGTTTGGGATTCTGACATTATATAGCCACTGTTCATCAAGCTCAGCCCAATTAGTGCAAAAGGCTAATTAAAACTTCTTAAATTATAAAAAATTAGACGTCGCATTGAAATGGGCCAGCTATAGATAATTAAATTGAGATAACAAAATATTACATTCATGCTTTTAATTAAAAGGCAAGTCAAACTTTGCCTTGGAAAATCTACTGTGTCCTTACCTGGTCTTTCCCTCATGTAGCTCCAGGTGGTTGACTTTCAAATGCTCTCTGAGATGGACTAGTGAGCCACCTGGTTGCATAATACCACTGTAGGAATGTCAAAAAGGAATAAAACCTAATGGACTAACCAACATTGCCCTCGGCACCAGAAACGACAAAAGCAGATCCAGCCCTTTTGTTCCTGCAAAGTCCTCCTTACGAACATCTGGGACCTTGTGTCAAAATGTGGGGGCGTTGTCACACACACTAGTAAAGCAAGAGCCTGGCACAGTCATACTCATGGAAGCAGACCCAGCAGAGATGGCAGCAAAGTGGTATACTGTCAGGAGGGAGTTACCCTTGGAGCTAACACATTCACTTAGGACCCCATAAAGTCTCGTGGCATCAGGTCAAAAATGTGCACGAAAACCTCCGGCTGATAATCAATTGCAGCATTGTCCTCAGCTGATGAATCAGTACTCCTCCATGTTGGACACAAATTAGAGGGAGCACTGAGGATGACAAGGGCGCATAATGTATTCTGGGTGAGTGACTTCAATGTCCATCACCACCACTGACCGTGCTGGTCTGGTCCTGAAGGACATAGCTGCTGGACTGGATCTGCAACAAGTGGTGAAAGAGGTAACACGAGGGGGGAACCTACTTGACCTTGACTTTACCTGTCATAGATGCATCTGTCTATAACAGCATCAGCAGGAGTGACCACCACACAGCCCTTGTGGAGACAAAGTCCTGTCTTCATACTGAGGACACCCTCCGCCATGTTGTGTGACACTACCACCGTGCTAAATGGGATCGATTTCAAACAGATCTAGCAACTCAAAACTGGAGATCCATGAAGTGCTGTGGGCCATCAGCAGCAGAATTCAACCACAATCTGAAACCTCACGAACTGGCATATCCCCCATTTTACCATTACCATCAAGCCAGGATCAACCCTGGTTCAATCAAGAGTTCAGGAGGGCATGGCAGGAGCAGCAGTGGGCATACCTAAAATTGACGTGTCAGTCAGGTGAATCGAGAACACAGGACTAGTGCATACCGAACAGCAGGAGCAGCATGTGATGGATGGAGATAAGTGATCCCACAACTAATGGGTCAGATCTAAGCTCTGCAGTCCTGCCATATCCAACTGTGAATGGTGGTGGGCAATTAAACAACTACCTGGAGTCGGAAGCTCCACAAATATCCCCATCCTCAATGGTGGGAGAGCAAAAAATAGAGCTGAAGCATTTGTAACCATCGACAGCCAGAAGTGCCATGTGGATGATCTGAGGCTCTGAGGTCCCCAGCCTAACAGATGCCAGTCTTCAGCCAATTCAATTCACTCCCCATGATTTCAAGAAATGGCTGAAGGCACTGGATACTGCAAAGTCTATGGGCCCTGACAAAAACCCTGGCAATGGCACTGTGGACTTGTGCTCCAGAACTTGCCATACCCATAGCCAAGCTGTTCCAGGGCAGCTACAACACTGCGATCCATCCAGCAATATGGAAAATTACCTAGGTATTTCCTGTCCACCACAAGCAGGACAAATCAAACCCAAACAATTCCCACCCAATTACTCGATCTTCAATCATCTGAAAAGTTATGGAAGGGGTCATCAGTAGTGCTATGAATCAGCACGTATTCATCAATAATTATTGGGTTACTGGGTAGGGTGGAGGTGTTGACCTTGGGTAGGGTGCTCTTTCCAGGAGCCGGTGCAGACTCGATGGGCCAAATGGCTTCCTTCTGCACTGTAAATTCTATGATGATGATGATAATAAGCTGCTCACTGATGCTCAGTTTAGGGTCCACCAGGGCCACTCAGCTCCTGATCTCATTATCACCTTTGTTAAAGCACGGACTTAGGGTGGCATGGTGGCACAGTGATTAGCACTATTTTGACCGACTGCACTCTACCCGCTAGCGAGAGCGGTAACATGTCCCATATTTTGAAGTCCTCCTCCATCTGTTCCACCAACCTTGTCAGCTTCAGTTTATGTAGGGCCCCCCAACTCCTGGCTATCTGGATCCCCAGGTACCGAAAGCTCCCCTCCGTCCTCCTCAGCGGTAGATCCCCTATCCCCCTTTCTTGGTCCCCTGCCTGTACTACAAAAAGCTCACTCTTCCCTACATTGAGCTTATAGCCCGAAAAATCCCCAAACTCCCTCAGAGTCTGCATGACCTCCACCATCCCCTCCACTGGATCAGCCACATACAGCAACAGGTCACCCGCATAAAGCGACACCCGATGCTCTTCTCCCCCTCGGACCACCCCCCTCCATTTCCTAGACTCCCTCAACGACATGGCCAAGGGTTCGATCGCCAATGCAAACAACAGGGGGGACAACTGTCCCTCGGTACAGCCGAAAGTACTCCGACCTCCGCCGGTTCGTCACTACACTCGCCACCGGGGCTCTGTAAAGGAGCTTAACTGATAAACCCTCCCCCGAACCCAAACCTACACAGCACTTCCCAGAGGTACTCCCACTCTACTCGGTCAAAGAACTTCTCCGCGTCCATAGCTGCCACTATCTCCGCCTCTCCCTCCTCCAATGGCATCATTATCACGTTTAAGAGCCGCCACACATTGGTGTTTAGTTGCCTGCCCTTTATAAATCCCGTCTGGTCCTCATGGATCACTCCCGGGACAGAGTCCTCAATCCTCGTAGCCAGCACTTTTGCCAGCAACTTAGCATCCACGTTGAGGAGCGAGATTGGCCTGTACGATCCACATTGCAGTGGGTCCTTGTCCCGCTTTAGGATCAAAGAAATCGTCACCTCCGACATTGTCGGGGGCAGGGTCCCTTCCTCTCTTGCCTCATTAAAGGTCCTTACTAGTAGCGGGGCCAACAGGTCTACGTACTTCCTGTAGAACTCCACCGGGAACCCGTCCGGTCCCGGGGCCTTCCCCGCCTGCATGCTCCCCAAACCCTTGCTCAGCTCCTCCAACCCAATTGGTGCCCCCAAACCAGCCACCTCTTGCTCCTCCACCCTCGGGAATCTTGGTCTAGGAATCGTCTCATCCCCTCTTCCCCCGCTGGGGGCTGGGATCTGTACAGCTCCTCATAGAAGGCCTTGAATACCTCGTTTATTTTCGTCGCACTCCGCACCGTAGCTCCCCTTCCATCCTTGACTCCCCCTATTTCCCTCGCTGCCATCCTCTTACGGAGCTGGTGTGCCAGCATCCGACTCGCCTTTTCCCCATACTCGTAGGTCGCCCCCTGCGCCTTCCTCCACTGTGCCTCCGCCTTCCCTGTGGTCAACAGATCAAACTCCGTCTGGAGACGTCGTCTTTCCCCAAGTAATCTCTCCTCAGGGGCCTCTGTGTATCTCCTATCCACTCTTAAAATCTCCCCCACTAAGCTCTCCCTTTCCATGCCCTCTGTCTTCTCCCTATGAGCCCTGATCGAAATTAGCTCTCCCCTGATCACCGCCTTCAACGCCTCCCATACCACCCCCACCCGCACCTCCCCGTTGTTGTTGGCCTCCAAGTACCTTTCGATGCACCCCCTCACCTTCCCACTCACCACGTCATCTGCCAGCAGTCCCACATCCAGCCGCCATAACGGGCGTTGGTCCTTCTCCTCTCCCAGCTCCAGTTCCACCCAGTGCGGGGCGTGATCCGAAACGGCTATGGCGGAATACTCCGTTCCCTCCACTTTCGGGATGAGCGCCCTGCCCAGGACAAAAAAATCTATCCGGGAGTAGGCTTTGTGCACGTGGGAGAAAAAAGAAAATTCCCTGGCCTGCGGCCTAGCAAACCTCCACGGGTCCACTCCCCCCCCCATCTGATCGTTAAACCCCCAGAAATTCCCTGGCCGCCGCCGGCCTCTTTCCAGTCCTTGATCTGGAACGGTCCAATGCTGGGTCCAACACCGTATTGAAGTCCCCACCCATTATCAGGCCTCCTACCTCCAGGTCCGGAATGCGCTCCAACATGCGCTTCATGAATCCTGCATCATCCCAGTTCAGGGCGTATACATTTACCAACACCACCCACGTCCCCTGCAACTTGCCGCTCACCATCACATATCGCCCTCCGTTATCCACTATGATATTCTTGGCCTCAAATGACACCCGCTTCCCGACCAATATTGCCACCCCTCTATTCTTCGCGTCCAGCCCCGAATGGAATACCTGTCCTACCCATCCCTTTCTTAACCTGACCTGGTCCGCCACCTTCAGATGTGTCTCTTGGAGCATGACCACGTCTGCCTTCAGTCCCTTGCAGTGCGCGAACACTCGGGCCCTCTTCACTGGCCCGTTCAGGCCCCTCACGTTCCAGCACCCCCCCACCCCCCACCCCCACTCCCCACCCAGCCCATGTAACATTTCCTGCGTGTGATTGACCCCCTATATACAACACCCATCAAACATCAAACATCCCCCCCACCCTCACAAACCCTCAGTTTGAGTCCAACTTTTTGGTTTGTATGAAGGTCCACGCCTCTTCAGGCGTTTCGAAATAATAGTGTTGATCCTTATGTGTGACCCACAGTCGCGCTGGCTGCAGCATTCCGAATCTCACTCCTTTCCGGTGCAACACCGCCTTGGCCCGGTTGAAACCCGCTCTCCTCTTTGCAACCTCCGTGCTCCAGTCCGGGTATATTCGGATCTCTGCATTGTCCCACTTGCTGCTCCGCTCCTTCTTGGCCTATTTCAGGACTCTCTCTCTGTCCGTGAAACGGTGAAATCTCACCACCATCGCCCTTGGCAGCCCGTTTGCCTTGGGCCTCCTCGCCAACACCCGGTGTGCCCCATCCAGCTCCAGCGGCCTCGAAGGGGCCTCCACGGCCATCATCACCTCGAGCATCGTGCTCGCGTATGCCCTGGCATCGGCGCCCTCCACTCCTTCAGGGAGACCCAGGATCCGCAGGTTCTTTCTCCTCGACCTGTTCTCCAGGTCTTCGTGTCTTCCCGCCCACCTCTTGTGCAGCGCCTCGTGCTCCTCCACTCTCACCGCCAGGCCCAAGATCTCGTCCTCATTCTCACTAACTCTTTTCTGCACCTCCTGGATCTTTACCTCGTGGGCCTTCTGGGTCATCCCTAGTCCTTCAATTGCCGACAACATAGGCGCCAGCATTTCCTTCCACAGCTCCTCGAAGCAGCGCTTGGTGAACTCCTGCAGCTCCGGCCCGCATTCCGCTTTGTCCCCGGCCGCCGCCATTTTGCTTTTCTTCCCTCGCTTCTCCCGCTGCTCCAATGCCGTTTTTTTGGCCGTTTCACTTCTGGTCCGGTCCATAAAAGTTGAAGGGAGATCTCTCTCTTCCCTTCCCCATGGGTTGTCTTCAAAAAAATTTCCGTTGGGGCTCCTCTAAAGAGCCCGAAAGTCCGTGATAGCGGGAGCTGCCGAATCGTGTGGCTTAGCTCCGCATAGCCGCAACTGGAAGTCTCGATTGGGGGCTCTTTCAAACGGTCGGGACAGACTCGATTGGCCGAATGGCCTCTGTCTGCACTGTAGGAATTCTATGATTCTATGAAAAGAGCTGAACTCAAGAGGTGAGGTAAGAGTGACTCCCCTTGACATCAAGGTAGCATTTGACTAAATGTGCCATCAAGGAGCCCTAGCAAAACTGGTGTCAATATAAATTAGGGGAAAACTCTGGAGTCACACCTAGCACAAAGTAAGATGGTGGTGGTTGTTGGAGGTCAATCATCTCTGCCTGGGGACATCGATGTAGAGAACTCTCATGTCATTTTGTTTACAGAGAATTTTTTTTGATATCTGTAGTGATTCGATTGGAGTTTTAGTGCAGGTTATCTTACATCAAGATCCCAGGGAAATAAACTGCCTCATTTACAAAACAACTGATGCATCCAATAATCACTACAAACGCCCTTTAATAATGATGTATATTTCAAAGTTTGTCTGTCAGCTTGTGTATCTAATACTTGCTTCATTTTCATGTATTGGGTGACAATTAGAGTGAGTTTGAATGAGATTCTAGATAGGACTGTGAGCAATTGATATTGCTTTGTTATATATTTGTTTGCTATTTATTTAGTTCATAGAATTCGACTGCAGAAAAGTAGGCCATTCAACCCCTCAAGCCACAACTGTTCATTTTCTCCACATGAACTGCCTAATTTAATTCCAGCCTTTTGTTTGCCTTTAATAGGGGCTGGTTTAGCACAGTGGGCTAAATCGCTGGCTTGGAATGCAGAACACAGCCAGCAATGCGGGTTCAATTACCGTACCAGCCTCCCCAAACAGGCGCCGGAATGTGGCAACTAGGGGATTTTCACAGTAACTTCATTGAAACCTACTTGTGACAACAAGTGATTATTATTATTATTATTCTTTTTGATTCCCTTTTGAAAGAAGGGTTGAAATGTGCTCCAGTTTATGTCAGAGAATACCAGTTCCAACAAGGAGTGTTGCCAACCTGCACCATCACCAGTGAAGGGGGACAATTCAGGCAAGGAAATGGCCTGGATTTTCCAGCCCCATCATGGCGGGACCCCCCCCACGTGAGTTTTGCCAGCCCAGCCAAAAGTCCGTTCACCTTCGGCGGGACTGGATGATCACGTTGATGAGTGGGGCTGGAAATTTCCACTCATGTGTGAGACATCTCATAGAATAGAATCCCTACAGAGCAGAAGGAGAATCGAGTGTGCACCGACCCTCTGAAAGAGCACCCTACCCACAACCCCACCTAACATTTGGACACTAAAGGGCAATTTAGCATGGCCAATCCACTTAACCTGCACATCTTTGGACAGTGGGAGGAAACTGGAGCACCCGGAGGAAACCCATGCAGACATGGGGAGAAAGTGCAAACTCCACACAGTCAGTGACCCAAGGCCGGAATCGAACCCTGGTCACTGACGCTGTGAGGCAGTTGTGCTCACCATTGTGCCACCCTATTGACATTATGAAAGCTAAAAAGGAATTTTTATGCTAATATCCTTTTTTATTAATTTAGTGACAGTCTTGTCATGGAGTCATAGACTTTTACAGCATAGCCAAGACGCCCTTCAGCCCATCGTGTCTGCACCAGCCATCAAGCACCTGTCTGTTCCAATCCCATTTTCCAGCACTCCATCCGTAGCCTTCTTATCTCACCTCTGAGCGGAGCCAATCCATCATCATCTTGAAGATTTGGTCAGGTCACTTTGATCACCTCCTTTAACCTTGTGAATGAAGCTAAGATTTCCCAAGTTTCTCTTGGCAGCTGTAACCAGATCTTTGATAAAAGTCCTGTAGAATTCACACTGCGTTTTTAATCATTTACGTACTGAGAAGTCCCTTTGAAAGACTGGATGAAGTATGCTCCAGTGGGATTACGTACTATCCAACTGTTGCTTAATAGGTGGTGCCTTGTGCAGATTCTACATCATCTTCTTCCTTTGGTATTTACATCTCTAAACACAAAATGTAAGGACCTGCACACCAAGCGCCCGCTCCATTTAAAGTCTGACCATTTTAGATATAATCCCTCCTTTATTCTCATGGCGAATTTCACCAAATAATTCTAGCAATCTCAGCAAAACTATGATATTTTACTTCTGTTCTTAAACTAAAATATTTATGACGCTTTAGGCGTCACAATAACTACTTATATTTACATAGCACCTTTAACAAGCAAGCTGCCCCAAGGCTCACTCGCGATGTTAGAAGTTTACCAGACCCATCCTCCATTCTGGAGGATTAAGTGAGATCATTGTGAATTAATATTTACTGTTTCACCAAGCAGGACTCTGCTCGTGAGTTGAATTTTGAACATTCTGATCAGATAGTGAGGCAAGATTACCAATCCCGTTGTTCTAACCCCGGGTTCAAACAAACCTATACAGCATGTATGCTCTGTCACTTGCTCTGATTCATGTTATGCAAAACTCACAGAAACATTCATTTTGGCAATATTCATTTCAGCATATTGATTTGCTGGCTTTGATGCCGTCCTTGTAATGAGCAACCTTAACATTCCTGCGGAGGCTGGCAAAACTCTCGGGGCTCACTTTATCTGGTTCTCCAAAAGACAATGCTGGAAATAAGTCTGATCTGTCTTTGCGGTCGGTGATCATTTTGATCCGTGGAGCGGTTGTCCCTGGTTCTTTTTTGAAACTACACAGCTTCGTCCACGTTTGATGTTGACTGAAATATTTTAAATGTGGCCAATTCTAGCAGTGCCGTTTAACATTAAGCTTTATCAGCTCTCAACTAATTCAAACCAGTCTCTGCCGTGTCAAGGTGATTGCTCTCTAATGCAATTTGTAACATTGAGTGGGCACATTTGCCTTTTGATATCAATTGACAGTCTTCATTGTTTATGTAATTATTTCCCTCCAAAATGTCTGATATTTATTTTGTAATTAGTGTTAATGTTAGCTTCTTGTTGACGATAAGAATAGCTCCATTTCATCTGAACGGCCTTTCTGCAATATAGAAATCCTGTGAAAGACGCTAGCATTTGAGGTAAGCGATGGTAAAATGGGTTGCTTCAACTTCATTGTATAGACACAATGTTTTATTCATTCACCATGAACTTCTTTATCCATACTTACAATGCACACTCTTTGCTGTGTGGTTTGATTTCATTAATACTTTAGTAGCTGATGACTCTGTTGTGGGATCTCACCTACACACTGAGCCTAATGCCATTGCCGTACACGTGCAAAACTAGACACCAGTAAGACAAGAATCAGAGGAACGCAAGACTGAAGGGCAAGTTATTTGATCACTGGCCCTAGAGGAATAGTTCCTGAATTCCTTCATCTACGCCCGCCTGATAAATGAAATTTCTCAATTTATGCTCCAGTTCCATCCCCATCGGCTCATTTTCAGGAAGGTAATCCCTCCTGGATTGATTATTTTAGCATCGTTCCAGGGTCTCAGCAGGGCTGCTTGCCATCCGTTTTCTTGAAATCTTCTCAGGGTGCACTGGGAAGAATAGCAGGTAACTTGGAAAATCATCCAGGTGTCCCACATTGGCATGGGAACAGGGGAAGGTAGAGGTTTTGTTGATGCCGCTTCCAACAGGAAAATGACTCACTCTAAAATATGGCAGATAATTCAAACATAAGGCCCCCTATTTTCAGGAATTCTGCTTGGGCCCTACCTTTGGCCCGAATCATTTCCTGAAGTTTTCTGGCCTTCAGATAATTTGGGATAGTATTTTCACCACAATAAAGGGATGGACAAGTAATTTTGCCTGCCAGCCTATGTATGTGCTGGTAACATCCCACCCCTGGGCTGTTTTGTCAAGAGGAAGGATCGGGAAAAAAGGTCTATCCACCCCCCAAGCAGGGGGAAGCTATTTAAGTTGATTTAAAGGCCAATTATGGCCCTATGGCTTCAGAAGTACGGTTTCTGCCTGCAGGCAGCCTCTCAGTGACAGACTGGGGTTTGGAGGTGTTGACCAGCATGCCACTCCAGACTTTGAGGAGTCCCCATTTACCTGGCCATAGCCACGGCCTCACTTTGGAGTGGTTTTCCCTCCACAGTAATGACCCAGTAAATGTGGACTATTTGTATTTTGGACATTCTAAAGTTGCTGAGAGGGTGCTTCAAGATGGAGAGCATCCTCTCCCGCTTGCTTGAAATAGCGGGTGAGAGGTCCTTCCAGACTGGAAGGCATTGGCCCTCCTGCGTTGAGAGCCAACCTGTCATCCTTAGTTGGATTGTGAACATCCCTACGAGCCACTAATTGGCCAATCAAGGCAAAATCATTGTTGGGTGACTGCTCCTGACAGCGTGGTGTGGCGACCTGCATTTGACCACAATGTTGATGTCCCCACCCAAAACTCAAAATCCTTCCCTTGGTCTTTCCGTCAACAGATGCACAAAGCAGCAATCGGTTTACAGAAGCTACTTTCAACAACCAGGGGCTGGATTCTTCGCAGCCCCGCGCGCGTTTGGCGCGGGGGTGGAGAATCCACTTTTACGCGAGAATCGGGCCCGGCGCTGATTTACGCGGCGCGGCTGAGGGGGCCATTGCCAGAGGCCCTCCCAGCGATGCTCCAGTCTCGGCCGGCTGAATTCCCGACGGCGTGATTCTAACCACGTCTGGCCGGCCGGGACTCTCGCGAGGTGGCTACGGACGCAGTTCTTTGCCGTACCACGGGGGCATTATGGGCGGCCGGGACGGCGATTGGGTGGGTTAGATGGAGTGGCACAGGGCAGATAGTTGGGACCTTGTTTGTTGGTCCACGTCCGCCGGCTGAGTCCACCATTGCGTTCGGCTCGACTGCCGGAGGCCGCCGCCTTGCGCATGTGTGTACTCGGAACCAGACGTGCGGGGGCCCGTACCCACAGCCAAAGCTGCGAGAAGCACTCTGGGGTCCTGCCAGCCCCCTGCAGGTCGGTGAATAGCTGTATATTTTTTTAAGGAAAGTCTGGAGTGGAACGCCAGTGTTTTTATGCCAGCGTGGCGACATAGTCCCAGTTTTGGAGAATCCAGCCGAGGATCAATTTCACAAACCTTCCCTTTCCTGTATTTCTCCCCTATTTCCTTGTCTCTGAACATGGTAAAATAACCTGTAGAACTCTAATTTCTTCCAATTCCAATTAAAGGTCTTTGATGTGAAACAATGGTCTGAATTTTACCACCAGCTGTGGGACCCTCCGCTCAAGGCGAAGTGGGTCCCAATCCCTCATTTGGTGGAAGTGAGCTCTGATTGGCAGTTTTACTGTGGCTGGATTCTTAATTGGTTGCTTGTGCCCCCCCCCCCCTCTCCCTGTCCAATTATTGATGGTGTGTGTGGGTTCCTGATACCACTGGCCTGATCAGAGATTTGACAGCCTTGAAACCTCAGAAGTCCCACCCAGAGAGGTTAGTGCTCTTTCAATATGCCTTTAAGGGCTATCATAGAATCATAGAATCCCTACAGTGCAGAAAGAGGCCATGAGGCCCATCAAGTCTCCACCGACCCTCTGCAGGAGCACCCTACTTAGGCCGACTCCCTATCTCTTTAACCCCATAAGCTCAACTAACCTTTGGACACTTAGGGGCAATTTAGCATGACCAATCCACCTAAGCTGCACATCTTTGGACTGTGAGAGGAAATTTGAGCAATCGGAGGAAACACACACAGACACAGGGGAAAGTGCAAACTCCGCACAGACAGTTACCCAAGGCTTGAATTGAACCCGGGTCCCTGGCGCAGGGAGACAGCATTGTTAGCCACTGCGTCACCATATCGCCCCAAGTATGAAATCAGCATGCCATCACTAGAATGGAAATATATCACGTGATCCAGTCTTCGTTTCCCTTTTGCTTTGATTAGAGAACATGCTGTAAGGGTCCTTCCTGATGATTCCCTTATTTCCCCTTTCTTTATTTTGTTGACATTATCATTTAAATCCATGAATGCTTACTGTACATATACCTTTCAGTCGAGCAAGAGAAGAATGGAATAAAAAAGTTATAAAAGAAACCACTGCTATCTTTGGACAACAGAATTCAGACTTTGTGGCACCCGGGAGATGGGTGGGACTGGGTTTGTTTGGTTGGTGGTGGCCGATGAATTGGCTAAAAGGCTGTTGCCCGTTAACAGGTGGTGATTGGATCCTGCCTGAGTGAAATGATTTACAGAGACCTAAGCAAAGCAGAGTTGGGTTGCTGGATACTCAGGAGAAAGGAGAAAGTAATTGTGTTTAAATTTACAAACCTGATGACTATAATTATTGGACAGCCAAGGGCCAAAGACTGTGGGTATTTTTCTAAGAATTATTCGTTAACTCAACTGTGTTGTGACTCCCGGGTCAAGGGGAACTAGAATTGACTGTGCCCTAGCCTTGGGTGCCATAACTATGCATACAGCTCTGATGTTTTCAAGCTTTGTACCTGTGTATTACTGTTCTTCTGTGCCCAGTCTTAATAAATGAATGCAGAACGTGCTTACCTAGTCCCTTATGAGTGATTGATGCATTGTGCCTTGTACGGTGAATAAGTCCAAGATATGATATCATTACAATAACACAATATGGTGATCAGCAGTGGTAAGATAGAGAGGTGGCAGCAAGATTAAGCACAGGTTCAACATAGATTGTGCAACATGGGCTGAGATGATCTTTGGAATTTCACTCAGACTGCACTATAGTCGCAGCATCGGAGAGTGCTGAAAATGTAGACTGGTGACTGCGAAGAAAGCCTTTGGAGACAGAGCACTGAGCTAGAGCTCAAATAAACAGCTGGTAACAGGATGGATTCCTGTGTTGAGAGTGCAATGCATAGCCTGTCAGTTCCATGAGTGGGACAGCACTGTGGTAGCTCAGTTGGGAAAGGTGAATGACCAGAATGTGGGCTGGCTTGATCGCAAGTGAGGGAGAGTCAAACAAAAGAAAAACTGAGAAATGCCGGGACAGAGACGGGTCTGATTATGACAGGCAGCTTTGGAAGTTGCTGAACAATAAATTAAACAAAAGGAAAAGACGTCATTACTCCCTGGTGCATTCACACCAGAACTTGTCTTTGCAGGCAGAGATTTGGAAAAAGATGTGACTGTGACTTCAGTGACGCTCAAAAAGTTCTGCTGAACAAACATAAAACGTATTATATCAAGGAGCTACTGAAGGATGAACATATATTTGAAGTGATCTTCGCAGGTCGATGAAACGTACAGGTCCTAGATACAACCCCAATTGTTTTTTTAAAATTTAGAGTACCCAATTATTTTTTCTCCAATTAAGGGGCAATTTAGAGTGGCCAATCCACCTCACCTGCACATCTTTGGGTTGTGGGGATTAAACCCATGCAGACATGGGGAGAATGTGTAAACTTCACACGGACAGTGACCCAGGGCCAGGATTCGAACCCAGGTCCTCAATGCCGCAGTCCCAGTGCTAACCACTGTGCCACATGCCGCCCTGACAACCCCAATTGTTGATGCACTTACTAAAACACCCGAGCCTACCAAGACATGCGGAAGGTGTGGCCTTCTGCATGCATGAAGAAAAATGCCCAACTTTCATCAATTCTGCACGGCATTTGGCAAAAAGGACTATTGACAGCAGTAGTGACTACAGCGAAGGATTTTGCAGGTATAAAACCCGTGCAGTGACACAAAGATGCCATACGCAATGAGTAACTTTAAAAAATAAGAATGATCATCAGTGTCCCTTGCCAAACGTGTAGGTGAGGTGATTGACAAACCAGAAAATAACAATGATGTGCATGAAGAGGTGAAAAGCAGCAAACACGTTTCACATTGTCAATCTCATTGAAAACATAGGTGTCACCTCACCGTCCAAAGTGTTTGCCAAGGTTCAAATTAACTGTCCTAAGAAAGTTGGTTATGATTTGTTAATGGCAAAGACTGGGGCAACTGACAACATATTAACTGCTAATTCTAAAAGACATGTATCCACAGATGTGGAAGGTCATGGTGCAAAACAAAGGATGTCAAGTCGATTCCATTGATATTGAACTGGAAGATGTTCTCCAAGTTGATCTGATGCCGGCAGGTGCAAGAAGAAACAGTGAAAGATTCGATACTACAGAAACTGTGGAAAACCATAACCAAAGGATGGCCTGATTCAAATCAGCACATCCACGAACCGGTGAGACAATTGTGATCTTATCGGCAGCTCTCGAAGAGTTAGGTTTAAGGACAGGCTGGGCATTTAACCGGAATCTTTGCAACCTGATATCCTTCAGCAACTTCATCCATCCCACATGGGCAGAGATCAGGGGCAGGAATCTCCATCCCGCTGGCTCCGTTTTCCTGCGCGGCATGCCCTCGTCGGCAGCAGGAATCTCCGTTCCCACAGCCGGCCAATGGGGTTTCCCATTGTGGTCCACCCTACGCCATCGAGAAACATGCAGGTGTGGATGCGCTGCCGGCAGGGCGGAGGATCCTGTCGATGGAGAATCCCGCAGCAGATGTGAAGACTCACAAGAAAAACAAGCTAATGGCCGGGTATGAATAATGACACTGAAATTATCATCAAAAAGTGTGAGCCATATGTCAAGTAAACACAAAGCACCACTGATTCTGTATAAAGTCCTCCGCATACTTGGTCCAAAAGCGCATCTGTCCTCTTTCGTGTTCATAGTACTGACTTCATCATCATTGTTGATTACTTTACCAAGTACTCCACTATTTGACAATTGAACAATATGTCGAGCACACTCTAAGTGCTATTTTCAGTGTATTTGGTGCACCTAGAGAGATCATTACAGACAACGTCTATAATATACTGGTCAGTCATTTCAGAATATGTGTGAGAAATGGAATATTGTTCAAATTACTTCCTCTCCTCATTAACCTGAAGCTATCAGCCTAGCTGAATGAATGGCTGGCATGGTGAAATCACTCATTTTCAAATGTAGACGGACAAGCACGGTCGACACATTCCTATGTTGCATCTGAGACTGACACATTTACGCCGTCGTCAACGGGCCTCCAGGCCCAGTCATTCACCCCTTCCTCGGGGGATAGAACGGCGTTGGAGCGCTGTGCGCTGCTCCGGCGCTGAAAGCCGGCCCTACATGGCCAGCGCGGGTCCACGCATGCGCCACGGCCGTCTCTGTGGCGGCCCCCGGGCAATATGGCGGAGCCCTACAGGGGCCCGGCACGGAGGAACGTAGGCCCCGCACGGAATTAGCGTGCCCGCTGATCGGTTTCCCCCGATCGCGGGCCTGGCCACGGTGGAGGCCCCCCCCCCGGAGTCAGCTCCCCCCAACCCCCACCAGGACGGCCCTCGCAGCCAGAACGGCAAAGTCCCACCGGGTAGGACCATACAAAAACAATGCCGGCGGGACGCGGCGGAACTCCATGGGCACTCGGCCTGTCGAGCGCGCAGAATCGGCGCGGGGGCCACTTTCAATGGCCCCCAACCGGCGCAGCGGTGACCGCGCTGGCACGCTTGCTGCTGATTCTCCGGTCGCAGGAGTATCGGCGGCCCGGCGGCGGAGAGGCATGGTGGGATTTGCATGCCCGCCGGCGATTTTCCGACCCGGCCCACACTCGTACAATTCCGGCCCATGTTTGGTAGACCATCACACACCAAGCTACCTGCTTTTATCTATTCTATTCTCTCAGAAACCAGTGAGCAACTTTTAAAACTGCAGGAGAATGTACATGATAAAAATGTGGGTACAGAATCACCAAGTTTACTGTTGGGACAACACATTTGCATCCAGGGTCCCACAGAAGGTATATGGCAACCAGCCGAGGTGATGAGGGGTTGTTCAGAATCAAGGTCCTATGAAGTCATGGCACAAATATGCAATGTTGAGGCACAACTGAGAGCAAATCAGATCCATTCCAGCTCCTCAAACATCATGCAGTCCTATTGCATCTAGGATAAGATCCCAAATGCAACCAGGAACAACATCCAAGCACAAAGATTGCAGAGATCACTGTGAGCAATTAAATAAACCTCCAGACAAGGTTACCATCACAAGAACTGGGCTTATGAGCAGATTATGTTTATTCTGTAGAAACTCATTTTTTCATCCATTCTATTTACTGATGCAATGGTAACTATGCATGGACATGCATTGTAAATAGTTATACTTCTTCAGAAGGATGGAAAATATATCAAAAAAGAAAGCGGGATATTTAATATGTCTCCAAGGAATATCAGCATGACATCAGGAGAAGGGAAATGTATCATGTGATCCAGTCTTAGCTTCACTTTTGCTTAGAGAAGAGCATGCAAACACATCTCTGATGCCTTCAAGCTTTAAACCTGAATGTAATTGTTCTCAAGTGCACAGTCTTAATAAATGAACCCATTCCCTTATGAGAGATTGGTGACTTGTATCCTGTACAGTAAATAAGGCAATATTATCATCATAGTAACAAGGCAGGCACTGCTGAAGCTGGCCTGAGAGCTCGGGAGCATGGACAGGTAAGTTATCAAATTTATTCAGGAGCCGTGTGTAGCATGGGAAACCCCTCCAAGTGGATCACTGGGCAGCAGATGCAGTTTTCCCCATGTGGCCCCCACTTTGAGTCATGATGCCCCTGGCTCCAATGACTCCCCACTATTTGCCACTGGAGACAACCTCCATTTAGCTGCTGGCATCCACACAGCATCTTCATAATATGGTCCCTATTAGGACTTAGAGTGTAAGTCAGTGCTGAGCTGCTCCACATTCAATTACACTGCTGGGAAAATTCCCTAACAGTGCACTTCTGTTAGAGAGCTTTCCCAACCTGTCTCCCTGCTATTTTAACTCACCCCTCTCCCTGCCCTGTCCCCAAGCTTGCCTCCCTGTAAAATTATGTCCAATAACTCGGTTTCTTTCTCCAAAGACTGAGCTACTGAGCATTTTCAGAATTTTCTGTTTATACTTCAACCACTTCCCCACAGAAAGTACAGGAGCAAGAGCTTTAAAGGTCAGAATGAGAGTAAAATGTTGCTCTTCCTGAGAAGACAGATTAGACCTGATTAACATCAGGGGAGTTCAAATCGTATACACAGAAGCTTTGAGACAGTTATCATACTTGCAAATTTTCTGTCTCTGAATAAAAAGTGCATAAAAATTGAGAAACAGAGACAGTTAGTGTCTGGTGGGTTCTTCTGATGTTTGGTTGTGATTGATTGAAAGGTTGTCAAAATATGAAGAGTCAATTACATTATAATTGAACTCACCCTCGAAGAGCAATTAGCCTGAAATTGGCTACACTGTATGTTTTATACAACAATCAGAGCAGTGGCATTGAAGAAATATGTTGTGTGCTTCTTTATTCCAGCAGCAGATTCATGCAAAGAGGAATAATGTTTTTGCTCTGCCTTCGATATTCCTTCAAGTTCAGTGGCATCGGACTCACAAATAGGGGATCCCCGAATCTTATGTTCAGGGGTGTGCCTGCACTGATCAATGTCTAATCAATGATAGCATAACTTCCAAGGCTCTAACAGTAAGCTGAAAATCTTGTGTTTTCCATGTGCCTTCATTTCTCCACGGTTTGGTGAGAGAACGAGCAATATTTTAGTGAGATGAGGCCAGAATTGAATCATTAGGTAGGATTTGTTGCGTGTTTTCTGGCGGTGGAGGCACTCACTATTTGCCGCTGGCAGGGTCTTCTTATTCCCACCAATGTCGACGGGATGTTGCGTGGCTCACCCATTGTAGCGCCAAGGAACGTCGCTGTTATGGGCGAGGGGTGTTCAGAACCCCAAAATGTATCATGGAGTTCAACCAACTTCACCCTTTAATGTATTTGTTGCTTTTCCGAGCACACGGCTTTTTCCCTAGGTGTGGAATTACAATTATGGACAAGTGGGTTTTTAAACACAAAACACTGTTTATTCCATGAACTCAACTTAACATCTTAAATAAACATTGGATCTCTTAACACCCCATACTTCAAAGATAACTCAGAAAATATTGCAACAGTAAATAACTCTTTAAAATGTTCCTTCAAACTTCCAAGAGACTTAACACCTTTAAACAGTATCACATCAGGTTAAAGGATATATATATTTTCTGTAGAATGGCAGAGATATATTAGCTTGGTTGATTTCAGTTCCAGCACCTTGTTTTTTTCCCTGTAAACTCTCTGGACACACACAGACACACACAACCTAATTTCTCCAACTGGCTTGCTCCTTTTAATCAGCTCACAGTAAAACAGCCAGGCACTTTGAAGCTGCTCTCAGCAAAACCAGCCAGGCACTTTTTAAAACTGAAACTAAAAACTAAACTGCAAAATGGCTGTCCTGACCTCCGCTCCACCCACTCTCTGACATCACTGTTTTCTTAAAGGTACATTGCTTAAACATCCATGTCTTAAAAGTACTCTCACATGACACCACCCCCCCAAAAATAAATAAACCATCAACTTCAGATGGTTTCATTTTTCACTTTTGCACCATCCACTAAGAAATGTACACAGTAAATATACCTTTTCGTTTTTAAAAAAAAACACACACACAAACAGATATAACAATATAGTCCATTTTTCTTTGCTCTTCTTCCTCCAATCGAAATCCTTCTCGATTGACAGTCTCTTTGAACAAGAAAGTCTCTGCACGATCCATCCATTCCTCTACTCCTCGGCATTTCTCTTCAGGATCAGATACTTTAGTTCAATCTGACCACAGAGTTCCTTGCAATTCTCCAATACAGGAACATTGGTGATCACAGCTTTCAGGCAGTCAAATGCCTATTAAAAGTCCGCTGTCCATTGAAATTTTTTATGTTTCTTCAACAATTCCATCAGTGGAATAATCACGCCACTAAACCTTTGCACAACTGTTCGATCAAAGCCAATCATGCGAAGAAATTGCATTATTTCCCTTTGTCTTGAGGATATCGGAAACCCCGCAAGGAAAGTGATTCGGGCTTCTACAAATTCACCTTCGGCTAGGTTCATCACCAAACCCGTCTCCTGTAGTTGATTGGAGAACTCCATATGATGTTTAAAATGTTCTTTCCATGTCTGGAAGTTGGAAATAAAAGCAGATTGTCCCACTTTCTCAATGCAATGCTCCAAACATGGGATAGGATAAGAGTCTATTCTTGTAACTGCATTCACCTTTCGATAGTTCACACACAACCGTTGGGTACCATCTGGTTTAGGTACCATCACAATGGGTGAGCTCCATTGGCTGCAACCCACTCCAATTATGCCATTCTTCAGCATACTCTCAATCTCTCTGTTAACCTATGCCAATTTTAAAGGGTTAAGTCGATATGGATGTTGTTTGATAGGAACAACATTGCCCACATCTACATCATGTATAGCCATTTTAGTACTTCCCAATTTATCTCTACAAACCTGCCCATGTGATATCAATAACTCTTTCAGGTCAGTTCGTTTTTCCTTTGGAAGGTAACTTAACAAGTCATCCCAATTTTTAAGAACATCCTCATTTTCCAATTTAATTTGAGATATGTCAAATTCACAGTCATCAGGATTTGGTTCGTCACTTTGAGTTAGAATCATTAAAACCTCCTTTTTCTCTCCTTCCCTTTCAAAGTACCTTTTAAGCATATTCACATGACACACTCGGTGAGTCTTTCTTCTATCTGGTGTTTTTAACCACACAATTCACCTCACTTAATTTCTTTTCAATCTGATACGGTCCACAAAACCTAGCTTTTAAAGGCTCCCCTACCACTGGTAACAACACTGAAACTTTATCCCCACTGGCAAAACTACGAACTGTGGATTTCTTGTCCGTGACCCGTTTCATCACATTTTGTGCAACTTTCAAATGTTGTCTCGCCAATTCACCAGCTCTATTTAATCATTCCCTAAAATTTGACACGTAATCCAATAGTGTAATTTCCGATTTCTCACCCACCAATTTTTCCTCAATCAATTTAAGTGGTCCTCTTACCTCATGACCAAAAATGAGTTCAAAAGGACTACATTTGGTAGACTCATTAGGTGCATCCCTAATTGCAAACAATACTAATGGGATTCCTTTATCCCAATCCGCTGGATAATCTTGACAATACACCCTCAGCATTGTCTTTAATGTCTGATGCCACCTTTCTAACGCTCCCTGCGATTCTGGATGGTACGCAGTTGATTTAAATTGTTTTATTCCTAAGCTATCCATAACTTCTTTCAATAACTTTTAAGTAAAATTCGTTCCTTGATCCGATTGTATTTCTGTGGGCACTCCATATCTAGTAAAGAATTTAAGTAACTCCTCCACAATCCTTTTAGCTGTAATATTACGTACTGGAATGGCCTCTGGAAACCTAGTAGACACATCCATTACAGTCAAAAGATATTGATTCCCACTTTTTGTTTTAGGAAGCGGACCCACACAATCGATTAGGATCTTGTAAAAGCTTCCTCAAATGCTGGAATGGGTATTAAGGGCGCTGGTTTTATCACTACTTGAGGTTTCCCTATCACTTGACATGTGTGACATGATTGACAAAATTTAACTACATCTTTATGTAGTCCAGGCCAATAAAAATGTTTCTGGATTTTAACTTGAGTTTTCCTTATTGCCAAATGACCACCCACTGGTACCTCATATGCAACTCGCAACAGCTCCTTTCTCTACCCTACCGACAATACTACTTGTTGAACTTCTGCCCACTTTTCATCCACCTGCATATGTACAGGTCTCCATTTTCTCATCAAGACATCATTTTTACGGCAATAACACTCTGGTATACTCTCCGATTCCTCTTCCGTATATGCTTTCTGAAATATCCGTTTTATTTCTACATCTTTCTGTTGTAACTTCGCCAATTTTCCTGAACTAAAAATATCCGCCTCATCCTCCACCTGTTCTTGTTATTTTTCAACCATCTGATCAAAAATCGTTTCTGATAATTGCAATTCAACTTCATCTTCACTCTTTGATTTCTCCTCTTGTCTTAACCTGTGACTTTGTGTCTTTGTTACAACACAATCCGGAAAAATCCCAGGATATTCGTCCTTCAACACTTCAGTTGACTGATTTTCCACTGGCTTATCAACCACAGTAGGCATCACTCCCACCTGTGATCCAGCCATATCATTACCCAAGTTAAACTGTATTCCTGGACAAGATAATTTATCTATTACTCCTACTACCACTTCACTACTCTTCACTGGACTTTCCAACCTTACCTTATATAATGGAACGCTACTCCTCTCACCCTGAATTCCACATATCACCACCTTTTCCGGCAACATTCTTCCCAAACTACATAATTCCTCATCTCTTACCATTAAAGATTGATTAGCCCTGTATCTCTTAAAATTGTGACTTCTTTACCTGCTCCTCCTGATACACATGAGTAAACTGTACACACACAAGTAAATTCTTTAAAGACATCTGGCACCTTCTAAACAATTACTTCTTGAACAGGCTGTACAATCGTTTGCACCTCCTTCGCTTCCCGTGGGCCTTCCTTTACCACTCTAACAAACCCCACTGTCTTATCCTGTTTTGCCACATCAGCCTTCCCAGTGCTTTCTTCAACCACCAACACTGTGACTTTACATGGCCTAGTTTACTACAGTGAAACCATTTGAAACTTTTCATTTATTGTCTCTCATCAGATCACCTTTACCTTTACCACTTGAGTATTTTTCATGTCCCCAGTTTCTATCCCTCACCGGCTGAAACTGATGTCGGAAACCAATCTTTGATTTATGAACTCATTCATATTCATCTGCCATTTCCGCTGCTAATTTTGCAGTTTTAACCCTCTGTTCTTCCACATGAGTTTACACTACATCAGGAATTGAATTTTGAAACTCCTCCAAAAGTATAATTTCTCTGAGAGCTTCATACGTTGGGTCTATTTTCAAAGCACTTATCCACCTATCAAAATTACTCTGTTTGAGCCTTCCTTTCAAACTCCATGGATGTTTGACCAAATTCTTTCCTTAAATTTGTAAACCTTTGCCTGTAAGCTTCAGGCACTGGCTCATATGCACTTAAGATGGATTTCTTCACCTCCTCATACGTTCCAAATACCTCCTCCGGTAGTGATGCAAACACTTCACTAGCTCTACCTACCAGCTTTGTTTGATTCAGCAACACCCACATGTCCTATGGCCATTTCATTTGTTTCGCTACCTTCTCAAATTAAATGAAAAAGGCTTCCACTTCCTTCTCGTCAAACCTTGGCAATGCTTGGACATATTTAAATAGATTCCCACCAAGCCTTCGACTATGGCGCTCTTTCTCACTATCCTCATCACTATCATCCAACTGTATGTTTCCCTTTACACCTGCCAATTTTAACTGATTGTCATGTTTCATGGCCATTTTCTGAAGTTCAAACTCCCTCTCTTTGGGCGAAATTCTCCCCCAACGGCGGGATGCCCGCCGACTGGCGCCAAAGCCGGCGCAAATCAGACGGGCATCGCGCCGGCAAAAAGGTGCGGAAGTCTCCGCATCTTTGGCGGCCTAGCCCCAACATTGAGGGGCTAGGCCGACGCCGGAGGGATTTCCGCCCCGCCAGCTGGCGGAAATGGCGTTTGTTGCCCCGCCAGCTGGCGCGGAAATGCGGCGCATGCGCGGGAGCGTCAGCGGCCGCTGTCAGTTTCCCCGCGCATGCGCGGGAGCGTCAGCGGCCGCCGAAAGTTTCCCGCGCATGCGCAGTGGGGAGAGTCTCTTCCGCCTCCGCCATGGTGGAGACCGTGGCGGAGGCGGAAGGGAAAGAGTGCCCCCACGGCACAGGCCCGCCCGCGGATCGGTGGGCCCCGATCGCGGGCCAGGCCACCGTGGGGGCACCCCCCGGGGTCAGATCGCCCCGCGCTCCCCCCCAGGACCCCGGAGCCCGCCCACGCTGCCTGGTCCCGCCGGTAAATACCAGGTTTGATTTACGTCGGCGGGACAGGCAATTCCTGGGCGGGACTTCGGCCCATCCGGGCCGGAGAATCCAGCGGGGGGTCCCGCCAATCGGCGCGGCTGGATTCCCGCCCCCGCCCAATCTCCGGGAGCGGAGACTTCGGCGGGGGCGGGGGCGGGATTCACGGCGGCCAACGGCCATTCTCCGACCCGGCGGGGGGTCGGAGAATGACGCTCCTGATCTTTTTCCCTGATTTGTATCTCCCTTTCTTTTTCTTTTTGTTCTGCTAGGGCTACTCTTTCTTTTCTCCTTTCTTCTCTCTCCTTTTCTTTTTCCTCTCTCTTTCTGTTTCTTTTTCCTCTCTCTCTCTTTCTCTTTCTTTTTCCTCTCTCTCACTCTCGTATGCGAGCCGCTTTAATTCGTTCTCATGTTCCATTTGTTTAATTTGCAACTGAATTTTTGCCATTTCCAATGAGTCAAACTCTATCTCAGGCAATCTTTAAATGCTTAACCACCGCCATAATTACCTCATCTTTTCACATTTTGTCAGGTAATGTTTTTTTTTAAATAATATTTTATTGAAAATTTTTGGTCAACCAACACAGTACATTGTGCATCCTTTACACAACATTGTAACAATACAGATAATAATGACCTTTTTAAAATTTAAACAAAAACAACAACAAATAAATAAATATTAAATAACAAAAAATAAAAACTAGCCCTAATTGGCAACTGCCTTGTCTCAGGCCACCCCCCCCCGCCCCCATCCCCCCCCATCCCTCCCCCCCCCCCAAGTCCTGGGCCGCTGCTGCTGCCTTCTTTGTTCTCCCCTATCTATCTTTCCGCAAGATATTCGACGAACGGTTGCCACCGCCTAGTAAACCCTTGAGCCGACCCCCTTAGGACGAACTTAATCCGCTCTAACTTTATGAACCCCGCCATATCATTTATCCAGGTCTCCACCCCCGGGGGCTTGGCTTCTTTCCACATTAGCAATATTCTGCGCCGGGCTACTAGGGACGCAAAGGCCAAAACATCGGCCTCTTTCGCCTCCTGCACTCCCGGCTCTTGTGCAACCCCAAATATAGCCAACCCCCAGCTTGGTTCGACCCGGACTCCTACTACTTTCGAAAGCACCTTTGTCACCCCCATCCAAAACCCCTGTAGTGCCGGGCATGACCAAAACATATGGGTATGATTCGCTGGGCTTCTCGAGCACCTCGCACACCTATCCTCCACCCCAAAAAATTTACTGAGCCGTGTTCCAGTCATATGTGCCCTGTGTAATACCTTAAACTGAATCAGGCTTAGCCTGGCGCACGAGGACGACGAGTTTACACTGTTTAGGGCATCTGCCCACATCCCCTCCTCAATCTCCTCCCCTAGCTCTTCTTCCCATTTCCCTTTTAGTTCGTCCATCATAGTCTCCCCTTCGTCTCTCATTTCCCTATATATATCCGACACCTTACCGTCCCCCACCCATTTCTTTGAGATGACTCTGTCCTGCACCTCTTGTGTCGGGAGCTGCGGGAATTCCCTCACCTGCTGCCTCGCAAAAGCCCTCAATTGCATGTACCTGAATGCATTCCCTTGGGGCAATCCATATTTCTCGGTCAGCGCTCCCAGACTCGCAAACTTCCCATCCACAAATAGATCTTTCAATTGCGTTATATCTGCTCTTTGCCACATTCCATATCCCCCATCCATTCCCCCCGGGGTTGTCAGGTAATGTTAACTGCAATGTTCTCGCCAAATCTAACAGTCTGCTTTTCGTTTCTGTCCGTAAAGTACTACGTGTGACATTCTCCACCCCCAAAAACTTCTGAGCCTCTGAAAGAGCCAAAGTTTACAACACACTTCCCACTTAAACTAAAATACCACACCGGAAAAGCAACAATCCTTCATTGTCTTTATGTTCACAAAAGCCAATCCACTAGATAGACTTTTATCCCCCTCGAGCCCCCAATAGTTCTGGGCGAGGTGTTTTCAGAACCCCAAAATGTACTATGGAGTTCAACCAACCTCATCCTTTAATGTATTTGTTGCTTTTCTGAGCACACAACTTTTTCCCTAGGTGTGGAATTACAATTATGGACAAGTGGGTTTTTAAACACAAAACACTGTTTATTCCATGAACTCAACTTAACATCGTAAATAAACATTGGATCACTTAACACCCCTTACTTCAAAGATAACTCAGAAAATATTGCAACAGTAAATACCTCCTTAAAATGTTCCTTCAAATTTCCAAGAGACTTAACACCTTTAAACAGTATCACATCAGGTTAAAGGATATATATAGTTTCTGTAGAATGGCAGAGATATATTAGCTTGGTTGATTTCAGCTCCAGCACCTTGTTTTTTCCCTGCAAACTCTCTGGACACACACAGACACACACAACCTGCTTTCTCCAACTGGCTTTCTCCTTTTAATCAGCTCACAGCAAAACAGCCAGGCACTTTGAAGCTGCTCTCAGCAAAACCAGCCAGGCACTTTGAAACTGCTCTCAGCAAAACCAGCCAGGCACTTTTTAAAACTGAAACTAAAAACTAAACTACAAAATGGCTGACCAGATCTCAGCCACACCCACTCTCTGACATCACTGTTTTCTGAAAGGTACATTGCTTTAACATCCATGTCTTAAAAGTACTCTCACATGACAGTCGCCGTCAGCGGGACCGGAAGGTCCGATTGGCGGGAAGGGCTCACAAATCCCGTCCATTGGCTTGCTTTATTTTTCAGACAATGGATGAATATATCGAGCAATATTATGATCAATTTCCATCTTCATCCAGCTAACTTTAGTTCCCTCCTCAGGAACAAATTTGTTTCTCTCAAATTGACCTGACATCTAAGCCAATGCTGGATCTTTCCCCTCTGCATCTTCGACCTTCCTAATCATCTTCCTTATTGTTGTTACTTGAGGGTTCCTGCCATGCCAATGTCTTTCCCTATTCAATGATTCACCTGTTGACCTGGCAATAAAACCAGGGGCGCAATTCAGCAGAATCAAGTTAAAGCCCGCCGAATGGTATGTTTAGTGGGGTGTTCCTAAGTGGCTGCAGCGTCGAGAAACACCCGCTGTCCAACAGCACTTTGCTATTTTTCTTTCCCGCTGAGGCCACACTTAGAGGGATCTCTGTTGGCAAGCTGAAGTGCGCCAGCAGGAAATGAAATTAAATGAAAATCGCTTATTGTCACGAGTAGGCTTCAATGAAGTTACTGTGAAAAGCCCCTAGTCTCCACATTCCAGCGCCTGTTCGGGGAGGCTGGTACGGGATTTGAATCGTGCTGCTGGCCTGCCTTGGTCTGCTTTAAAAGCCAGCGATTTAGCCCAGTGAGCTACACCAGCTCCTCACAGATCGCGGCGCCATGTTGTTCAGCAAGCCAATCTCCTCCCCTCCACCCATCTTTCAGGGCCCCTGCGTTCTTTTGACCCCCCCAAACCCTGGGGAAGCACTGAGGAACACCACCCTTTACCTTGCAAGGCTCCCCTGGGCGCCATACCCGGCAGTGCCAACCGGACATCCTAGCACTGCCATCCTGGCCCTCTGGGAGTGCCAAACTGGCAGGACCAAGGTGCCCAGGTGCCCGAGGAAGTGCCAGGCTGCTACCTTGCCCTGTCCCGACCACCCGGAGATCTCCAATGGACTGGGACACCCCCCCCATCTGCTGTCACGACTAGGCCACGTTTGTGTGGACCAGTACTAAATTGCGCCCTGTCGAGGTCTCCCAGATGCGGCAGTGAGCCCCAGGTGCTGGGTGAATCCGGCGCCATAAGGCTGATTTAAATATGCAGATCTGGTTCTCGCCCAGCGAGTGCACAATCAAGCCCGATTTGGGGCTCGTGCACAATTCACCCGTTGGGCCCAGGTCCATGGATGGCTGCTGACCATTTACTCTGAGAAGGGAATCTCCGGGGGAGCGATTCAGCGTCCTCACAGTGCAATAGGAACGCTGAATTGCTCCCCCGGAGTTCCCCTTCTTAGAGTAAATGGTCAGCAGCCATCCTTTAAATAAAGTCCTCCCAAATTTAATGGGTATAGATCACAAAATTGTGATGGTGCAGGAGGAGGCTATTCAGCCCATTGGATCTGCACAGGCTCTCCAAATTAGTGCCATTCTCCTGTCTTATGCCCATATCTCTGTGGCAACATGGTGGCACAGTGGTTAGCACTGCTGCCTCACAGCACCAGGGACCCGGGTTCAATCCCTGCATTGGGTCACTGTGTGGAATTTGCACATTCTTCACATGTCTGCGTGGGTTTCATCCGCGTCCTCTGGTTTCCTCCCACAGGCCAAGATGTGCAGGTTAGGTGGATTGGCCATGCTAAATTGCCCTTTGTGTGCAGGGGTGTATAGGTTAGATGGGGTTACGGGGATAGGGCAGGGTAGTGAGCCTAGGTAGGGTGCTCTTTCAGAGGATTGGTGCAGACTCGATGGGCCGAATGGCCTCCTTCTGCACTGTAGAAATTCTATTCTTCTTCTTCTAACATTGTTTCTTTTCAAGTAATCATTATAAATCATTACTAAAAAAATCTTACATGCCTTGATTGAACCTGATTAAAGATATTTTTCAGAAATCCAAACTGAAATAGGAATTTACTGTTTTCCACTGTCAGTGTGCAACACATCTTCAGAGCAGGGTCATGAACAGATAAGTTCCTCCTTGTATCTGCAAAATGGCTGAGAACAGTAAGTCAGTATGAACCTACTTTAAGCTAGAATGCACCACCTAAATGTAATTCATTTCCAAATCCTTTCTGTGGAAAAACGATTGAGAACTCTGTTGTGTTGTTCACCCTGGGGTAACACGGACTGCAACTGGATGCAGTTGTACTGTAAAGTAGACGCCAAACTTTGATGTTAGTTCAATACACTTTATTGAACTTGCTGAGCAGTGCACACAGTTCGCTGTGGGTTGACACTCTACTAATCTAAGCATGCTAACTATAACTAACTAGACCAGACTAGCTCTGAGCCACGTGTAGAAGGTGCTGACTGATATATACACCCTGACTGTCACTACAGTTGTCACCAGTGGAAAGAGGCAGAGTGCTGATGCCTCGTGTGTTTTATAGTGGGAAACCTCCCTGCAGTGTTCTGCCTGGTGATTGGTTGTGTTCTGTCCTGTGTGTTGATTGGCTGTACTGGGTGTCTGTCACTGCCTGTCTGTCTCTCATTATGTGCATGAGGGCATATCATGACATCCCCCACTTTTAAAAAACAATTGTCGGTTTCTTGGAGCATATGCGACTGCATGTACATGTGTAACTATTTACATTAAATGGCGAGTGGATGAATATATACGAGAGGTGTCTAGCGTGCAGATACAGAGCAATGTTTACAAGATAAATGTCTATAAGTCCAATCTTTGGGGCTTGCGTCGGAGCCTTGTTGACCGCCTGAGAGGTGGAGGTGGGGAGGACAGCGCCTTGACAGGCGGGATTGCTGCCAGATTGGTGGCCTCGTGGTGTGAGGTGTCCGGAGGAGGCATAACAACATCTGGAAAAGTAGGATCTGGTGGTGGGCAGGCAACTTTGCACAGTGCCCTTCTGTTGCGCCTGACAATGGAGCCATCAGCCATACAAACTACAAACGATCTGGGAGCAGCCTGTCGAACAACAACAGCTGGAGCTGACCAGCCTCCATCAGGTAGCTTGATCCGAACAGCATCTTCCGGAGATAGCACAGGCAAGTCGGTAGCATGAGTATCGTACACCAAATTTTGCCGGTTCCTGAGTTGCTGCACCTTTTGCAGCACTGGGAGGTGATCCAGGTCTGGTAAGTGTATGGCCAGAACAGTCGTCCGCAGGTCTCTATTCAAGAGGAGTTGAGCCAGAGACATACCGGTGGACAGAGGGTTTGCCCTATATGCCAGCAGCGCAAGGTTGAAGTCAAGCAGAGTCCGCAGCCTTGCAGAGCAGTTGCTTCACTATATGACCCCATTTCTCGACCTTCCCATTGGACTGCGGGTAGTGTGGGCTTGAGGTAATGTGTTTGAATTGGTACAACTTGGCAAAATTGGACCACTCTTGGCTGTGGAAGCAGGGACCATTGTCACTCATGACAGTGAGTGGAATACCATGCCTGGCAAATGTATCCTTGCAGGCCTTGATGACTGTCCTTGATGTGAGGTCTGACAGCTTCACAACTTCCGGGTAATTTGAGAAATAATCTATGATGAGCACACAGTCACGCCCATTGGTGTGAAAAAGGTTGATTCCCACCTTGGACCACGGCGAGGTCACGATCTCGTGTTGCTGGAGTGTTTCTTTTGCCTGAGCAGGCTGGAAACGCTGGCAGGTCGCACAATTGAGTACCATGTTGGATATGTCCCGGTTGATCCCAGGCCAATAGACAGCCTGACGGGCCCTACACCTACACTTTTCTACACCTAGCTGTCCCTCATGGATTTGTTTGAGCACTGAGCTCTGCAGACTGTGAGGAATAACGATATGATCTAGCTTGAGGAGGATACCCTCGACGACTGTCAGTTTGTCCTTCACATTAAAGAACTGAGGGCATTGCTCTTTTTGTCAGCCATTTGCGAGGCGGTGCATTACACGCTGCAGAAGGGGGTCCTTGGCAATCTCTTCACGAATGCTGATCACTCTTTCATCTGAGGCCGGGAGGTTGCTGGCACGCAGCTGCACCTGTGCCTCAATCTGGCGGATGAAGTCAACCTGTTCACAGGGCGAGGTGATGGAGCGTGACAGGGCATCCGCAATTATCAGCTCCTTGCCTGGTGTGTATATTAACTCAAAATCGTACCTTCGGAGTCGAAGGAGAATGCGCTGAAGCCTGGGCGTCATGTCATTCAAGTCCTTATGAATGATATGGACCAAGGGTCTGTGGTCGGTCTCCACTGTGAAGGTTGGTAGACCGTAGACGTAGTCATGGAACTTTACAATGCCGTTTAGGAGGCCCAGGCACTCTTTTTATATCTGGGCATACCTCTGTTCAGTAGGAGTCATGGCCCTTGATGCATACGCAACTGGAGCCCAGGACGAGATGTCATCCTTCTGGAGGAGCACCGCACCAATGCCGTCCTGGCTTGCGTCCGTGGAGATTTTTGTTTCCCTGTCCGGGTCAAAGAATGCGAGTACCGGAGCAGTGGTGAGCTTTGCCTTTAGCTCGAGCCACTCTGCTTGATGTGTGGGTAGCCACTGGAATGCAGTGGACTTCTTCACCAGATGCCTGAGAGCCATGGTGTGTGAGGCCAGGTTGGGAATGAATTTTCCCAAGAAGTTTACCATACAGAGGAAGCGTAGTACCGCCTTTTTGTCTTCCGGGGTCTTCATGGCGTTAATGGCCTTAACTTTGTCCGAATTTGGTCACACACCCTGCTGGGATATTTGGTCGCCCAAGAACTTGATGGATGAAATGCCAAAGAAGCACTTGGACTTGTTCAGCTTGCGGCCGTTTGCATGGACACCTCGAAAGACTTGTTTGAGACGAGATATGTGTTCCTCGGGGGTCGTGGACCATATGATTACATCATCTACGTAGACACGCACACCCTCAATGCCCTCCACCATCTGCTCCATGACCCTGTGGAAGATTTCAGAGGCTGATACGGTTATAACAGTACCTGCCAAATGGTGTGTTGAAAGTGCAGAGCTTCCTGCTGGACTCGTCCAGTTATATCTGCCAGAAACCACGCGATGCATCTAGCTTTATGAAGAATTTGGCGTGTGCCATCTCATTGGTCAGTTCCTCCCGCTTCGGGATCGGGTAGTGTTCCCTCATTATCTTCCGGATAAGATCTTTGGGATCTATGCATATCCGCAACTCTCCTGAGGGCTTCTTCACACACACCATCGAGCTGACCCAGTCAGTCGGTTCCGTCACTTTGGAGATGATGCCCTAGTCTTGGAGCTCCTGTAGCTGTGCCTTTAAACATTCCTTCAGAGGAGCCAGCACCCGGTGTGGTGCATGGATCACAGGCGTGGCATCAGGCCTAAGTGAAATCTTGTAGCAGTACTGCAGAGTACCCATTCCACTAACACATCTGCGTCTTGCGCAAGGATGTCGTCAATGTCAGCCTGAAGATCCACATTGGAAGAAGACATGGCATGGACTCGCTGTACGAGGTTGAGTAGCTTGCATGCATGGGTAACAAGCAGGCATGCCTTATCACTCTTGACAATTTTGAATCGCAGTGTGGCATTGATGGTCTTGTTGGAGACAAATAAATGACAAGATCCTAGTGCAGTTCTGGCATTGCCATTATAATCGAGGAGCTGACAGGCTGGCGGAAGAATTTTGGGTTGCTTTTGAATGTGGTCAAAATCAGCTTGAGATTGGCAGAAGCACCAGTGTCCAGCTTGAACTGTATGCAGCATTGATTTACGTGTATGACAGCACGCCATTCGTCCGCAGAATCCACATTGAGGATAGATAGGCATCTTGCTGAATTTGAGGAGGCATTCTCACATGTAGTGATGATGCCCACACGATAAGGAGACTCCAGGCAGTCGCCCTCTGGATCCGTAGTGCTACCAGGATCAGAATCCAGTAAACCTTGCTGTACACATCGGACGCGCTTGCATTGGAAATGGGATCGCTGGCCCTTGATCGGTGGTGCAGACCTGCACAAGGCTGCATAATGTCCAGGCGTCAGACAATCTAAACATCGCCTGCCTTTTGCACGGCATTGCCGCTTCAAGTGGGCAGTGCCGGAGTTCGGGCACGTCATGACGTTGATGTCGTTATGCACCGTGCGTCGTCGCACATGCGCAGTGTGGTCAGCCGACGTTCGCACCTGCGCTATATGGTCTTGTTCCGTTTCGTTCTCCCGTTTGTGTTGCGCATGCATGGGGCCTCGGGAAAATTGCTCAAAATGTCCGCCCTCATCGATACTGAGGCGCTGCATCCGGGCGATGGCCTGTACACTCTCTGCCTCGTGGGAGGCAAGTTGTTCATGTTCTGCTGATTTGAAATGGGAGTACCGATTTCTCACCTGTTCATGCAATTTACACGTCTCAATTGCGACTGACAGAGTCATGTGTTTAATTTTGGGGAGTTGCTCCTGCAAAGAATCGGAGTGCACCCCAAACACGATCTGATCCCTGATGATGAAATCAGCGGTGTCACCATAATTGCAGGACTGCGCTAATATACGGAGATGAGTTAGAAATGATTGGAAAGGTTCATCCTTACCCTGAAGGCATTGCTGGAAGACATAGCGTTCAAAGCTCTCGTTTGTTTCGACTTCACAGTGACTGTCGAACTTCGCTAAAACGGTCTTGAATTTGGTGTTGTCCTCACCATCGGCAAAAGTAAGCGAGTTGAAAATCTGGATGGCTTGGTCCTCCGCAGTTGATAGGAGCAGCACGATTTTTCTGGCATCAGACGCATCCTCGAGGCCTGAGGCCTCAATGAAGAGAAGGAACCTCTGCTTGAAGACCCGCCAGTTGGCGCCGAGATTGCCAGAGATCCGTAGCTGTGGAGGGGCCTGGATCTTCTCCATGCCGCTGGAAGGCACTTGCTGGTCGTCACGGAATCACTCGAGGTAAAGCACTTAGATAAAGTAGACTACTGGTGCCATGTCGTGTTGTTCACCCTGGGGTAACACGGACTGCAACTGGATGCAGTTGTACTGGAAAGTAGACACCAAACTTTGATGTTAGTTCAATACACTTTATTGAACTTGCTGAGCAGTGCACACAGTTCGCTGTGGGTTGACACTCTACTAATCTAAGCATGCTAACTACAACTAACTAGACCAGACTAGCTCTGAGCCACGTGTAGAAGGTGCGAACTGATATATCCACCCTGACTGTCACCACAGTTGTCACCAGTGGAAAGAAGCAGAGTGCTGATGCCTTGTGTGTTTTATCATGGAAAACCTCCCTCTAGTGTTCTGCCTGGTGATTGGTTGTGTTCTGTCCTGTGTGTTAATTGGCTGTACTGGGTGTCTGTCACTGCCTGTCTGTCTCTCATTATGTGCATGAGTGCATATCATGCCAAACTCCAAAGTGCAAGACGTGGAATAATCCTCCTCTGCTCAGAAAATGATGCATTCTTCACTTTACCATTAGTAAGACCTGGTAATTATAAAATTATTTAACTTCTCTACAACATTCATATTACTGCAGATCATGAACTTATATCCATTTTAATGCAGTTAGTTACTTATGAGGAACTGGGGTGCTAAAGAGTGCAGAAATCTACCATCTATCCTCATAAGCTGTATACCTTTGACTGCTTTATGCTTCTAATTTAGATTTCCTAGTAATATCTGCCAAGGCAAGTCTGCCAATATGAAAGCTCCTGAACCACTGAGATAGGAGTGCAGCAGCATAAGGAAAATCCATTCATATGGTACTTTACTGGTGGATGAAATAATCACATTCCTTTATAATAGAAAGCTCAGCTCTAACAAAGTGTTTCATAATCAAATTACAGAGCAGATTATATTCATAATTTCACTTCATGAGCAGAATGGAATGATCATTTGAATACACTTTTATAAAATGTTCATTTAATTAACTTCTGATGTGGCTTTTTTCTAAAAGCAGTTCGGCTGCAGACATAGAGCATTGATGGCACTCAGTGGCTGCAATCCTCTTCTTCAATTCCCTTCCCAATATCAGGCCCAGGTCCACAACATCATGACCGGCTCCACAGGTAGGGCAAGGAGGCAAGTTTGCATCCCCAGCCAGAACGGGGACTGAACCCCGTGGTGCTGGCAGCAAGTTGATCCACAGCAGTCTTCCAGGCAACAGAGACAAGCAACCTTGCGATGAGGTTGCCGTGGCAACATGCATTTTTACATGGATAGTAATGACAGAGGCTCCAATATTTTTTCCTTCACATGGCTGACCAGAAATCTCTCCAACTCATACAGCCTGCCATTGGCATGCGTTGAAAGGATTTGCGGCTTGATACTCAACCTGTTTGGGCATGTTATGAATTCACTCTCCTAATTACCCATCAAGCCCTGGGGTGGGACTCCAGAGCTTCAGACCCAGAGGGAGGGACTCTGCCCAGTGCACCAGAAGACCTCCTAATGGCTGCAACAAGGAAGGAAAAATTTATATTTCTATCGAATTTAGTTAAGTCTCTCGGAAATGTTTGCAACTTTGCGCGTGAGTCATTATTTTGCCCAATTGGTGACTGTTGTTAGATCATCCAACCCGGCAGCCATGTTGTGCAGTGCAATGTCACTGAAACAGCAATAGGATTACTGAACAGCTCATCTGTCCTTGGTGATGCTGGCTAAAGGAGAATTATTGGCCAGAAAAAAACCCTCTCCTATTCCCTCTGAGCAGGGCCGTGGGATCCTTAAATGCAGCTGAACTACCAGAGGGGCTCGCACTTGAAACCCAGCACCAATGCAACAATCCCTTAACACTGCATTGTGATGTCAGCCTAAATTACTTTCTCGGGTCCTCGAATCGACCTGGAAACTATAACCTTCTGAAGTAGAAACAAATGTGTTGCTGACATTGCTTAAGAACTTCTACATTCCCATCAAGCCCCTTCCATTCCTGTTACATTCATCTGTGGAGTGCTAACAGTTTGAAGTGCCTTGCTCAGAATGTGCTTCTTCACACAAAATAAAAACGTCTACTTGCAATGTAATGATCATTTTGTTTTGCCATTACTTGCATATATTTTCCACAATAAAGGCAGAAAAAGCTGGAAGTACTGAGCCGGCCAGGCAGCAAAACAGTGTGAAAGTTTCAGGGTTTATCAGAGCTTCCCTTCATCAGAACTATGGGATCTTTAAATGCAACTGGACCTCCTGATGCAATCTCACCTGAAACCCAATGCCTCCAACAATGCAGCACTCCATTCACAATTTCTGATGAAGGCTCATCGGTCTGAAATGTTCGCTCCATATTTTTCTTTTCACAGACGCTGCCTGATGTGCTGAATATTTCCAGCATTTTCTGAGTTTATTTCTGATTTCCAGCATCTGCAGGATTTTACATTTGACTTATTTTGTTTAATCTGCCTGCTGTTAGAATAGAATTGTGCACAGGTTTAATCAACTCTGTTTACAATGCATAGTGCAGATCTCTAATGAGAAAATCTCTGTTTTTCTCTTTGTTTAAAGAGCTATGTGAGGTTAGATTGTCTAAGATTGAAAACAGAATGTGCTGAGCAATCCTGAGTGCGCTAGTAACTACACCAACAACTAATTTAAGATAATCGGTTGAGTTTGTAACGTAGCTCATTTACACTTTCTAGAATAAACATATATTCAGATGCAGGGACCTATTCGCTGCAAACAAAAGGAATGGGTGTGATTTAGCAACCCCATTGCACCCGGCGCGTATCCAGGCACAATGGGCGAATCGTGCCAGAGCCCCAAATTGGGCTCCACGCTAGGCCAATCACGAGTCACTCGACTTGCTCCGCTCTGCGAGACCTGGATCTCACCCTTGCTGGGCGAGATCCAAAACTGCATATGTAAATGAGCCATTAGGCCGTCCCTGCAAGACCTCTCTTGGGCACCATTTAGTAGTGCTTCACGCAAATGTGAACCAGGCATGATGGCACCTCGGGGAGTCTTGTGGGCCATTAGAAACACCAGGATGGTCGGTGACAGGGTAGAGTAGTACCCGAGCACTTCCCCCAGCACCCAGGCACCGTTGCACTACCAGGGGGCATGGAGCACTGCCGGAGATTCAGTCTGGCTGTGCCAGGGTTCCCGGGCACCAGGTTGAGATCCTGTCCAATAGCACTGGTGGAGGTGGGAGAGGGATTCTTCCTGTTGCTTCTTCCTTTGCTGAATACATGTTCCGCTCTTCACATGGAAAAGAGGGTATTAGCTGGAGTACTTGACTGCATTGGGTTTTACTAAGAGCCCTTTAATGTGGATTGCGCAAGCCAGAATACGTCATTTATTTAGCCTTGTCTAATTTTTGCAAACTGATTTATCATTGGAGAAAGACGCAAGGAGAGATGTTGGCATGTTATCTATTTCTGTTAAAATTCAGCCAGGGAGAGAAATAATTTGCAAGAGGATCAATTAAAAAATTAAATCGATGAATTATATGTACGCCTTGCATCTCGCAAGCATTTAAAAAAATGCATGTGTAAATGATATTTAGTCAGCACTCCTCTAACCAGACCAGTTAGATTGGCAGGGGATGACAAGCATTCTAAATGGAGCTAGAATTCAGAGAGATGATTTCCACAGCTGCAGCCTGTTTAGTCCACCCACACTGTTGTCAGCCTGAGTAAATTAACAGGAGTGCACCTGTTCTTGAGATAAATTTAAATCGTGTTTTTATTTTAATGTGTAAAAATATGCTTAATTGAATTTTTAACAGTCGGATTTGGAATCCGTGACCACACACCCCCAGTTTACACATGGCAGTTACAGTTGATGTTCCCCTTTATAACGTACTCCAAACACTGGCTCATATATCTAATATAGCTTATAAATTACAACTCTTTCAAGGACTTTGGGTACAAGCACAACCTTATGTGACACTGAAGTTCAGAGACTTGAATAATCCAGGTTAAACTATGCACCCCATGTTAAGTTCCTTGGAGAAAGAAAGACTTGCAGTTGTATCACACTTCGCACAGCCACTGAATGGCTCAAATAACTTTACAGTCAATGAAGCAGTCCATGTCCAAATGCAGCAAGGTCTTGATAATATTCAGGCTTGGGCTGTCAAGTAGCAAGTAACATTCATGCCACCCAAGTGCCAGGCAATGACCAACAAGAGAGAATCTAACCATCGCCTCTTGACATTTAATGGGATTACCATCGCTGAATCCCCCACTATCAACACCCTGGGAGTTACCATTGACCAGAAACTGAACTGACTAGCCATATAAATACTGCAATTACAAGAGCAGGTTAGAGGCTCAGAGTCCTGTGGTGAGTAACTCACCTCCTGACTCCCCAAAGCATGCCCACCATCTACAAGGTACAAGTCAGAGGTGTGAAGGAATACTTTCCCATGCCTGGATGAGTGCAGCTCCACAACACTCAAGAGGCCCGACACTAGCCATGACAAAGCCCGCTTGATTGGCACCCAATCCACATCTCCCTCCACCACCGATGAACAGTAGCAGCAGTGTGTACCATCGACAAGATGCGCTGCAGATGTTCACTGAGGTTCATGAAGGCAGCATCCTCCAAACCCATGACCACTACCATCTAGAAGGTCAAGGGCAGCAGATACATGGGAACACCACCACCTGGAAGTTCCCCTCCAAGCCACTCACCATTCAGACTTAGAAATATCTCGCTGTTCCTTTGCTGTTGCTGGGTCAAAATTCTGGAATTCCCTCCCTAGAAGCACTGTGGGTATACCTACACCACATGGACTGCAGCGGTTCATGAAGGCAGCTCACCACCACCTTCTTAACGGCAATTAGGGATGGTTTAGTCAATGACACCAAAATCTTATGAATTGATTAAGAAATCTTGGGCGGGATTCTCCGAAATGGAGGCAGAGTGTTCGCGCCGTTGTGAACAGCGTTGAGGTTCACGACGGCGCGAAACGGCCCCTATCCCGACCGATTCAGGGCCCGATAATGGGCTAGGAGCGGCGCCGCGTCATTTACCCGCGCCAGACCTTGGCGCCGCGTAAAGGCGGCGCCGCATACATGACGCGGCCGGTGCCGCATAACTGGTATCACCCGCGCATGCGCGGTTGCCGTCCTCCCCGCAAGAAGATGTCTGACGGATCTTGCGGGGCTGCGGAAGAAAGGAGGTCCTCCTTCAGAGAGGCCAGCCTGACGATCGGTGGGCACCGATCGCGGGCCAGACCCCATTTGAGGCCCTCCCCCGGTGCAGGATCCCCCCTCGCCCCCCCCCCCCCCCCACCCCCGCAGGCCGCCCCCCCCCCTAGGGTTCCCGCGCTGTTCCCGCCGGCAGCGACCAGGTGTGGACGGCGCCGGGGGGGGGAACCCGCCGTTTTGGGCAGGCCGCTCAGCCCATCCGGGCCAGAGAATCGCGGGGATACCGGTGAATCGCCATTTTGGCAGTCTCGGGCGATTCACTGTACCGCACCGCGCAAAACACGATTGTGCCGGTCTGGCCGCTTCCGTGAATCGCGGGAGGGCGTCGGACCGGCGTCGCGGGAGAAATTGGCGACCCAGGCGATTCTCCCAACTGCCGCGGGAGCGGAGAATTGTGCCCATTGCTTGTGAAGGGTTTTCACTGTTTCCAAAAAACGGAAATATTCAGCAAACTCTGGCAAACAGCAATCATAGAATCCCTACAGTGCAGAAAGAGACCATTTGGCCCATTGAGTCTGCACCGACACTTCGAAAGACCACCTTACCTAGGCCCAATCCCCTGCCCTGTAACCCCACCCAAGGGGCAATTTAGCATGGCCAATGCACCTACTCTGTACATCTTTGGACTGTGGGAGGGAACCACAGCACTCAGAGGAAACCCACGCAGACACTGGGAGAATATCCAAACTCCATACAGGCAGTGACCCGAGGTCAGTATTGAACCCGGGTTTCTGGCACTGTGAGGCAGCTGTGCTAACCACCGTGCCACGCAAATGTGAAAATGACCAGATGATCTGTTTGTGATGTTTGTTGAGTGCTAAATATTGAGCGAATCACTGGGGATAATTCCCTTGCTCTTCTTCGAAATAGAGTTGTGACTTTTTTAAAAACCCATCGAGCAGGAATTGGCCTTCGTTTAGTGTCACATTCAGAAGCACACCGTCACCCTAACCCTCACCCTTACCCTAACTCTAATGCACTCGAGTGTCAGCCTGAATTTTGGTGATCAAGCCCTGGACTGGGTTGTGAACGCAGAACCTTAATCTCATTCAGGATACCAGATGTAGCACTGCAAATGGGCACAATGCCTTTGGGCTAAGGAGGTAACAACAATCAGCTGGGATCATTCTCCTGGTTGCTATTTATGATTTGAAACACAGGTGAGGGCAGGCTTGGTGTCATTGCATTCCCATGCTCAAACTGCTCAGTAGGATTCTGTTATAACCTGCCTGCATACCATTGGCTGGGGACTAATGACAATCCCAAAATCCTGTGGGAGTATGAGCTTCCCCAATGAGGGGGGCGGAGAAACCATTAGTAAATAATCCAAGTATAAATAAAGCTGGCCAGTTTGGAACCAACAGGAAGGAGTGTGCAGCAAGGGAAGTTGCTGCTGTTATATATATATATATATATATATATAATTGTAAATAAATGTTATTACTTTGTACCCTTAAAACTTGTGCTGGATTCTTCGTGGCCCTCACAAAACTGGCGACCAGGGTTAAAGTGAATAGCTGTCTACACTGCTGAAGCCACCTCCCTGGATTTTTGTTGGATACAGGTTGGAAGTTGTTTTCTATTATACCATGTCTCTGTATGGACGTTTAGATGTTTTTGATGCTGCGCTGGAAAGCTGGAACCAGTACGCACAATGGATGCGTTACTATTTCCGGGCAAACGATATCACCGAAAACGAGTTCCAGGTGGTCATATTGCTCACCGCCTGCGGCCCGCATACGTTTGGGGTGATTAGGAGCCTTACGGACCCAGCTGCGCCGGACACCAAAACGTTTGATGAACTTGTGAATATAGTGGGGCAACATTTTACCCCAACCCCATCCTCGATAGTTCAGCGTTACCGGTTTAATGCCGCTGAGAGGACCCCTGGAGTATCCCTTGCCGATTTTCTATCCAGGCTACGCAGGATTGCAGAGTACTGTGACTATGGTGAGACCTTGTCAGAAATGTTACGCGACCGTTTGGTTTGCGGTATTAACAATGCGGCCACCCAGAGAAAGTTGTTAGCTGAGCCAACATTGACTTTTCAACAGGCCATTCAAATAGTATTGTCCCGAGAGAGCGCAGAACGAGGAGTGCAGGAGCTACAGGGAATGGAAGTGCATGCCTTGGGGAGCAACCCCTTCCGGCCGAAAACGTCCCCCCGCACTCCTGCGGTACCTTGGGCGAGTCGACGTCTGGACCGACGACAGTGGCCGTCAGACATTCCTCCCCGAAGGGAGCCTTCTCCAGAACCAATGGATGAGGAACCATGTCCGTGTCAGACTTGCAGGCGCCGACCCCGTCGCGGACGCCGGTCCTGGGGGCACCAGAGATGCCGTCATTCTGACCGAAACTGGGACCAGCCCAGGGGCCATACCTTCCATGTGGATGAACCTGCGGCGACTCCTCCTGAGGACGTGGAGACGGAGGACGACTGCCTGCAGCTGCATTGTGTGGCAGCTCCCCGTGTGGCCCCCATTAAGGTGACAGTACGGGTCAATGGTCACCCGCTTGAGATGGAGTTGGACACTGGCGCAGTGGTATCCGTGATCGCCCAGAGGACATTCGACCGCATCAAGCAGGGTATACAGACCCTTACATTAACCGACTCACAGGCCAGGTTGGCCACCTACACGGGGGAACCACTGGACATTGCAGAAACTACAATGACCCCTGTTGTTTATGGACGCCAGGAGGGGCGTTTCCCACTTATCGTGGTGTGCGGCCATGGACCCAGCCTGTTGGGTCGGAACTGGTTACGCCATTTGCGGTTGCAATGGCAGCACATCCTCCAAACAGTTTCTGAAGTGTTGACTGAGGTGCTAGGACAATACCCAGATGTATTCCAGCCTGGTTTGGGGAAAATAAAAGGGGCCGTAGCCCGTATCCAAGTCGAACCAGGAGCCACATCGCACTATTTCCGGGCACGCCTGGTGCCTTATGCCTTGCTCGAGAAGGTATAGTTTGGAGAGTTTGGGTATTATCAGGCCCATCCGTTTTGCTGACTGGGCAGCACCAATTGTACCTGTAATGAAGCCAGATGCCACAGTTTGCTTGTGTGGCGACTATAAACTTACAGTGAATACAGCTTCCCGACTCGACAGATATCCAATGCCTCGCATAGAGAATCTCTACGCGAAGCTTGCAGGTGGACTCTCCTTCACAAAATTAGATATGAGTCACGCCTACCTACAGTTGGAGCTGGACCTTGCCTCCCGACCATATGTAACGATTAATACACACCGGGGCCTGTATGAATATACATGGTTGCCCTTTGGAGTATCCTCTGCCTGCGCTATTTTTCAACGTGTTATGGAGGGCATTTTGCGAGGTTTACCACGTGTTGCTGTCTACTTAAATGACGTTTTGATTACAGGGATGTCGGAGCAGGAACATTTGGAAAATCTGGAGGCTGTCCTTAGACGCTTCTCGGAGGCTGGAGTCCATTTACGTCGCACAAAGTGCGTATTTCAGGCAAAGGAAGTAGTCTACCTAGGTTATCGGGTGGACCGCGAAGTTTTGCACCCCGTCGCAGAGAAGGTGCGTGCGATTCAACAGGCCCCCGCCCCGACTGACACTTCGCATCTTCGTTCTTTTCTCGGTCTCGTAAACTATTACGGGAAGTTCCTCCCCAATCTGGCAACTATGCTGGCCCCCTTACACCTGCTGCTAAAGAAAAATCACACCTGGGTTTGGTGTCAGCCGCAAGAAACCGCTTTTCGGCGGGTAAAGCAACAATTGTCGTCGTCTGGGTTACTAACCCACTATGATCCTGGAAAGCCTTTGCTCGTCACATGTGATGCATCCCCGTATGGTATTGGAGCCGTCCTGTCCCACAAGATGGAGAACGGGGCCGAGCGACCGATAGCTTTCGCCTCCCGCACATTGACTGCAGCGGAGAAAAGGTACGCGCAGATCGAGAAGGAGGGCCTGGCAGTGGTTTTTGCGGTGAAACGCTTCCACCAGTACGTGTATGGCCGCCATTTCACTATCGTGACTGATCATAAGCCTCTGCTGGGACTTTTCAGAGAGGATAAGCCAATACCGCCCATTGCTTCCGCACGGATCCAGCGCTGGGCTTTGTTGCTTGCTGCATACGAGTATTCTCTGGAGCACAAACCAGGAACGCAGATAGCAAATGCCGACGCACTGAGCCGATTGCCTTTATCGACCGGCCCCATGTCGACCCCCATGACCAGTGAGGTGGTTGCAACCCTAAGTTTTATGGACACCTTGCCTGTCACGGCATCACAGATCCGTGAGTGGACCCAGGCGGAGCCAGTCCTGTCAAAGGTTTGGCACGTTGTCCTGTATGGTGGGCAGCATAGACAGCTCCCAGGCGAGTTGCGGGCATTTTCCTCCAAGCTGTCAGAATTCAGCGTGGAAGGCGGCATCCTCTTGTGGGGGACGCGTGTGATTGTCCCGGAAAAAGGACAGGAGCTGATACTAAGAGACTTGCACAATGGGCATCCAGGTGTGACCAAAATGAAAATGTTGGCCCGGAGTTATGTCTGGTGGCCAGGCCTCGACACCAACATTGAGAAGGTGGCCCAAAACTGCTCCATTTGCCAGGAGCATCAGAAGCTTCCGCCGGCCGTGCCCCTACATCACTGGGAATGGCCAGGGCGGCCTTGGGCACGCTTGCATGCAGATTTTGCAGGCCCTTTTCAAGGATCCATGTTCCTTCTATTAATCGACGCCCAGTCTAAATGGCTAGAGGTGCATAAGATGCAGGGGACAACGTCCTGCGCAACAATTGAAAAGATGCATTTGTCTTTTACTACGCATGGCCTCCCCGAGGTGCTGGTCACGGATAACGGCACTCCATTCACGAGTGAGGAGTTTGCGAGGTTCATGAAGATGAATGGCATACGCCATATCCGCACTGCCCCTTACCACCCGGCTTCAAATGGGTTGGCAGAGCGCGCAGTGCAGACATTCAAAAGAGGCCTAAAGAAGCAGTCTTCCAGATAAATGGACACGAGACTGGCTCACTTTTTGTTTTCGTATAGGACCACCCCCCATGCGGTGACTGGGGTAGCTCCTGCAGAACTCCTAATGGGCCGGAGACTTCGCACCCACCTTAGTATGGTTTTCCCAGACATTGGCGCAAAAGTACGTTGCACACAAGAACGGCAGGGACAGGGATTTTCTCGGCATCGGCTAATTCGGCAGTTTGTGCCCGGTGACTCAGTGTTCGTTCGGAATTTTGCTGGTGGTGCCCAGTAGGTTCCTGGCGTAATCTTTCACCAACCGGGCCCTATATCTTACCAGGTGCAAGCCCAGGGTTGTCTCCAGCGCAAACATGTAGATCACTTTCGGTCCAGAAGACTATCCCCTCCAAAGATTCCCCGCCCCCGGAGCTCATTTCTACAGCCGCCGAGACCAGAGACAAGGGAAGGTAGTCCTCACAATCTTCCACTGGTGCCTCACTCAAAGCCTGCGCAGGTCGTTACAGAACCGAATGGAGATAGAGACGCTGACATGACGGAGGCAGCAGACTCTGACTCCGAGATGGGGACACAGGACACATCAGATGGGGAATCCTCGGGTCCACGGGCCGTGGATGTACAACCGTTACGCCGTCCATCACGGAAGCGCCCGTCTCCGTCTCGTTACACGCCGCCTCATCCAGCGCCGCGTGCAAATGGTGTCCGGCCTGCGGCAAAACGAGTCCGACGCCCTCCTTCGCCAGGGTCTTCGGTGGATTCCTTGGACTTTGTGGGGGAGGGATGTTATAACCTGCCTGCTTACCATTGGCTGGGGACTAATGACAATCCCACAATCCTGTGTGAGTATGAGCTTCCCCAATAAGGGGGGGCGGAGAAACAATTAGTAAATAATCCAAGTATAAATAAAGCTGGCCAGTTTGCAACCAGCAGGAAAAAGTGTGCAGCAAGGGAAGTTGCTGCTGCTGTTACATATATATGTTATTGTAAATAAATGTTATTACTTTGTAGCCTTAAAACGCGTGCTGGATTCTTTGTGGCCCTCACAAAAGATTCACAGCTGTGGCTCAGGCAGGAAGAATCGTTGCTGCAGTTGGGGAACAGCATCAGCGCAAAAGTCAGCATCCTGAGTGGAAAACTAGAAGAAACACAATGGGACTTACAACACCCTGTGATCATTAAGCTAAATGTGAAATCTGAGGTAAATTGTCTCTGTTTGAAATAATGATTTTAGGAGGCTGCTCTCAAGTATCAGACCCAGAAAGTGTTAGCCTAACTCCAGAAACTTAAGCACACAATCAAGGCTAATACTCGTACGATACTGGTGGAATGCTGCACTGTTAGAAATGCTGGCTTTCAGATGAAGTGTATTACAGAAGCCTCACCTCTCCCTTCAGGGGGACATGGATGGAATTCTTTTGAAGAAGATCCTTGACATATTCCCTAGTGTACTGGTCAGTATTCACTCCTCTCCCAATATCACTGAAACAGATGATCAGGTCATTGTCATGTCACTGTTTGTGGGATCTCACAATGCACAAATTGACTGCCATGCTTCCTACATCACAACAGTGATTGCACTTTAAGAAAGTATTTAACTAGCCATGAAACCCGTTGAGGAACTGGTTAGTTCAGTTGTCCAAGTGGTGAGGTATGGCACAGGATAGCATGGCATTGGTTCAATTCCTCTACTAGCAGAAGTAGTTTTTGGACTTGCTTCCTTTGCCCATAGCTATACCTTGGCATAAACACTGATTAGCAAATCTCAGTCAATGAGGACAGTAGGACACGACAGGATACAGAAAACACTTTGGGAAGTCCTAAAATCATGAAAAATGCGAGTCTTTTTCCATTATTTTTATTGTTCTGAAATATACCTGAAAATCTGGGTGAGAAGTTAGGAGTAGGTGAAAAAATTGTGAAACAGCCAACCCATGATTAGGGTTAGTGTTTGCCGCACCAGGAAACGGGTGCGGCGGGATGGAGAATCCCACCCACAGTCTTTGAATATTTTTATGTCTAAGGTTGACAGATTCTTGATAAGCAAGGATTATTGGGGATAGCTGGCATGCAGGTTTGAGGTTACTATCAGATCAGCCATCATCTTACTCAGAGCAGGCTCGATGGGCTGAATGGCCTACTCATGCCCCTCGTATGAATGTTTGTATTGCGGACACTACTCTCAGTGTCTTTTTTAGTTCTGCATTTTTCTTTAAAACAAGCGTGTTGCTTTTTTTTTTGAAGCATGTATAACAGGTTCATTTGGTCTCTGTGCTGTAAATACTGTTGTGTCCTACTGTTGTGTTGTTGGTATTAGACTGTTTCATATGTAATTAGCTTTCATTTTTACATAACACCCTGTGGGCACATTCTGCTGTGGATCCATCCAAGCCTAATTATCTTTCTGTTTAATGATGAGGGGTTATGGATGAGCACAGGTCAAGAGAAGATGATAGTGCAGAGGGTGAAGAGAAGGAAAGGGGAAGTAACTCGAGAGTTAATAGTTGGGCAATGTCAAATTGAGGATTCTAAGCTTGTAGATTTTAGTGTTTGATGGGTGAAGCAAAGCTGTTGCTGCTGCACACAGCTTTTATCTGATTTTCTGTCATTCACCACTTTAGCCCGGCATTCGATGACGTTTCAGTTGATATACATTTTGATGCTCATGATCCTGTTGGATATTGGCACCTACTATGGTGTAAACCTGCTCAGTTAACCTGTTGGACAGGAAGATGCTTTGTTGTGTTTCGATGCATTCCTAATCACGATGCTGCAATGCTTTTACATTCATGTCCTGTCTACATTTTATGCATCAAGAATTTGCTAGTTTACAGTGGTCACAGCACAATTACACTTTTCATGAACGATTCGATCTGTGGGCACTTAAACAGGCCAAGAACTTACTGTGAACACACTTTGGAGCTAGCCGATTGCTGATCCAGCAGGGTGTAACACCAATGATGTCAGATGAATGGATGCTGTTTGCAATTGACGTGATTTCTATGGTTCCGAGCAAATAACTGTTCACAATTGATGTGGTTTTAGGTCAGTCCCTTTGCTTGAGTACTTTCAGATATCAAATGCTCACTTAAAAATCTCTTTTGAACTCAAGAGTTCTGCAACCAAGAGAAAGTTAACACTATTGCTCACATAATTCTGGCAAAGTGTTTAGGCAAGGAATGCACACTCTATTATGTTCCCTCGGAATGCAATTGATCAAGATTTGCAGCATGGTTTAAAGGTAACATGGCTGTTCTCCAAAGTATTGGCCTTATAGGATAAGGACTACTTCTGTTCAATGTTGCTTACACGTATAACTGAAATGTTTGAAGGAGCTTTGAGATGTAAGTCTCTGATAAATACCTATATGAAATAATATACATTTCAAATTAATTTAATCCAATTTCTAAGGTCATGGTTTGGTATGAACATTCGCATTCTTGTGTTCGAATCTCTCCATGGCCCTACCTTTCCTTTTCTCTGCTAACTTGTACAGCTATACAACTGTCCAAGATCTCGGCACTCTGCTTCATGCATCCTTGACGTTCACAGGTGTGCCATAATGTCCATAGCTTCAGTAGATTCGGCCCTTACCTCTGGAATTCTTGCCTTAAGCCTCTCCATCTTGCCCTTCCCTCCTTTAAAACACGGTATAATCCTTGACCAAGCTTTTGGTCACCTGTCCTAATATCCTCTTATGTGGCTCAGAGTCGAAATTTGTCTGATAAGGCTCCTATGAAGTACTTGGGGGCAGTTTATTACGTTAAAAGATATATAAATTCAAGTTGTTGTTGTATGCAGAGGCCTTTAGTAGCCTTAATTTTACAAGGGGGGCACTTTATTACGTTAAAAGATATGTAAATTCAAGTTGTTGTTGTATGCAGAGGCCTTTAGTAGCCTTAATTTTACAAGGGGGGCACTTTATTACGTTAAAAGATATGTAAATTCAAGTTGTTGTTGTATGCAGAGGCCTTTAATAGCCTTAATTTTACAACTGGCAAATGTAGAATGGAACAGAAGATCTTTACCTGTCTGTCATTTTCTCATGTTCTCATATCGTACAGTCCGAATAATACTGCCTGAAACCACGACAGGTCAAACCCTTGATTTGGTCTTCGAATCACTATTGGCCCATTGCATCCAGTACACCAGCGCATACTGACTTACATTGGTTCCCAGTCACTAAACAATTCCATTTTAAAATTCTCTTCTCAACTTCATGGCCTCGTTTCTCCATAAATTCCTCCCGCCTTAAAATCCTCAGAAAATTCTGAGTTCTTTCAAAGCTCGTCTCTTGGTCTTCCCCGGTTTCTTTGCCCCACCACCAATGAGCATACATTCAGCCATCCAGGCCCCATATGCTCTGGAATTCCCTCCTACTCTTCCCCTCCGCCTCTCTTTCCTCCTCAAAATCTACCTCTCCAACCAAGCTTTAGGCGTCATCTCTCCTAATGTCCCTTTACTTGGCCCGGTGTCAATTTTTGCCTGATTAATGCTCCTGCAAAGCATCATTATACTACATTAGGGCCAATGCAAATGCAACCTTCTGCTGTTTTAACTATTTAGTTCCAGTTTCCTGGAGCCACTGTCTTGTTTTGTCAGTCTTTTACCAGCAGAGTCTTCCTACTTGTCTGAGGAAACAGTTAACTAGATAGAGTCACATATTAAATACACTTACTGAGAGTGTCCACAGTAATCCATAGGAATACTTGTCTCTCTTGTTCAGAATACAAAAAGGCAGGAAAAAGAAACAAGTAAGACACTGCAGTTATTTTTTAGCTTTAAAGAATTTAAATTCACATTCGATAGTTTGCACCAAAGAGAACATTTATCCAGGTTTTTCTCTAACGAGACCAACTAATGGTAAAGAATTGACCAGGTTCTTTGTTTTGGGAAGAAAATGATCATTTTCCTCTGGCATCTTTTTCTGCTGCGGTTCTCCTGAAACATTTTGTCGAGTGAGCATCTTAGAAGGACCTTGTTTACAAAATCTGCTGTTTTGTTGTCAAGCATCAATGGATCTCTCGTAGCTTTGCAGGCCTTACTTCTTTACCTCGACAATTTTTGTTTTCTTCCCAGCTACTTCGGGTGTAATCCGACGGAGGCTCCATTTTGTCCGACGAAATTACTGTCCAAGCATCCTGGACAATGTAAATGTTGTCACAGTCCCAGAGGATAACAGACTCCTCTCCCCTTTGAGAGCTGACTGGTGGTGATTTTACCCTGGACGTCGCCATGCCTCAGGCAGGGGACAAGGTTGAGAAGGCGGAGTCTTCATGAATAACCTCAGCCGGTTCCTAGAATTGAACGTGCGCTGTTGACATCACTCCGCATCACGCACCAACTGTCCAGCCAACTGAGCTAACCGATCCCCCAATCTGGACAATATGCAGCTTGCTTAACAAGCAAAAGTTCAATTCAAGTGCAGTATTTCAGTTTTCTTTGGAAAACCCAATCCGATAAGATGTTGCAAGCAGATTTTAGAAGAATCATTTTAAAAGAGAGAAGATACATGAGGATGAGGAATTATGGACTGAGCACATATGGTTCTTTCAAAGGCCCAGCATAGGTGTGGATGGGCCAAAGGGCATCCTTCTTCTGTGTTGCAAGTTTCAGTGATTCGTTCTATGATTCAATGATATAGTGCATTCTTCAATAGAAAGTTAATGTGACCTTTGCAAATGCTAATCCATTAATTGTTCATTTCAGAATTGAAGGGACTTTAGCAGCTCATTATTCATTGGAGCTGAGCTAATGTGACTGTCATAGCTCTTCATTCTTCAAGCTTTTGTCAGTTTATGCATGTTGATCTTTCAGGTTTTTTTCTACTTAGCTGTCTATGCATTACTCGGAACCGCTTCCCCACACCGTGTCGTGTCCCGCCCCCCCCCCCCCCCCCCCGCCAGAACATTTTTCTTCTGAACCTTTATATCGCTTGTTATCCTGATTTGATGCCAAAATGCTGATCTCTGAGATTCAGCAACCCTTGAGCGCCTTGTTGAAATGAACACCTTTCATGTATGAGTCCAGGCCTTAGGTCAGGATGCCACCTGACTGTGAAGAACCGGCACAGCCGAGTCTCCTCATATCCGATTCATGCAAATACTGGGGCTGGGATAGGTGAAGGGAATCCTGTTAATTTAGCCTCAAATTATTTCACCATTGGCGGTCTCCATTTCTGCTCTTCAGCTCCATGTCCCAAATTTTCACCATTGTCCCCTTGCTTTTAAGCACCTTTATGATCAACGACAAGAAATCCTGACAATTCCTTTCTTGCCCCAAGCCTAAAGCTCCATTTTCATTGAGGCAGTCCCTTTGGGATTGAGGATAATTTGCTTTTGTCCCAGTGTGGCAAGTTCTGAGATTGTTGAGAGGCACAACCTACAGACTCTGCAACATACGAGGCGGGTGGTGTTTGAAGGGTTGGGTGCGGCGGTTGTTTGCAGGTTTGTGCTCTGATGTCTTCTCTCCATTCTTGATTTTTGTTAGTCACAAGCCATGGATTCCCGTGAATCAACGGGGATGACCCTGAAGGGAATGACATATCCTGCCCAGTTTTGAATGGTCAGCATCTTAAAGCTGGGCATATTATCTTGGAAGAGGACACTGCTGCTCGATCACCTAATAATCTTTATATTTATCATTGTCACAAGTAGGTTTACATTAACACTGCAATGAGGTTACTGTGAAAATCCCCTAGTCGCCACACTCTGGCGCCTGTTCGGGTACACTGAGGGAGAATTCAGAATGTCCAATTCACCTAACTGCATGTCTTTCGGGACTTGTGGGAGGAAACGGGAGCACCCTGAGGAAACCCACGCAGACATGGGGAGAACATGCAGACTCTGCACAGACAGTGACCCAAGCCGGGAATCGAACCAAGGACCCTGCAGCTGTGAAGCAACAGTGCTAACCACTGTGCTACCGTGCCCCCTACCTGACTTGTCACCAGATTTAGGAGATCTTGTGAAGGCACTGCTGTTATGTTTTTACATGAGATGTGGGCATCGCTGGCTGGGCCAGCAATTATTGCCCATCTGTAATTACCCTTGACAGGGTGGTGTTCAGTGACATTCTTGAATCACTGCAGCCCATGTGGTGGTGTTACACCCCACTGTACAGTGAAGGGAACCTCCCAGTTTTGACCCAGTGACAGTGAAGAAAAAAGTCAAGATGTTGTATGCCTTGGAGGGGAAATTGCAGGTAGCAGAGTTCCCATGGATCTTCAGCCCTTACCCTTCTAGGTAGTGGGGTTGACAGGTTTGGAAGGTGCTTTCATAGAAAAGGTACCTTTAACAATGTGCTAGCACAAATCTGTGGTCTGTCCGTTTAGCTGCACGTGTACATTGATATGGCCCCGCAACAGAAACCACTCCCCTTTAGTATTATCTTTATGGGTTTTAAGGCGATATGTCATAGTCTTTCCCAGTAAACAGTTTCTGGTACCAAGGGAACTGCTGCTCCAGTGTCCACCTCCACTTTCACCGGCTGTCCGTCCAGTGAAGGAGTGATCCAATCACAGTTTGTTGTGCCGCAATGGCCGGTGCGTTCAACAACATTTCTAACTGTGACTCTCACCTTTTTTCTCACCTTTTTTTATCACGTTGATCCTCTTCTCGCTATTCAGTTTTCCATTTGATACACTTGGGGCGGGATTCTGCGGGAATCAGCGGGGCGGGCAGGTCCGGCGCTGAGGAATGACGTGAACCACTCTGGCATCGGGCCGCCCAAAAGGTGCGGAATCCTCCGCACCTTCAGGGGCTAGGCTGGCGCCGGGGTGGTTTGCGCCGCACCGGTCGGCGGGGAAGGGGCTTGGGACCATGGCAACCGGCGCCGAAGGGCCTCCGCTGGCCGACGCATGTCGGCGCGTGCGTGGGAGCGCCAGCTTGTGCTGGCGTCATCCCAGCACATGCGCAGGATTGGTTCATCTCCGCATCGGCCAAGGGGAGGACCACAGCAGCCGATGCGGAGGAATAGCGTGCCCCCACGGCACAGGCCCTCCCGTGGATCGGTGGGCCCTGATCGCGGGCCAGGCCACCGTGGTGGCACCTCCCCGGGGTCAGATCCCCACGCGCTCCCCCGAGGACCTCGGAGGCCACCCGCGCAGCGAGGTCCCTCCGGTAAGTACCTACTCTAATTTTCGCCGGTGGGACTGGCCGAAAACAGGCGGCCACTTGGCCCATCGCGGGCCGGAGAATTGCCGGGGGGACCGCTACCAGCGACCGCTGACTGACGCGGCGTGATTCCCACCCCCGGCAAATTCCTGGCGCCAGAGAATTCGGCAGCCGGCGGGGGCGGGATTCATGCCGCCCGCCGGTGATTCTCTGACCCGGCGGGGTGTCGGAGAATCCCGCCCAAGGTTCTTGCTTTTTATATTTTTGTTTGGAACTTGTTGTTTCTTTCCCCAACACACACATTCGATGGGCCCGCTTTTACCACAATTCCTGAATTTGCATCTTTGCACAAGCAATCTGCTGCTGCGTGCCCAGTTTTTGCACATCGGTGGCAATTTCGAACCTGTAGCAGTGTTTGGGCCTCAGAAACATCTTCTGGATTCTCGCGCTCAAACATAATGAGTGGGCTTCCTGAGCTGTTAATTCCATAGAAATTGTGACTTCTAAAGTCTTCTTTAGGTTTAAGTTGATTTCTGTTAACAGCCTCCTGTGGATAGCTTCGCTTCATAACCCAAATACTAGTCTGTCTCTTATGGTATTGTTCACGACATCTTCAAACTTACAGCATTCAGCTAATTTCCTCAAAGTAGCAACAAACTGCGATTTATTCACCTTATTGGTCATGTTTATGGAACCTGAACCTCTCAGCGATGACCAAAGGTTTGTGTGAGAAGTGGTCCTGCAATATCTCCACAATCTATTTATTCGCCTTGGTAAATTTATGGTTGGGATCGTAGAAAAGTGGGTAGCACAGTTGCTTCACAGCTCTAGGGTCCCAGGTTCAATTCCCGGCTTGGGTCACTGTCTGTGTGGAGTCTGCACGTTCTCCCTGTGTCAGCGTGAGTTTCCTCCGCGTGCTCCGGTTTCCCCCCACAAGTTCCAAAAGACGTGCTGTTAGGTAATTTGGACATTCTGAGTTCCTCCTTTGTGACCCGAACAGGCGCTGGAATGTGGCGACTAGGGGCTTTTCACAGTAACTTCATTGCAGTGTTAATGTAAGCCTAACTTGTGACAATAGACATTATTATTATTATTATTATTATTAATAATAAAATATTTGATTCTTTCAGTACATGAGTTGCACTGCTCAGTGTTCTCATTATATGGTCCCACAGTGCCACGGATTCCCACTGTTTTTACTATGGGACGGGCTTGAGTAAGCACAATGTCACAAATCTTTTAGCACGACGTTGCCTCTTTTTTCAAACAAGTTACCCCTGAGTTCAGCCTGTTTCCTCCTGAGGTTTGGAAGACCCCAGCTCTTAACTATTTTTGCAGCATTCTTGCTCCTCACAATGCTCCCTGTGCTGTTAAAGATCTCTCTGGGCAGAGCACGTGGCGAGCTTCATTTCGATGTTGTTTCTTCTAAAATGTACATTTAAATTTTGGTTCCTTCGATGGCTTCTACTGATATTTGGCACCCCTCCATTGGCAGCTTTGGTGCAGCAACGTTTTTAGCTTCTTAATCCTTTTTGGATGTCTGCGCACAGATCTCTATATTTTTTTTACTTCTCTAGGAGTCTGACAGCATGGTTCCGACCTCCTCATCTCCTGTTTTGTAAGTGGTATTGTAGCCATTTGGGATGGCCACTTACAACCAGGAACAGAGAAGGCCGCAAAGCATAGGGGGAATGATGGACAATGCGAGATTCAGGCAGGCTCAGAGCCTGAAAAGTATATTTGCGAGTGAGGAATCCAGACGGTGTCGAAATCCCAACCGATTAGCATTTGATGGCCCATCTCCGCCAGACAAAGGACTGATACTTGAGCGACCGGTACAGTCCCAGACACTTCAGCGCCACTCCCTGTACTCGGGAAGCGTAAACAACAAGGTCAATGACCGCTTGGGACATGCCCAGCCATCAAGGCACCCGCCCATTTATTGGTTCGAATCGAACATAGTGATCAAGGATCACCCAGTTAGTGGGGTCCAAACTGAAGGACCGCCCAAAAGAGCGCGAAAGCCCCCCAAGCATAAGAAGAGAGAGAGTCCACCATATGTTCGGCTTCTTTTGGACCTGGTGCTCCGGCAACGTCTATCTCCAATCGTAGCACCACCAGAAGCAAGTTCAAGTGCAACGCCCGCTACCAGACAGATGAGCCGAGCTGAGCAGCAGTTATTTCTACAGACCCGATAGATCCAGAATCGAACAACTGCCACTGTTACTCTGCCTGAAGTTAAGTGCAGGTTGTCATAGTCGAGAGGTGTAGTTTAACTAGATCCAGAATCGAACAACGGCCACTGTTCCTCTGACCTAAGCCGGGTGCCTGAAGTTAAGTACAGGTTGTCATAGTTGATAGGTGTAGTTTAACTAGTAGTGTTTATGTTGCATGCTTAATTGTGTGTGTAAATAAAGTACCCTTGACCTTGAACAAACTAACTGGTGTTTGGCTCTTTGATCGATAGCCGGTTGAACCTTGTGGTGGTATCATTTGATACCTGGCGACTCTGAGCATTAGAATATTGATATCCAAATGAAGGAGGGCAACCTCACTGACTGCCATATTTACAGTAGGTAAAAAAAGGCAACAGTTATTGGCGACATCTGATGGATCTCAACCCAGAAGTGACCGCGTCACTCCGAGAGAACCCACAAAAATGATTGAATTCGAAATCCAAATTGGCAAAGTAAATGAAAGCACAAGGAAGACCAGTATCGATCAAACCTCCAAAATTCGGAAGTGTGTAATTTGCATGCGTACTAACAAAGGGATATAAGGTAACTTCGATAGATTTTGTTGCATAAAACTTTCGGGAGTTGCGTAAACCGGAAAATAGCTTGAGCCGTACCCGTGTTTGCACCACCGCTTTATTCCCCCTTGTCCCAAATTGCCGGTAGAGACAGAGATAATCGTAGAGATGGCAATGAAGGTAATGGAACGCCTTATGCATCCACAAGAGCCCGAGGTCGCAGCGACCAACAGAGCAGAACAGTGTCCCATATGGGAGAAAGAGATCAGGAAATACCTAAAGGGGAAAGGATGGCCCTCTGGTTGGAATTTTGCGCGAATCAGGAGAGGGTTCTGGCAGCATAGGACAGACTTGGTGGGACAGCCTGACCGAGATCCACAAAAAGAATTTGAGTAAGATTCATAAGCCTATGGCAATCGTGTCCTGCTTGGCACAATTGCGAGGCACAGAGGAGGTCATGAGGACACGCCGTAGACAGTTTGAGGAGAAAGAGAGAAGTAGAAAGGGAAACATTAGCGAATGTGAGAGGTTAAATGAGCAACTCCTGAAACAGCTAGCGGCGAAGGACAAGGAGATGGATGATGTCAAGAAGGCACACCAATCTTGTCTCGCCCACCACAGCAGCTTCCAGATTCAATACGATAAGGCCTACCAGGACACGCAACGTGCAGTACTGGTAAGAAAGGAGCAGAGAACCAGGTAGAACAGTTGAGGAAACAATGTGAGGATTTGAAGGCAGACCTCCGAGCACTCCACAGTTCCACCACGGAACAGAGGCAGAGTTCGGTGGATCATGCCAAGTGCAGGCTGCAAATTGCAAGATTGCAATCACGCTATCCGTTCAGAATGGGTTCAGAGATACCTTTGGCCCACAGTTAGATCAGGAAGATGGCCCCAATTGGCAGGAACTCAGTGAAATGGCCCAACGATACGTGAATGAGACAGAAAATCAGAATAGAGCCCCCCAGGCCCCGAAAAGGAAAGCACCCACACCACTGACTACACAGGCAGCACCCAACCCAATGAATCCCATCACCATGCGGCGCAGGGTCACCACGGAAGACCAACCCGATTTTGTGTACACCACCCCATTAACCATCACCCAGTTAAGAGATGCCCGCGATAAAATTGAGACTGTCCACCCCACATCAGACCCACACCACTTTTTCTAACTAGTTAAGCAACAGACCCTCATGTACGGTTTGGACGAGCAGGAAGAGGTAAAGCTCATAGTGATGTGCCTTGACCCGTTGGTTAGTTCAGCCCTTCCTGACCCACAAAATGGAGGAGGAGGTAGCCTCCAAGATATGAAAACAGCCATTTTAGACGCCATTGGCTACAATAGAGGAAATCCGGTAGAAGGACCCAACCGGTGCAGACAGAAAAAGGGAGAGCATCCAACAGCATTTGCTGGATGCCTCTGCATCCACTTTACCACTGTATTTGGTGAGTTAGCCCGCGCCCATTTATCGGCAGACTAAACGGCCAAATGGACCCGTACTCTAGTATCACATGCCACAGAGGCAGGACAAAAGGCATGTGCCAACTACGACCCCTCAGACCCAGCACACAATGAAGTGTGGGTACTGAAGCAATTATCGAGAGCTTGGGAACAGTCCCGAAAGAGAAAGACAGAGCAGGAAAGAATAGATGCCACAATGAATCCATTAAGGAGACACCAAGACCCCACGTGGGTAAATGAAGGCAGAAGTAACTCACAGCACCCTAAAGCGCAGGAATGTTACAATTGCGGACACGAGGGACATTACGCATGAGAATGCAATGCCCCCCCGAAACAGCAACGGCATCAGCACACAAATGCCCCACCTAGAAACAATGCCAGACCCATTCACAGTATTAGCACCCGAGCAGATAAGTTGGCCATGAACGGCACCGATTGACGGTGTTCGGGCTCCCCAACTTGGGTCTGGGATACCCTTTGGGATAAGTCCGGAAGACCGGTAGTTGCAGGCACAGTCCGGACACACCCAGTATAGTTCCTTTGGGACACAGAAGTGTCCCGAACCACGTTAAACTCCTCCACGATGTACCAGTGAGATATATGGCCCACTACAGATACCATTACCCTTAATGGCTTTACAGGTCACCTCCAGCAGGGACACATCGCAGCCCCTGTGGATGTACAGATCGGTAACAATAAAACGAAACACTCGGTCGTTTTGGTAGATTTACCCCAGGCAGCAGAACACATCTTGGGAATAGATTTTATGAGTGCACACAACCTATCGTTCAACCCTGTAAATAGATGTGTGTGGAAAATGGCTAGCGCAACACGCACCCCTGCCACGCTCACAGTAGGAGATTACGCACACAGAATTAGCTCAGTGGGAGAGCACTGGTTTGATCCACAAACCATTACCACAGACAAAACGGTTAGAGAAGTCTTGAAAAGACATAAAGCATCGTTTGCCCAGCACAAGCACGACTGCGGCAAAATTCCGGGAGTGGTTAACATTACAGGTCCCGATCCTAAGCCTAGAAACAATATGGCTTTCCCCAGCAAGCCGAGGGAGAGATAGCCAAAGTTTATTGAACCAAGGAGTGATTCGGCCTGTAACATCAACGAACAATGTCCCGATTTGGCCCGTAAGGAAACCAGATGGTTCATGGCGAATGACCAGCGATTATAGGGAATTAAACAAAGTGACTACGTTAGCAGCCCCCACCGTTGCCACGAGTCCCGAGACCATGTTAAAACAGGGACGTCAGTCAAAGTTTTTCACGGTTTTGGACATTAGCAATAACTTTTGGTCCATTCCACTGGACAAAGCGTGCCAGTACAAATTCGCGTTCAATTTCCTGGGACAGCAGCACACATGGACGTGTCTTCCACAAGGCTTCCACAACTCCCCCTCCATTTTTCACAGACAATTGGCGAACGGCTTATCAAAATTTTCCCGACCTGAATGCCTTGTTCAGTATGTGGACAACTTGCTCCTACAGATTGACACCAAGGAAGAGCACATTTCGCTTCTTTCAGAATTATTAGGACTCCTCAAAGAAATTGGATGCAAAGTTAACCCAAAGAAAGCCCAAATTCTCCAGGAAAAAGTCACTTACTTAGGTACGGTCATCATACATGGTAAGCGTGAGATAGAACAAAAATGGATAGATTCAATTATAAAATTGCCCTTGCCCCAAAATGTTACAGCACTCCGGTCATTTTTAGGACTGGTCGGTTACTGCAGGAACCACATAGACGGTTTCGCCACAAAGGCAGCCACACTTTCCGAGCTCCTTAAGAAACAGGCCCCATGGAAATGGCTTCCACAGCACACGGATGCCGTAGATACATTGAAATGCGCCCTAAGCACAGCCCCCGCTTTGCAAGCCCCAGATCCACACTCGCTATATGCAATAGAGGTAGAGACCACCGACCGAACCCTTTCGGCCGTACACCTACAGGAAAGGCACGATCCTTTAGGACCCGTAGCCTATGCCTCATGAGTTTTAGATCCAGCAGAGCAGGGATTCTCAGCCTGCGAAAGGCAGCTGCTAGCAGTTTTCTGGGCAGTACAGTACTTCTCGTACATAACCGGACTCAACCCTGTCACCATTTTGACCGAGCACACCCCGACACAGCTTTTATTAGATGGTAGATTAAAAGACGGCACAGTAAGCCAAATTCGAGCAGTCGCGCTGGACCCTACTCCTACAAGGACACGACATTACCATAAAACGGACAAAAACGCTCACGTTTCTGGCCGACAATTTGCACTATTAGGAACGCCACAAGAGTGCGAGATCATAGCACCCAAGCATAGCCCTTTGTTCCCAAGTCGGTACCGAAAAAGGCAGGCATCCGACCACAGACCACCCAGCCCACAGACAAAGCTTTGAAAATATATGTAGGTGGCTCCTCCACAGTTCTTGATGGAAAAAGAATCACAGGATGTGGAATTTATGTAGAAGACGCGCAGGGACGCGCTTTAGAAGAGATTGCATTAAAGTTGCCTGGACATTTAGGTTCGCAGGCAGCCGAGTTAGGAGCCATCGCTTACATTGTCCAGCACCCCGATTCGTTCCCGACCCCAGCAGACATATACTCAGACAGTTTGTACATCTTCAACAGCCTGACAGAATTCCTACCCCTATGGGAATCTAGAGGATTTATATCCGCCGACGGAAAACCCCTACCCTCAGCGCCATTACTCAAACACATCCTCCAGACAGCGAAAGATAGAAAATACGGAATAGTTAAAGTTAGTAGTCACCATCGTACCTCCCCACCCGGTAACGTGAAAGCAGACACCCTAGCGAAGGCAGGCTCATGATATGGCCACTTTTGACAACCCCCCGAGAGTGCCCCAGTACACGCGGTTCAGATCTCACAGACCAACATTCAAGACTTAGCCCAGGCACAGAAAGAAGACGAGACACTTAAGGAAATTTAAAAGGAAACTTCCCAACTCCCTACAAAAAGTTTAAAGATACTTTAATGATCCATGAGGGAATCGTTTTGAAAGATGGTATTTATGTAGTCCCCACCCAGGACAGGAACGAGATCATTTGCAAATTCCATGTCGGACATGGACACTGTTGCCCACTTCGGACCTCTCTGCTGGTGGCCCGATTTAAAAAAACAACGTATCTCATTACACTGAGAATTGTTTGATTTGCGGCCAGAACAACCCGGACAGATATGCGAAGAAAGCCGAGCTATGACACACCCGCCCTGTAAATGGCCCATGGACAATCTTGCAGTTGGACTATATTGGTCCACTCCCCCCCACCGCCCCCCACCCCTGCAGAAATGGATACAAATATGTGTTGATTGTCATCGACACATTCAAAAAATGGGTAAAAGCTTTCCCTTCACAAACAAATACGTCCAAAGCCACGGCAAAAATTCTGACTGAACAGATTTTCACCAGCTGGGGACTCCCCTGTAGTATTGAGTCAGACCAAGGTTCGCACTTCACAGGCAGGGTCATGAAAAATGTCCTGACGATTTTTGGCTTAAAACAGAAGTTTCACATTGTCTATCACCCTCAGTCCAGTGGCATTGTGGAACGCATGAATCGGACACTAAAGGCAACTCATAATACGACATGGGACACAGTGCTCCCATTCACACTGATGTTTATTAGAAACACGGTGTCGAATTCGACAGGTTACACCCCCCATACCCTCATGACCGGACGACCCATGAAGGGTACCAAGTATTTATTTGGACTTGATTTGGCCAGCCCCGCAGTCACCGCCCTGACCCACAAGAAAGCGATCCAAAACATGTTGGAAAATATTAAAGCAGCACAGCTCGCTGCAGCTGTTCAACTAGGCGCTAGACGAAAGCAGAGTAAGGCCTGCTTTGATAAGACAGTACACCTGACAGAGTATACAGTCAGACATCAAGTCATGATCTCCCTGTACAACCACAGCTCATTCCTCTCCCCTAAATTTGCAGGACCCTATTCAATCTCTGACAAAGTAAGCCCCTCAGTTTATAAAATCACATATCCTAATGGAAAGTCAGGATGGTTGCATGTAAACGAGCTTAAGGTTTATGGAACACAGTGCAGCCACTCGCACCACCTCTCATTGGCAATGGCAGTGTAGTACCCTCAATAACGACACAAGAGTGTAGAATGGTAAATGAAGGCTTTAATAAGCAGAGAACTAGTCCGTGACCGAGACGTGTGCTTACTGAGTGTCACCTACAGAGCATCCTTATATATGGCTCCCTGGTGGGCGGAGCTAGAGGCGGAGTCCCCCAGGGTTCCAAACCCGGTCTTAAAGAGGCATCACAAACGTGGTGTTAAGGGTGCAGTAACCATTCATCACATTCACCCCCTGTTTAAAAGAAAACGCAAAGTCCGTCGAGGGGTGAAGTGGAATCACATGTCTAGTCTTTTCGGCGGCCGGATCGTCCTCGTCGACCTTCTCAGCTCAGACGGTGGAGCAGCGGACACGGACGTCTTTGGTGAGAGTACATCGGGAGCACAGTGGTCGGAGCTTTGGTCCGGGTCGGGGTAGGGGGCCGGGGGGCAGGGGGAATAGCTGGGCGAATAGCTGGGGCTGGGGGTAGTGCTGCTGGCGCCGGCAGGGAGTGTGGGGGGGAGGGGGCTGCTGGCGGGGTGGCGCGGTCGGTGTCTACCGACGGGGCGGGGGTCCCGGGGGGGGGGGGGCATCAGTGGGGGAACCAGCGGGTGCCAGGTCCCGCGCGAGGGAGGGGGGGGTCAGTAGTAGGGGAACCAGCGGGTGCCAGATCCCGGAGGGAAACTGTGTCTTGTCTGCCGTTGGGGTGCTCGACGTAGGCGTATCGGGGGTACGCATGTAGCAGTCGAACCCTCTCGAACAGGGGGTCCGTTTTATGGCACCTCGCGTGCCTCCAGAGAAGAACAGATCGCGGAGTCGTCAGCCAATGTGGAAGCGAGACCCTGGAGGTGGACTTCCTGGGGAAGACAAACAAGCGGTTGTGAGGGGTCTCATTCGTGGCCGTGCAGAGGAGCGACCTAGTGGAGTGGGGGGCATCGGGTAGGACCTCCTGCCAGCGGGTGGTTGGGAGACTTCTCAACCATAGGGCCAGAAGGACAGCCTTGCAAACTGTCGCCTTCTCCCTCTCCACCTGCCCGTTTCCCCGCGGGTTATAACTGGTCGTTATGCTCGAGACGATGCCCTTGCTGAGCAGATACTGACGCAGCTCATCGCTCATGAACGATGTACCCTGGTCACTGTGGATATAAGCGGGGAAACCAAACAGGGTGCAGTGCCTGTCTCATGGTGGCTGAGGTCATGTCGGGGCAGGGAACGGCGAATGGGAAGCGGGAGAACTCATCGATGACGGTTAGGAAGTAGATATTGCGGTTGGTGGACGGGAGGGGGCCTTTGAAGTCGACGCTTAGTCGCTCAAAGGGCCCTGGGGCCTTTAGAAGGCAAGCCTTGTCCGGCCGGTAGAAATGCGGTTTGCACTCCGCACAGATCTGGCAAGCCCTGGTCATGGCATTGACCTCCTTGGTGGAGTAAGGTAGATTGTGGGACTTGATAAAGTGGGCGAGCAGGTAACCCCCGGGTGACAGAGATCATCGTGGATAGCCCGCAGGTGATCCTCCTGCACGTTGGCGCATGTGCCGTGGGACAGGGTATCTGGGGGCTCTTTGAGCACCCCAGAACGATACTTGATATCGTACGTGTAGGTGGAGAGTTCGATCCTTCACCAAGATTTTATCATTTTTAATTTTGCCCCATTGTGCGTTATCAAACATGAAGGCTACCGACCGTTGGTCGGTAACAAGGGTGAACCTCCTACCGGCTAGGTAGTGCCTCAAGTGCCGCACAGCCTCCAAAATGGCTTGTGTCTCCTTTTCGACAGCAGAGTGCCGAATCTTAGAGGCGGTGAGTGTTCGGGAGAAGAATGCTCCTGGCCTGCCTGCCTGGTTGAGGGTAGCAGCCAGGGCGATGTCTGACATATCGCTCTCTACCTAGACAGGAATGGTTTCATCCACCGCGTGCATAGCGGCCTTGATGATGTCGGCCCTGATGCGACTGAAGGCCGACCGGACTTTAGCCGTCAGGGGAAATGTCGTGGTCTTTATGAGTGGGCAGGTTTTATCCGCATATCTGGGGACACACTGGGCGTAATAGGAGAAAAGCCCCAAGCACCATTTGAGGGCCTTGAGGCTACGGGGAAGGGGAAGTTCCTTAAGGTGACACATGTGGTCGGGACGAGACCTATGACCCCGTTTTACACTACGTAGCCGAGGATGGCTAGTCGGGTTGTGTGGAAAATGCATTTTTCCTCGTTGTAGGTCAAGTTGAGGGCCCGGGCGGTCTGGAGGAACCTTTCAAGGTTCACGTCGTGGTCCTGCTGATCATGGCCGCAGATGGTGACATTGTCCAAGTACGGGTAAGTAGCCCGCAGGCCGTACTGGTCCACCATTTGGTCCATCGCCCTCTGGAAGACGGAGACCCCATTTGTGATGCCGAAGGGGACCCTGAGGAAGTGGAAGAGCCAGCCGGCTGCTTCGAAAGCTGTATAGAGGCGGTCTTTTGGTCAGATAGGGAGCTGATGGTAGGCAGATTTGAGGTCGTCAGTGGAGAAAACACGATATTGAGCGATCTAATTGATCATCTCTGCTATGCGGGGAAGGGGGTACGCATCGAGCTGCATGAAGCGGTTTATGGTCTGGCTGTAGTCCACGACCATCCGTTTCTTTTCCCCGGACCGTATTACCACCACTTGTGCTCTCCAGGGGCTGTTGCTAGCCTCTATGACCCCCTCTGCCAGTAAATGCTGGACCTCTGACTTGATAAAAGTCATATCTTAGGCACTGTACCACCGGCTCCTGGTGGTGACGGGCTTACAGTCGGGGGTGAGGTTCGCGAATAGTGAGGGGGGTGCAACTTTCAGTGTTGCAAGGCTGGATACCGTGAGGGGGGTCAGGCTTAGGTGGCTTCAGGGTCAGGCTTTGGTGGCTGCAATGGAAATCCAGACCGAGCAGCAGGGGAGCGCAGAGGTGAGGGAGGATATAGAGCTTGAAGCAAGCATATTCGGCGCCCTGGATCGCGGGGTCCGGAATACATGACCCTTGATTTGGACCGAGTGGGACCCGGAGGCGAGGGCTATGGTTTGGGAGGTGGGATAGGTGCGCAAGGAGCAGCGCCTTACCGTTTCTGGGTGGATAAAGCTCTCTGTGCTCCCGGAGCCGAAGAGGCAGGGAGTGTCGCGCCCGTTGATCTGGTCCTGCATCATGGAAGTTGGCAGGTGCTTTGGCCGCGATTAGTCGAGGATGATAGCTCCCAGTTGCGGGTAGTCCGAGTCCTCAGCCGAGTCGGATTCACGAAATGGCCGTCGCCGTCAGTCGCATGTGTCGGGTCTAGAAGATGGCCGCCGCCAAGATGGCCGCCCCCATGACTCGCACGAGGCCGATGACGCGTCAGAAAGGAACGTGTCTGGCCGGTGCGCAGCCGCGTTGCGGGGCCTGCGGGCCTGTGAGCTCAATTTTCGGGCCTGGTGATCTTTTTGTTTCTGGGCCTTGAACCTGGCCAGGCATACCCTCACGAAATGCCCTTTCTTCCCGCAGTCGCTGCAGATGGCGGAGCGGGCTGGGCAGCATGGACGTGGGTGCAGGCCCTGCCCACAGAAATAGCACAGTGTGCCCCCGGTCTGGGCGGGTCGCCGTGCGGCGCAGGCCCGTAGCATGGCCGAGTCTGGGGAAGTCCGACGCAGGGTCCGCGGGGTACGTGCCTAGGTTGTGGCGGGCCACTTCCAGTGAGGTGGTGAGCGTTACCGTGTCCTGAAGGTCTTTTGCTCCATTTTCGAGGAATCGCTGCCTGACATAGGTGGAACGGATGCCGGACACGAACGCGTCTCGGATGTGCAGGTTCATGTGGACTTCCGCCGTCACGTCCTGATGAATACAGTTTCTGGTGAGCGCGGCAAGCTTTTCCACGTACACGTCTAGCGTTTCCCCTGAGCGCTGCCGGGCGGTAGAGAGCAGTTGCCATGCATGTACCTCGTTTATGGGTTTGACAAAACGCTTTCGCAGGATCTCGATTGCCTCGTCGTAAGTAGTCGCTTCCTCAATCATGGCGGAGATTCTATGGCTCACGCGGGCGTGGAGTAGGCTCAGCTTGCGAGACCCTAGGACGGGAGTTTCCGAGGATTTCAGGTAGGCTTCGAAGCAGCTGAGCCAGTACTTAAACATTTCTTTGGCCTCCGGTGTCCGTGCTTCCAGGTTGAGCTTTTCAGGCTTGAGACCGGCGTCCATCCTAACGTAATCTGCTCATTAAATTGTAGTACCCTCAATAACGACACGAGAGTGTAGAATGGTAAATGAAGGCTTTAATAAGCAGAGAACTAGTCAGTGACCGAGACGTGTGCTTACAGAGTGCCACCTACAGGGCGTCACCTTATATACGGCTCCCTGATGGGCGGAGCCGGAGACGGAGTCCCCCTGGGTTCCAAACCCGGTCTTAAAGGGGCATCATCTACATGGTGTTAAGGGTGCAGTAATCATTCATCACAGGCAGACAATGGAGACCCGCCCACTGACAACCCAATCCCGCCCTCCCCCAGCAGTGACAGCACGTCCACAGACACGACCTTGACCCCGCCCCCCAGAGTCAAATTTCACCCTAACGCTTGATTCCGCTTCTAGCAACAGCGATAGCGACAGCGACAGCTCAACTGACGCCCTTGATAGACCCGGACAATGGAAGCACAGACCAGACCCCAGTCACTATGGCCCCAGTGACACCGACCACAATATGTTCAGCCCTTGGAGATAATTTGTTTGCCGTTACCGGAACCTGACCCACCACACGATGATAGCGACACCCCCCTTGCCCCTATCGCCCCACAGAATTCGAAACATTGACACCGTGATAATTCCTGTCGTCTGACACGGAATGACAAGATGGACCCCACATCGGCACACGCCGCATTGGCACTAAAACTCCAGGCACGAGTTTGGCACCCGGAGATGGTGATGACTCAGAGTCTGACTCCCACCATGCCAACCCCTTTGAGACCCTCTTTGGAATGGAACCTTGAGGTGTCCAGATGATGAGAGAAAGGAACCGATTGAGATTTACGGTGTCCTATTTCCTGATGGAACCTGCCCGCTTTCTTCTTTAGTTTTTTTTTAGTGTTGAATGTTCTCTCTTGTACGATTTTTTGTGTCGGCCTCACAAAGAATTTCTTGATACTGTAATGACTACTCTTCTGACACCGCATTGCAGTTAAAGAAACAAGTTTGCTGAAGTCCATATATCCTCAAATTCTTACCGCTCTTGGAAGGTCACTCAGGCAGTGGAGTAACGGCACTTATCCCCGCCCTGCCTGAGGACCCCCTATACATTTGGTCCAAGCTCGGGTTGTGGAGCAACGGCACTGATCACCGCCCTACCCGGGGATTCCACCCATTCTTGCCCTGCCGCAGATCATACGCACCCCATTCGGAGAATTATTTTCAAAACTCTTTTGCTGTTCTTTTTACAACTGTGGTTTGAAGAATGCACTTTTGCCAAACTTTTGTCCCCTTACCGGCGACCCTTTGGTTGCTATCCCCCCACCTGCTATTCACATGTTCAAATCACTTGGTTGGAACGAGTTTGCAGAAGACCGAGAAATTGTCCGCCCACTCAAACATAGGCTGCGAGAGTGCTCGCACTGTGCCATAATTTTTTTTTCGGATGAATTGTCTCCCAAATGGTTGGTTTAAAAAAAAATGAAGGAGTCACATATGGTGACGATTCTAATTGGGAAATTGATGATAAGGAGAAACAGGCAGACAGACGAGATGTTAAGCAACAAGATGATAACAGATATTATGCTTGTACCCCCAGGAAGATATGGAGATACCTGAAGATTGAGAAAGACATGGACAAGATGAAGACAAACCTGATGATCTGCATCATGATCGTCGTTGGATCAATACAGTTGCGCGTGTTACCCGCCCCTACACCCCTCACCACACAGGCCCTGAACATTACTACCCAACATGACACCCCTAGCCCGGACACTTACACCACACATAGACACAGCCACTGATACCCCCACATGGTGTGATAATATCATAAAATGGTACTCGCTTTCGTACACAGTAGAAGCCCTATTGGTTATAGCTATACTTTGCAGTGTCATCCAGACGATCAGACTTTGGAAATGGCGAAGGAGAGCCTCCCGCCCTCCAGTATACACACTCAGAGCCCCTTTCCTCGGACTCCAGCAAACGCCACACTCTTTCTGAACTTTCCCTCCCTAATAAATTCCGCGGTTGTTTTTTTAATAAAGTTACTTTCTTTGTACATAGACATTAGTGATAAGTAGGAATGTGATGCTGCTATTGGTTATAATTTTTGTTTCGTCAGATAAGTTCTTTGGTTATTAGATAGCAGCATGAGTGTAGTCTAGCAAGAGACAGTTAGAGGTTCCTCTTTTTGTGTAAAGAGACCAAAATGTATGTTTGAATGTTAAATGCCCCCTTAGGATTTTTTAGAGATATGTGTTGTATTCGGGAAACTTAGGAAAATATTTTGACTCAAAGGACAGAGTAGGGTAGAACCTTTCCTTGATTGAGGGTACCTTGCATGTCAGAGAACAGGAGAAGATCCAGTAGTGTGATCCTCCATGCTTCGCATCGAGGATCAAGAGGACGAAGTGTAGCCATCTGGGATGGCCACTTACAACCAGGAACAGAGAAGCTTGCAAAGCATAGCAGGAAAAATGGACAATGCGAGATTCAGGCAGGCTCAGAGCCTGAATATATATTTGTGAGTGAGGAATCCAGGCGGTGTAGAAACCCCAACTGATTAGCATTTGATGGCCCATCTCCGCCAGACAAAGGACTGGTACTTGAGCGACCGGTACACTTCGGTGCCACTCCCTGTACTAGGGAAGCGTAAACAACAGGGTCAATGACCGCTTGGGACATGCTCAGCCATCAAGGCACCCGCCCATTTATTGGTTTGAATCGAACATAATGATCAGGGATCACCCAATTAGTGGGGTCCAAACTGAAGGACCGCCCAAAATAGCACGAAAACCCCCAAGCATAAGAAGAGAGTCCACCATGTGTTCGGCCTCTTTTGGACCTGGCGCTCCGGCAACGTCCATCTCCAATTGCAGCACCACCAGAAGCAAGTTCAAGTTCAACGCCCGCTACCAGATGGATGAGCCCAGCTGAGCAGCAGTTACTTCTACAGACCCGATAGATCCAGATTCGAACAACGGCCACTGTTCCTCTGCCTGAAGTTAAGTACAGGTTGTCATAGTCGCTAGGTGCAGTTTAACTAGTAGTGTTTATGTTGCATGATTAATTGTGTGTGCAAATAAAGCACCCTTGGCCTTGAACTAACTAACTGGTGTTTGGCTCTTTGATCGATAGCCGGTTGAACCTTGTGGTGGTATCATTTCATACCTGGCGACTCTGAGCATTAAAATATTGATATCCAAAGGAAGGAAGGCAACCTCACTGACTGCCATATTTACAGTAGGTAAAAAAAGGCAACAGTATTTTTAAAGGTTAGGCTTGCAGACCATGAAGTTACAAATAAACAAGCTTTATTGGAAAGATGTTTGGCTGTTTACCACACAAACGCTGATGACATAATCAACACATCACGTGACTGGACTCTTAAAGTGACCCTGCTTCAACTCAGAACAAGCATGTGATGAATGTAAGAAATTTTCATATTTTACAGTTTTTGCAGGAATGTTATTAAAACTTGGCTTGAGGTGCATACATACAGAATGGCAGCTGGAGCAGTGATTAAGGCATCATAAAAGTGAGATAATCATTGATTTTCATGTAGAGTGTTCTGCCAATAGATCTCGAGAACCATTTACTTGCATACAGCTGACTAGTTAATGGAATATTGTTTTTGTCTCAAAGACAACTGGGGTGTAGATAATTTATGAGGGGTATTATTGGGTTTGTTTCTGGATAAAAAGGTCATGAGACATATTGTTGGAGGAGCCAGAAGAATGTCTTATGCTTTTGGTAGAGAGGAGGCAATTAAGGGGAGGAGCCAGGTCTGTCTGAAAAAGTTTGTTCTTCCGAAGATTTTAATCTGAACAGAGGTGGTTCAGTTTGGCCCTGAAAGGTTCACTCTTCAAATATTCTGCACAGAGAAAAGCCAGTAGAAACCTGGTTGTTAACCTTATTCATGAGTGGTCTTTGAACTATATTGGTTTACTTAATTGGAATATAGAGGAGGTTTTAAGAAGTAAGTTTAGGATTTTCTTCTTTCACTTGAGAACTATTGTAACTGTTGAATGTGAAGCTATTTCTCTATTGTTAATACGGATAATTCTGTGCGTAAATTAAGGTTCATTCTAACATAAAAGATACTTGTGGGTCAGTGTTATTAGTGGCACAGTAACATTTTCTCACAATTTTACAAATTGCAAATAGTTGGATCATTGTCCAGGGTCCTAACAATACACAACACAACCCTACTGGATAATTTCTGTGTAAACCCTAACCTGAGATCTTCTGAGATGGATTCCCCAGTGCATCTTGAGGCGCACCAAATCCGATGCTGGGGAGCCAGCAAGTTATGGATCAGAGTCTCAGTTCAGGAGATTTTCAACATGTTCTCTCTGACTGACTACCTACCTGTTTTTGGTGATTTCCCTTCCATGGTTGGCTCTCAGTGTTTGGGCCATAGATCATCTTGACGACACTGATGAAACATGTCAGTGTGGCTGTGAGCTGTTGGGTTTCCTGCACTCTTTTTCTCCCCCACCGTTTGTTCTTTATATTATGCATTTTGTGCTATACCATTGCATCCATTGCTATACTATTGCTTCTCTCTTACACTTTATTAGGTCCTGTATCTTTTGGCTGTTTGTTTTGATGTAGCAATGTTTCCTGGCGTATTTGCAGGTGTTTATTATGGTGGATTTCCGGGTCAACCAGGCACTATTGACACACTGCAGCTCCTGGTAGCTGGAGCTTGAGAGGTTGGCAGTGAGGCATTGACTGAGAAGGATCACCTTGGTGGGATATTTGAGTCCTCTGGTGTTAATTTTCTTGCAGCTTTGCATTTGCTATTTGGGAGCAGGATTGATGGAAATAATAGATTGGATGCGGTGGAGATTGGTCCAGCAGTGATCAGTACCTATCGGGATGCACGTGATATGGACATCTCTGTGATCCCTTGCTTGAATGGTGACAAAGTAAAGCAGGTTTCAGTGTTAGGATGACGGGTATTACAATGAGGTCTTGTGCTTGTCTGACAGGTGGAACAGGGTGTTGGTTATTGCACATTTTGTCAGGAGGACATGGCCATTGGAATTTGCTTTCCCGTTCCTTCTTTGCCAATCACTCTTTCCAGAGATTTACTCCATTTTTGGCCCTTGTGCTTAGTTCTCTGAGAAGGTTCAATTGGGCCTGTTGGTACTTGGGCTAGAGATTTCGCAAGTTCAAATTAGAATCCTTCCTAGGCCTCATTTGTTGCTTCAAGTGTAGGACCATATGCTGATGACAGTGGCATGCTGCTTTCTCATTTGGGTGAGCCAGCCAGATATGAGGCACTCGTTTATCCATGCAGAGTCTCTGAGGCATGGGCAAACATTGGTTTTGATGATGACGACCACCCCGTGGTGGTATCGTGCCTCTTCTACAAGGCCCTTCCAGAAATAGATTTTTCTTGCTGCCTTGTTCCTTTAGGTAGCCTTATCCTGCATGCTGTGCCTCACTTAGGGCAGCAATATTGATGTCAAGGTGCTTGGTTTATGGGCTATGATAGTTGTGAGGCACTCAGTTCTGTCACTGTAGGGGTTGTCCAGTTCCCAAACTTCATTTTGAAGTGTGCAAGATGCATGTGTTCTTTTAATGTGGTGTGGTTATTGCACACCGACCACGACACAGTCTCGGCAGTACAGGGTCTTGGCCCAATGGCAAAGGAGGCTCCAAGAACATTGGAGGTCAGGCTCTGCAATGAAACATGAGCATGTTCTGTGAAAGATTGTATGCAGGTTCATAACCCCCCCCCTCCCCCCACCTCCCCGCCCCCCAAGTATAAAGAGGGCCACTTGTCGTGCACTTCCCCACAGCATACCCCAAAACACACCTGAGATCCCAGATTACTGGACTCCATTTCCCAACCCTCACTGCTACCTTCCCAGAAACACTGAGGGTATTTGTAGCACCACACAATGAGACTGGTTACCTTAGCAGCCAAATTGGATACAAATTGACTTTAATGCTTTTTTTTACCCATTTGAATAAATGGGGAGCTCAACCTGAATTCATTTTAAATGGCTGGAGATGTTTTTTTTTTAAATTCATTCATGGGATATGGGCATCTCTAGCCAAGCCAGAATTTATTACCCATCCCTAGTTACCCCTGAGACAGTGATGATGAGTTGGCTTCTTTTGTGGCTGGTCAGAACTTCAGAAGTATTATGGGCCAGGGTTTAGAGAACACCAAAATATATCATGGAGTTCACCTGACCCACAACTTTGAATAGATTTTGGTTATGGGAGCACAAGGGCCCACTTTAAATGTGTGATGCAACAGAGAAGTAAAAGTCTTTTTAAAACAAAAGAATGTTTATTCTATGAATCCAGTTAACATTTTATAAAACCACAGTAAACATCTTACAAACTACCAACACTGATAACCCCCCAAAAAGATACAGTACTCTATGAGTAACCCTTAATAACTTTCCAAACAACATCCATAAGTCAAAAAACCCTTCTTAACAAACACAGTACGTTTGTATTCCTTACAGAAACAGGTATTACAAAGAACAAACAAAGAAAAGTACAGCACAGGAGGCCCTTCGGCCCTCCAAGCCCGTGCCGACCATGCTGCCCGTCTAAACTAAAATCTTCTACAATTCCGTATCCCTCTATTCCCATCCTATTTGTCAAGATGCCCATTAAATGTCACTAGCGTCCCTGCTTCCACCACTTCCTCCGTCAGCGAGTTTCAGGCACCCACGACCCTTTGTGTAAAAAACTTGCCTCGTACATCTCCTCTAAACCTTGCCCCTCGCACCTTAAACCTATGCCCCCTAGTAATTGACCCTTCTACCCTGGGGAAAAGCCTCTGACTATCAACTCTGTCTGTGCCCCTCATAATTTTGTCGACCTCTATCAGGTCGCCCCTCAACCTCCGTCGTTCCAGTGAGAACAAACCGAGTTTATTCAACCGCTCCTCATAGCTAATGCCCTCCATACCAGGCAACATCCTGATAAATCTCTTCTGCACCCTCCCTAAAGCCTCCACATCCTCCTGGTAGTGTGGCAACCAGAATTGAACACTATACTCCAAGTGTGGCCTAACTAAGGTTCTATACAGCTGCAACATGACTTGCCAATTCTTATACTCAATGCCCCGGCCAATGAAGGCAAGCATGCCGTATGCCTTCTTGACTACCTTCTCCATCTGTGTTGCCCCTTTCAATGACCTGTGGACCTGTACTCCTAGATCTCTTTGACTTTCAATACTCTTGAGGGTTCTACCATTCACTGTATATTCCCGACCTGCATTAGACCTTCCAAAATGCATTACCTCACATTTGTCCGGATTAAACTCTATCTACCATCTCTCCGCCCAAGTCTCCAAACGATCTAAATCCTGCTGTATCCTCTGACAGTCCTCATCGCTATCCGCAATTCCACCAACCTTTGTGTTGTCTGCAAACTTATTAAACAGACCAGTTACATTTTCCTCCAAATCATTTGGAGGAAATACGAACAGCAAAGGTCCCAGCACTGATCCCTGCGGAACACCACTAGTCAAAGCCCTCCAATTAGAAAAGCACACGTCCATTGCTATTCTCTGCCTTCTATGACCTAGCCAGTTCTGTATCCACTTTGCCAGCTCACCCCTGGTCCATTGTGACTTCACCTTTTGTACCAGTCTACCATGAGGGATCTTGTCAAAGGCCTTACTGAAGTGCATATAGATAACATCCACTGCCCTACCTGCATCAATCATCTTTGTGACCTCTTCGAAAAACTCAATCAAGTTAGTGAGACACGACCTCCACTTCACAAAACTATGCTGCCTCTCACTAATACGTCCATTTGCTTCCAAATGGGAGTAGATCCTGTCTCGAAGATTTCTCTCCAGTAATTTCACCTACCACTGACGTAAGGCTCACCGGCCTGTAGTTCCCTGGATTATCCTTGCTACCCTTCTTGAACAAAGGAACAACATTGGCTATTCTCCAGTCCTCCGGGACATCACCTGAAGACAGTGATGATCCACAGATTTCTGTCAAGGCCTCAGCAAATTCCTCTCTAGCCTCCTTCAGGATTCTGGGGTAGATCCCATCCGGCCCTGGGGACTTATCTATCTTAATATTTTTCAAGACGCCCCACGCCTCGTCTTTTTGGATCTCAAGAGGCTGTTTAGCACAGGGCTAAATCGCTGGCTTTGAAAGCAGACCAAGGCAGGCCAGCGGCACGGTTCGATTCCCATAACAGCCTCCCCGAAAAGGCGCCGGAATGTGGCGACTAGGGGCTTTTCACAGTAACTTCATTGGAAGCCTACTTGTGACAATAAGCGATTTTCATTTCAAATTTTCATTTCAATATGATCCAGGATATCTACACACCCTTATCCAGACTCACCTCCTCCAGACTCAACATCCACCAATTACTTTGAAATCATCAAGTGATCTGGAGACATGCTTTAGATTGCAGAGAGAAAGATCAATACACATCTACTTGGTTTGGCACAAGCGCTTCCCGCACCGTTTGCACAGCACAGCGAGTTCTCTATCTCACCTAAGTCCCTTTTGGAAATGCTGATGGATAAGGAGGAATTCTGAATGAGAAGAGAAAGTTCCGAATGAGTTGATGGACTTGGCAGATTTTAATCTTTGGGGAGAGAGTGCATCTACTTATGTGGCTTTCTCATATTTGGCGACTTGAGCATGGTGATAGGTGTCAAGCCATTAACCAGAACTATAGCAATGGAGTTGAATCCAAAATTGGTTTTGCTATAAAATGCTTTCAACATCATACAGCAGAGAACCAAGCGAATTCATGAATCTTCACATTCCTGAAATATACCCAGATCTGCAGCTTTTGACAGCAAGGTAATTGTAATTACCTTACGAGATCCACGAGGATGACCCAATAGTTCTCCCCATGGGGCCTGTGGAATATGAGCTCCCCTGCTGAGGGACAGAGGCCTAGCAACTGGGGTGAATCTTGTACTTAAAAACCGGTTCAAATTGGGACCGGCAAGTTCAGCATGTCCGGCTGGGACTTGTGTGCTGCATGCCACGTTGCGGCCTTTACCTTTATTTAACAAAATAAACCTTCTTTATGTAGCCTTCTCAGGACTTTTGAAGATATCATAGTAATTAATTGATTACATACCCTCCTATTAATTACGTTAGCATTGAAACTGTTGATTAATCATCCCAGACTCTGTTATTTCATTCTAATTATGTGAGAATTTCCACCCCTGATTCTAACTAAGCCAGAATCAATTGGGAAATGAAATAAATCGCTTATTGTCACAAATAGGCTTCAAATGAAGTTACTGTGAAAAGCCCCTAGTCACCACATTCTGGCGCCTATTCGGGGAGGCTGGTACGGGAATTGAACCCGTGCTGCTGGCCTTGTTCTGCTTTACAAGCCAGCTCTTTAGCCCACTGTGCTAAACCAGAGCCTGGTATGTGAAAACGGTGCAGGAAGCACTTGGTTCAAACGTCTACCTTCAACAAGTGACACCTAAAGTCACCTTGTATTAGTATAATTAGTACATTCGTATAATTAATGGCCTAAAGGCAGCGGTATCACAGAAACAAAGATGGTCATCAGTGGAGGCCGAGGGCACAGTTGTTCATTAGCTTGCATATAAAGGCAGTAACATGGGGCAGGATTCTCCATTCCCCGACACCGATTTCGTAATCGGCAATCGGGTGGAGAATCCCTTTTCACATTGGAATCGGGGGTGGCGCCTGTTTTCGGATGTCCCACCCCCTCCAAAATGGCATCATCAAGGAGTACGCCACATGCCGTTGGGATGGTCTCAGGACATTACCTGAAGGCCGTCCTCCAATACTCCACCCCTGATGGGTGGCTGCGAACTGTGTCCAGTGTCGGCAACAGTCAGCAGGGAGCCGTGCTGCTGGCCGTGGGGGCTTCGGCGAGGGCTGGGGGGACTGGTGGGAGATGGATGGCCCGGGGTTGCGAGGGGGTGTCCAGAGGGGCATTATCTGGCAGGTCGAGTCTGCGCACGCGCATGTTGTACGGCGTGACCTCTGCAGGTCGTCACTGTGTGCATGCGTGGCCACGGATACGGTAATTCTCCAGCCGTTTATATCGGGAAGGCTGTGCGTTTTACGTGGCGTAGCTGCTAGCCCCTCACCGGTCAGAGATGCTGATTTTTCCCACATAAAACACCAGAGAATCTAGCCCCGAGATTTTACATTGCTGCTGGGTCTGAGCTTAAATCATATTTTCTTCATCACTGAAGGAAAATCAATGTGGAGATGAATTTTAAGTGAAAGACCCTCGGCGGGATTCTCCGTTTCTGAGACCAACCCAGAATCCGTAGACTTTCACGACAGCAAATCTGGCGCCGCACCTGGACCGATTCTGCTACTGTTAAGGGGCTATCACCGGGGCCACGTGGAACACAATCAATTCAAATGAGAAATGGTGCAGGATTAGCCAGTTTTGCAATTGACACTCAGGATGCTGACAAACTGCAGCTGCATATGCACACTTCACTCCCACACCCACCATCCCAGCCAACAAGATGGCAGTAAGATGCGCAGCCCCACATTTCGCAGACGCAGAGCAGGAGTTCCTCCTGGACGTCGTGAAGGAGGAGAGGCTGACCCTGTATACCGTGCCCAGGAAGGAGGCTGCCAGCCAGAGTGGGTGCTTGAGAAAGCTGCCTGAGCGCAGGTGGCAGAGGCAACGTAGTCCGGACCGGCCAGCCGTGCAGAATAAAACTGCACAACCTCCTCAAGGCGGCCAGGGTGAATAGACAGCACTGTGCCCCTGACACCAACCCCCGTCCCACACACCCATAACCCGACCCCCCCCAACCCGGATGGCGGCCGAACCCCCAACCTGCACCACATGCCGACACCCATACCGGCCTCCATGGCCGGGCGCCGTGGCCACTGAGGCCACCAGCTACCCAGCCCTTGGGCTGCAAGAGCCGGACTGTCTAACACTTTCATCGCCTGTTACCCCCCCGCCCTCCCCCGCCCCCCCCACCCAGGAGAATGCCACGCACAACCGCCGGGATGGGAGCAGACAGGAGGGCGTCCGCCAGACATATGGGGTCTCACCATGGAAGAGCAGAGGGCCCTGGATGAGGTCGGCAGCCTGGAGGAAAGGGAAGTCGCCGTGGTGGAGTTTGGCTGCGGGTGAGACCCCGCTTAGTTGCGGCTCCCCATGACACGTGTGTGAACCCCCAGCACAACACCACCATCACCCCCACACCACCCGAGCCCCAACACTGCCCCCCCCCCCCTCACCAATGTCCACACCCGCTTCAGCCTGGACTCGTGGTCTAATAAGGCGCCTTGTCTTTTGTCGTACAGGACCTGCTGGGGATGGGACGGGTCCATCTGGCTTCTCCTTGAGGTCATCCGAGCTACTCAGCCTGTTTCCCACCCCCCTCCCTCCAGGCCCTGGTAACCTGTAATCACTTCTCTCTGTGTCCTACCTCCTCTCTCTCTCCCTCAGCAGCCATGACGCTGGTTTCATGATTTTTAAAAGCACAGGTGAACGACACCGTCGGGAAGTCGGCCCATTGGATGTGGAGAATCGCGGAGGCCCCATAGTATACTGGGACGGGCCCGCTAATGATATGCAAATGGTGCTTACTGTATGTGTGTTCCGGTACGCATTGACGGCGCATTTGAGGTGTCGGAGAATTGCGATTTGTCATCAAATCGGCGCCCGCGGCGATTTTGTCGTCATATCCGATGTTCTGGCCAATCCTGTTTCATGATTTTGGCATCAGCCAACAGAGTATCCCGCACCCTAATCTTTGCCGCATAAAGCAATTCCTCTGTCTGTTATCATTTACAGGCTCGTCCCTGTTAAAGTGGCAAGGTTTCAATGGAATGCACTGATGTGTTCGTCATTGATATCACTGTAAATGCCAACCCACCTGAAATAAACTTAGGGGTTAGCAAAGACATCTCCCTCTCATTACTCATTCCCACTGGAAGTAGCTTCGCAGCAGGAGGTGTTAAGTTGATATAGTGCCAGAGAGACATTGCACAGGGTTTCCCTTCAAATGACCATTAGTTTTAGGAATTCAGGATTCTAAATGGATTAAAATAGGCCTGTGTGCCCTATACATAGATAGCTACTCAATAGCGTTTGCTGACCGAGAAGGTTCCACATTGATTTCTCTGCTCATTATTACCTCAGAAGATTGACTTCCTCATTTGTGTTACACAATGTCCACCCCACACCCTCCCAATCTCAAACCTCCCCCTTCCCAGTACGGATACTGCCTGGCGACAGAGGTGACAGTTGGAGGCTTTTGCCACTTAAGCCAGGCAAAATCCTGGAACTAACAGCACTGTGGGTTCACCCATACCTCAGGGTATGTAGCAGTTCAAGAAGGCAGCTGACCATCACCTTCTCAAGGGCAACTCGGAATGGGCAATAAATACTGGCCGAGCCAACAATGCTCACATCCCGTAAATGAATTTTTAAAAGACAGCTCATATTATACCAAGAAGGGAACTAATGATCCCTTCAGTCCAGCACAGGGTTTAATTTCCTTCTCAGTAGTTCCTGATAAATAATGAAAGAATGTGATCTCACGCTATAGAACGTCAAGATTGACGGGTAGTTAAGGAGCAATTGATGGAATGCAAGGCGCACTAGATGTCCCTTATGGAAGTTTTCACAATTTCATGTGTTATGTGCCAGAGTTTAGAGAACCCCAAAGTGTATCCTGGAGCTCACCTGACCCACAACTTTTACTAGATTGTGGTATAGGGAGCACACAGCCCACTCTACAGGTGTGGTACAGCGGAAATGGCAAAGTATTTTTTTAAGCAAAACAATGTTTATTCTATGAACTCAAGTTAACCTTTTTAAAACATACAGTGAACATCTTAGCAACCATTAATTCAAATACAACCCCCAAAGACTACAACACTAAGTAATCCTCAATAACTTCCCAAACAACATCCCGAAGACAGAAGAAACACCTTTTAACAGAAGCACATCAGGTTTACATTCACTACTGAAAACATTTATAATTCTGAATTCACCAAATGATCAAGAGATGGTCTTTTCATGGCAGAGTGATCAACCGTACACGACGGCGCGGAACAGCCCCGGTCCCGACCGATTCAGGCCCTGACAATGGGCCAGGATCGGGGCCGCGTCATTGACACGCGCCAGGCCTTGTCGCCCGCGTAAAAGCGGCGCCGCATAGATGACGCGGCCGGCGCCGCATAACGGGCGTCATCTGCGCATGCGCGGGTTGGCCGGCCTGCGGCCCGCGAAATATGACCGGGCCGTTTCCGCCGCTTGGGAGAATCGTGGGAGGGCGTCGGACCGGCGTCCCTGGATATTTTGGCGGCACAGGCGACTCTACCAACCGGCGTGGGAGTGGAGAATCACGCCCGTGAATTTTGGTTTGGTTCCTGTCATTTCGAGAGTTTTATTTTCCAATTGTGTCCTCAGCTCATAATTTTGACTTTGATTTTGGCTTGGAATTATGTTTCTCGTAGACTGATAGTCTCCAGTTTTCTTTAATTTACCTGGTATTAGCAAATTCACACCTAGAATTGTTACCAAATTCAACTGAACCTCTTACATTCTTTTCGAGCTGCTCACTAAGATAGTTACTTTCAATGAAGGTGTGAGATATTGTTTTTGGCTTCATTCAAAATCCTGTTTGCCTTGTTTGCTAAGCCTGCTTGACAAAGGCTATCTGCATTTTACAATCCTTCCCTGGCAGCTGCTGTCAACCCTTTGTGAGATCTTTCCCTGTATTCTCTCATGTTTCTCTCAGACAAGATATTGCCAGACTTCCATGTTTCAAATGACACATCTTTCCATATTTCCAATAACAAGGTAAAATTTGATCCTTGATCCGATTGTATTTCTGTGGGTAGTCCATATCTCGAAAAGAATTTCAATAACTCCTCCACAATCTTTTTAGCTGTAATATTACGTACTGGAATGGCCTCTGGAAACCTAGTAGACACATGCATTATTGTCAAAAGATATTGATTCCCACTTTTTGTTTTAGGAAGCGGTCCTACGCAATCAATTAGGACCCTTGTAAAAGGTTCCTCAAATGCTGGAATGGGTATTAAGGGTGCTGGTTTTATCACTGCTTGAGGTTTCCCTATCCCTTGACATGTGTGACATTATTGACAAAATTTAAGTACATCTTTATGTAGTCCAGGCCAATAAAAATGTTTTTGGATTTTAGCTGGAGTTTTCCTTATTCCCAAATGACCTCCCACTGGTACCTCACATGCAACTCGCAACACCTCGCTTCTATACTCGTTCCAGCAGAGGGCAGTAGAGCAGAGCTGCTGATTGGCTGTTGCAGGGGAAATTTGCATACGTCAGTGTATTTGCATACTTTAGATGGGTCCGTTTTTGTCTAATGTGTGCAGGAGGGTTTCCTGACACAGTATGTAGATAGGCCGACGAGAGGCGAGGCCATATTGGATTTGGTACTGGGTAATGAACCAGGACAGATGTTAGATTTGGAGGTAGGTTAGCACTTTGGTGATAGTGACCACAATTCGATTACGTTTACTTTAGTGATGGAAAGGGATAGGTATATACCGCAGGGCAAGAGTTATATCTGGGGGAAAGGCAATTATGTGCGTTGAGGTAAGACTTAGGATGCATCGGATGGAGAGGAAAACTGGAGTGGATGGGCACAATGGAAATGTGGAGCTTGTTCAAGGAACAGCAACTGCATGTCCTTGATAAGTATGTACCTGCCAGGCAGGGAGGAGGTGGTCGAGCAAGGGAACCGTGGTTTACTAAAGCAGTTGAAACATTTGTCAAGAGGAAGAAGGAGGCTTATGTAAAGATGAGACATGAAGGTTCAGTTCGGGCACTCGAGAGCTACAAGTTAGCTAGGATGGACCTAAAGAGAGAGCGAAGAAGAGCCAGGAGGGGAAATGAGAAGTCTTTGGCAGGTAGGATCAAGGATAACCCTCAAGCTTTCTGTAGATATGTCAGGAATAAAAGAATGACTAGGATAAGAGTAGGGCCAGTCAAGGACAGTGGTGGGAAGTTGTGCATGGAGTCCGAGGAGTTAGGAGAGGTGCTAAATGAATATTTTTCGTCAGTATTCACACAGGAAAAAGTCAATGTTATCGAGGAGAATACTGAGATTCAGGCGACTAGACTAGAAGGGCTTGAGGTTCATAAGGAGGAGGTGTTAGCAATTCTGGAAAGTGTGAAAACAGATAAGTCCCCTGGGCCGGATGGGATTTATCCTAGGATTCTCTGGGAAGCTAGGGAGGACATTGCTGAGCCTTTGGATTTGATCTTTAAGTCATCTTTGTCTACAGGAATAGTGCCAGAAGACTAGAGGATAGCAAATGTTGTCCCCTTGTTCAAGAAGGGGAGTAGAGACAACCCCAGTAAATATAGACCAGTGAGCCTTACTTCTGTTGTGGGCAAAATCTTGGAAAGGTTTATAAGAGATAGGATGTATAATCATCTGGAAAGGAATAATTTGATTAGAGATAGTCAACCCGGTTTTGTGAAGGGTAGGTCGTGCCTCACAAACCTTATTGAGTTCTTTGAGAAGGTGACCAAACAGGTGAATGAGGGGATAACAGTTGATGTGGTGTATATGGATTTCAGTAAAGCATTTGATAAGGTTTCCCACGGTAGGCTACTGCAGTAAATATGGAGGCATGGGATTCAGGGTGATTTAGCAGTTTGGATCAGAAATTGGCTAGCTGGAAGAAGACAAAGGGTGGTGGTTGATGGGAAATGTTCAGACTGGAGTCCAGTTACTAGTGGTGTACCACAAGGATCTGTTTTAGGCCACTGCTGTTTGTCATTTTTATAAATGACCTGGAGGAGGGATTAGAAGGATGGGTGAGTAAATTTGCAGATGACAGAATAGTCGGTGGAGTTGTGAACAGTGCGGAAGGATGTTACAAGTTACAGAAGGACATAGATAAGCTGCAGCGCTGGGCTGAGAGGTGGCAAATGGAGTTTAATGCAGAAAAGTGTGAGGTGATTCATTTTGGAAGAAATAACAGGAAAACAGAGTACTGGGCTAATGGCAAGCTTCTTGGCAGTGTGGATGAGCAGAGAGATCTCGGTGTCCATGTACATAGATCCCTGAAAGGTGCCACCCAGGTTGAGAGGGTTATTAAGATGGCGTACGGTGTGTTAGCTTTTATTGGTAGAGGGATTGAGTTCCGGAGCCATGAGGTCATGTTGCAGCTGTACAAAACTCTGGTGCGGCCGCATTTGTAGTATTGCGTGCAATTCTGGGCGCCGCATTACAGGAAGGATGTGGAAGCATTGCAAAGGGTGCAGAGGAGATTTACCAGAATGTTGCCTGGTATGGATGGAAGATCTTATGAGGAAAGGCTGAGGGACTTGAGGCTGTTTTCGTTAGAGAGAAGAAGGTTAAGAGGTGACTTAATTGTGGCATACAAGATGATCAGAGGATTGGATAGTGTGGACAGTGAGAGCCTTTTTCCTCTGATGGTGATGTCTATCACGAGGGGACATAGCTTTCAATTGAGGGGAGATAGATATAAGACAGATGTCAGAGGTAGGTTCTTTACTCAGAGAGTAGTAAGGGCGTGGAATGCCCTGCCTGCAACAGTAGTGGACTCTAAGGGAATTCAAATGGTCATTGGATAGACATATGGACGATAAGGTAATAGTGTAGATGGGCTTTAGAGTGGTTTCACAGGTCGGCGCAACATCAAGAGCCGAAGGGACTGTACTGCGCTGTAATGTTCTATGTTCTATACCCTACCTGCAATACTACTTGATGAACTTCTGCCACTTTTCATTTGCCTGCATATGTAAAGGTCTCCATTTTCTCATCAAGACATCACTTTTACGGTAGCAACACTCTGATATCCACTCAGATTCCTCTTCCATGTATGCTTTCTGATACATCCGTTTTATTTCCAAATCTTTCTGTTCTAACTCCGCCAATTTTCCTGAACTAAAAATATCTGCCTCATCCTCCACCTGTTCTTGTTCTTTTTCAACCATCTGATCAAAAATCTTTCTGATAATTGCACTTCAACTTCATCTTCACTCTTTGATTTCTCTTCTTGTCTTAACCTGTGACTTTGCGATCTTGTTACGACACAATCCGGAAAAATCCCAGGATATTCGTCCTTCAACACTTCAGTTGTCTGATTTTCCACTGGCTTATCAACCAGAGTAGGCATTACTCCCACCTGCGATCCAGCTATATCATTACCCAAGATAAACTGTATTCCTGGACAAGATAGTTTATCCATTACTCCTACTACCACTTCACCACTCTTCACTGGACTTTCCAACCTTACCTTATATAATGGAACGCTACTCCTCTCACCCTGAATTGCACATATTACCACCTTTACTGGCAACATTCTTCCCAAACTACATAATTCCTCATCTCTTACCATTAAAGATTGACTAGCCCCTGTATCTCTTAAAATTGTGACTTCTTTACCTGCTCCTCCTGATACACATGAGTAAACTTTACCCACACAAGTAAATTCTTTAAAGAGATCTGGCACCTTCTTATCAATCACCTCTTGATCAGGCTGCACAATGGTTTGCACCGTCTTCGCTTCACTTGGGCTTTCCTTTACCACTTTAACAAACCCCACTGCCTTATCCTGTTTTACCACATCAGCCTTCCCAGTGCTTTTCTTCAACCACCAACACTGTGACTTTACATGGCCTAGTTTATTACAGTGAAAACATTTGAAACATTTCATTTCTTTTCCACCCTCCTGGATTTTTTTTTTAAATCTGAGGTACACTCTCTTTATTATCTCCCATCAGATCACCTTTACCTTTACCACTTGAGTATTTCTCATGTCCCCAGTTTCTATCCCTCACAGGCTGAATCTGCTGTCGGAAACCAAGCTTTGATTTATGAACTGATTCATAATAATCTGCCATTTCTGCTGCTAATCTCGCAGTTTTAACCCTCTGCTCTTCCACATGAATTCTCACTACATTAGAAATTGAAGTTTTAAACTCCTCCAAAAGTATAATTTCTCTGAGAGCTTCACATGTTTGGTCTATTTTCAAAGCCCTTATCCACCTATCAAAATTACTCTGTTTGAGCCTTTCAAACTCCATGTATGTTTGACCAAATTCTTTCCTTAAATTTTTAAACCTTTGTTGGTAGGCTTCAGGCACTAGTTCATATGCACCTAAGATGGATCTTTTCACCTCCTCATACGTCCCAGATACCTCCTCCAGTCGTGATACAAACACTTCACTAGCCCTACCTACCAGCTTTGTTTGAATCAGGAATACCCACATGTCCTGTGGCCATTTCATTTGTTTAACCACTTTCTCAAATGAAATGAAAAAGCCTTCTACCTCCTTCTCATCAAACCTTGGCAATGCTTGGACATATTTAAATAGATCCCCACCAAGCCCGATCTGTATCTCCATTTCTCTTTCTTTTTCTAGCATCGCATATTCAAGCTGCTTTAATTCTTTTTCATGTTCAAGTTGCTTAATCTGCAACTGTATCTTTGCCATTTCTAATGAGTCAGACTGTATCTCAGGCAATTTTGAATGTTTAGCCACCGCCACAATTACCTCATCTTTTCGCATTTTGTCAGGTAATGTTAACTGCGATGTGTTTGCCAAATCAAACAGTCTGCTTTTAGTCTCTGTCCGTAAGGTACTGCGTGTGACCGTCTCCACCCCCAAAAGCTTCAGAGCCTCTGAAAGAGCCATTGTCCACAACACATTCTCCACTTAAACTAAAATACCACATCTGAAAAGCAACCACAATATGCTCACCCCTCACTGTCTTTAGGTTCACTAAGCCAATCCAATAGATAGACTTTTATCCCGAACGAGCCCCCAATTTGTTATGGGCCAGGGTTTATAGTTTTTCATAGAATTTACAGTGCAGAAGGAGGCCATTCGGCCCATCAAGTCTGCACTGGCTCTTAGAAAGAGCACCCTACCCAAGCCCACACCTCCACCCTATCCCCATTACCCAGTAACCCCACCTATCCCCATTACCCAGTAACCCCACCCACCACGAAGGGCAATTTTGAACACTAAGGACAATTTAGCATGGCCAATCCACCTAACCCGCACATCTTTGGACTGTGGGAGGAAACCGGAGCACCCGGAGGAAACCCACGCAGATAACCCCAAAGTGTATCATGGAGTTTATCTGACCCACAACTTTTAATAGATTGTGGTATGGGGAGCACACGACCCACTCTGCATATATGGTGCAAACAGAGCTTTGTAGTACTTTTAAATTAAAATAATGTTTATTCTAAGAACTCAAGTTAACCTTTTTAAAACATACAGTGAACATCTTAGCAACCATCCATTCAAACCAACCCCCAAAGAATACAACACTAAGTAACCCTTAATAACTTCCCAAACAACATCCAGAAGACAGAAGAAACACCTTTTAACAGAAGCACATCAGGTTTACATTCACTACTGAAAACATTTATAATTCTGAATTCAACAAATGATCAAGAGATAGTCTTTTCATGGCAGAGAGATCAACAGTACACCTGCTCTGTCTGGCTTCAGCTCCAACACTGAAAACAAAACTAAAACACACCCTGCAGCAAACAGCCTAAAATTAAAGTAAAAAGCTGCCAGACAGCCCAGCCCCACCCACTCTCTGACATCACTGCAGTAGTAAACACCCATTTCTTAATGGTACTCTCACTACAGATATTTATATACACACCCATTTATAAACACCCATTACTTAAAGGTACTCTCACATGACACATGAATAAAAAAGGCTTTTGTTTAATTAATATGCAGCTAGTTGGAATGTCAATTACTGCATTCTGCAGGTTAATGCCATCAGCCTGGGAACTTTACGGCAAGCACTAATCCGCCTTGGCAACCCTGATGACTCAAAATGCATCAAGGTGTTGACTGGTGATTAGGGCTGTCCTCTGAATTCATGGATTGAGAATCACTCAGACTTTTACAGACAGAAGGGGAGAAGAAATATAATGAGGCTCCTGGGTTTACAAGGAGTGTGATGGAGTAGACTTTAGGCAGTCTTGCTTTCGCTACCTGAACAAATCTGGCGGAACCGCATTGTAGAACCCAGTGAGAATTATTAAAATTATTTCATGTTATTGCATATTCTGCACTATCACAGTAAACAAACAACGGCTTGCAGCTTTGAGAGACTCCTGCGCCGAGGATCAAAATAGGCTGAGGGAGGAAGCACATTCATTTCCCAAAGTAGGAGACGGTGTATCAGAAGGTAAAGGAAATGCAACAAGGCAGCCAGAACCATAGTATGCATTGTATGCATAGATAAACTCCAACCCCTGAGGTCATGTCACTGGAATAACATTCACCAAAAGTGAATGCAGAATTAATTAAATCTATACAGACAGTAAGACATAGGAGCAGAATTAGGCCATTTGGCTCACAATATTCACACAGGGATCTGACCAGAGCTTTATACAGCCTCAGCAGTACATCCCTGCTCTTGTATTCTAGCCCCCTCGAAAGGAATGCTAACATTGCATTTGCCTTCCTAACGGCCGACTGAACCTGCACGTTAACCTTCAGAGAGTCCTGAACTAGTACTCCTAAGTCCCATTGTACTTCAGATTTCTGAAGCCTTGCCGCATTTAGAAAATAGTGTATGCCTCTATTCTTCCTGTCAAAGTGGCATAATTGTATTCCACCTGCCACTTTTCGCCCGACTCTCCTAGCCTGTCCAAGTCCATCTGCAGTCTCCCCGCTTCGTAAACACTACCTGTCCCTCTACATATCATTGTAAACCATCAAAAACAACACAAGAAATACAGTTTCATGATCAATGTCAACAAGACACAGGTGATGGGAATGGGTGGAAAGCCCTACAAGGTTCTGATTAATGGAGTTCAACTTGAACAAGTTGATACCTTGCGCTACTTCACTGCCTGTCCCATTGAGAGACTAGTCAACATTCAGATAATATCTATCCATGCCGTCTTGGGTCTTCCCTCTGTGTGTTTATTTGAAATTGGGCCACTCATCTCAAAAGGTGTAAATTCTGCCAAAGAAATTTGAACTAGACTTAACAAGGGTTGTCCCCTGCATTGTAAACTCAGATGTCTTCTGTAAGCCCTTTTGTCATTGGTGACAGTGTAAGGGTCAGAGCATCATGAAGAGCGATGGGGCTCGAGTAACAACACTTGAAATGAAAGCACTCAGAGGAATATTATACGTGTCATGGACTGCCAAACAGACAGATGAGTGTGTGCTTGAGAAAGCTGGTGTCAAGAGGAACCCGTTTGTGGTAGTGGCATCAAGGATGCTGACTTATTTTGGAGACATGATACAAACAAGAGGGATGTATTTGGAAAAAGGGGTAATGCAAGGCAAAACACACACAAGGAAGACCCAAGATGGCATGGATTGATAGTATCTGAATGTTGACTAGTCTCTCAATGGGACAGGCAATGAAGGCAGCAGAGAATAGAAAACAGTGGAGAAAGATTGTTCACGATGCAGCAAACCCTTGGAACGAACAGGGAAGAAAGACATCACAAGTTGCTATTTACTAATATATCTGCCATTGATTTCAACTCATTTACTTGCTGCAGTCCCTAACCTGCTACTTCCAGGAGGTGATCTCTGAATGAGGTGAAGCAATGTGCAGGCTCGGTGGGTTGGCTATGCCAAAATTCAGGTAGAATTACGAGGTTTCAGTGAAAGGCTGAGGCAGTGGGCCTGGGAAGGTTGCTATTTCTAAGGGTTGGAGCAGTCTCGATGGGCCTGCTGCTTGGTAGGAATTCTATGATTACATGAGATACTGTTGGTGCTTATATTAGGGATCACCTAATCTCTGGTGAATTGGGCTGAAATGAAATACATGCCAGCCGAAGAAAATAGAAAACGTGGCACGGTGACACAGTGGTTAGCACCGTTGTCTCACACGCCAGGGTCCCGGGTTCAATTCCCACCCTGGGTGACTGTGTGGAGTTTACACTTTCTCCCTGTGTCTGAATGGGTTTCCTCCGGGTGCTCTTGTTTCCTCCCACAGTCCAAAGACATGCAGGTTAGGTGGATTGGACATGCTAGATTGCTCCTCAGGGTGAGGTTACGGGATAGGGATAGGGCCTAGGTAGGCAGGTCTTCCAAAGGGTCGATGCAGACTCAATGGGCCGAATGGCCTGATTCTGTACTGTAGGGATTCTATGATGAATAACTGGTTGGAAAGATTCCTTTGGGATCTAAAAGGTCTGAGAAGACTATTCAGTGAAGCAACTGTCCCCCATTTCAGTTTCAATGTCAAATTAAGTGATATTTCTAAAGCTGCCTTGTGCAGGAATTGGGGATGGACTTAGGAAGTAGAGCCATTGTCACTCTTCTGAGCAACAAGAACATCTGTGGTTACTCCTTGCAGATTGAAGGCACTGAGGTGCTGCAAGGAGTAACCATCAAAAGAGATTTTGAGACGTGAATAATTCTGTTCGTTCTGTAATAACACGTCTCAAAATCTCTTCAGTATCTAGCATTGTTGATGCCGCCAATATTTCTCAAACTTTTCCCTGCTGTTTTGATGACCAGTAATTTCCTGGACTCTAACTATCACCAGGGTGTTCTTTGGGCCTTGAGAATCATGTAATTCTTTGCAATGTAGGTAGTGGATTCAGCCAACTTCTCTATCATCTCAACCACATGTGTAAAATTGTCTCCACTGTTTTCACAAGATATTGATGTTCCTGAATCTTTGTTCTTTTGAAGACTATGCTTCTGAAAGCTGGGTCCCTAGGCATCTCAACAATGGGTAATTGCCTCAGCACCAACTTTGCTCATTATCTGCTCTACAAAAGGGAAACTCTGCTGCCTCACTACTTCTTCCTCCTTAGAAGTGGCTGGGCTGGTGCTGGAGCAGATGAAATACTGTGAAAAACATAATGAGACTATGGCAACAAGAATGGATCAAAAGTTCCTGGGATTTAGTTTAAAAACTATGAAATCGGAGCAGTAGTAGACAATATGATTCTGTATTTTCATGGGATGTGTGCATCACTGGTTAGGGCAGCATCTGTTGCCCATCCCCAATTGCCCTTGCACTGAGTTGCTTGTTAGGCCATTTCAGAGGGCAGTTAAGAGTCAACCACATCGTTGTGGGTCTGAATTCACATGTAGGCCAGGCCGGGTAAGGACAGCAGATTTCCTTCCCTAAAGGACATTACTGAACCAGATATTTTTGCAACAATTAATGTTCGCTGTCGTGGTCACCATCATTTTTTTGATAAATATTTTAATTAGCTTTTTCAATTTTTTAAACATAATTTACATTACATCTATTTAACTAACAATTAATAATCCCTCCCTGAACCCGAAAACAATTTTGCCTCACAGCGCCGAGGACCCGGGTCTGGGCCCTGGGTCACTGTCCGTGTGAAATTTGCACGTTCTCCCCGTGGCTGCGTGGGTTTCACCCCCCACAACCTAAAGATGTGCAGGCTAGATGGATTGGCCCCTTAATTGTAAAAAAATAATTGGGTACTCTAAATTCATTAAAAAATACAAAAACAATTTATCAACTAACTAACTACCGTTTTAGCTGCTGACTGAGGCTAATTCGTTAAAGTGAGATATGAACAGATACCATCTCTTGTGAAACCACTCCTCATTATCTCCTAAGCTAAATGTAACCTTCTCTAGGCTTAGAAACTCCATTAAGTCTCCCAGCCATACTGATGCACAGGGTGGAGCAACTGACCTCCAACCCAATAGGATCGGCCTCCTGGCCACCAGCGAGGCAAAAGTGATTACCATCATTGAGACTAGCTTTATATTCCAGATTTATTCATTGGATTTAAATTCCACCAGCTGCCATGGTGGATTTGAACCCAAATCCCTTGGTTATTTGTCTGGACCTCTGGCCAGTCCAGTATCATGACACCACCATCTCCACAATGTCCAAAACGTTCATCACGTGAAAGCGAGATCTTGTTTAACTGCGAGAGTGACGGTTCCTGTTGGAAAAAAAATAGTAGCTGTGTGTAAGGGCATTGCAAACGTTTAAATATACATGGCAAGCTGGCATTACATATGTGAGCCTTGCATGGTGTTTGACAATCTTCTTTAGCCATCTCACTTGTAATCTCAGTAACTCCCATTATTTCTCTTGTCTGTCTCTTTCCTGCAGCATATCCTGGTGTGAGCTGAAGGACTTCAGTAATTGCGTTGCTTTTCTCTGGCACTGACTGTGCACGACTTTTCCATTTGTAAAGATTCAACACAATGCAAAAGGAATGTGAGTGGCATGAACATACTTTCCCCTCTGCCGCATCACCCACCGCACATCTGCACCTGCATCCCTGCCCCCTCCTCCACTCCTCCCCCACCAAGTGCACTGTCTCTAAATATCAACTGTCCTTCAGGACCAGCAGAAACGATTGGGATAGGCTATGGGAGTTGACAGAGTTGTGAGGTAACATATTTCTTCATTACACCGAAGCAATACAAAAAAGTAAGGAGGTGAGAGAAACATCTATCCTTGGTACAGTTTGTGGTTTCAAAACATTGTCGAAACATACCTCTTTCACCCCCACCCCTCCACCCCCGAATGAGATTCTCGCTCTCTTCCTGTGCTATATACTCATTCCCCGGTTGGTGGAGGAGGCACTCGGTGCCTCAGCTCCGTGAGGCTTGAATCAGCTTCAAACAGCACTCGCTGACCTCAGTGCCTAGGGATTTCTCCCTTCTGGGCATTACTTCAGTCAGTGAAACACATAATAATCTGAAGTGGCACAGCACAGGTCACCAGAATGAGGCGCAGGGCTGAAAGGTGTGGTGTTGGGTGTTCTAACACACAGAAGAGCCAACACAGTTGCATATGGTACAACGCTTGTTTATTTAAACTCACTATTTACAACTTGGTCTTTGCACTCTGCACGTGGGGGGCTCCCTGCTTGTGGTGTTTCAACAGCTCTTTCATGCTTCCTTCTCCCCAGACCTACTGACCTCCAGGTGTCGTGCTCGTGCTTTTTATGTGGTTGGTGTTCTTGTCTGTGATTGGTTGTGGTGTTGTGTACTCTGATTTGCCTGTTAGTGTGTCCATCATGATGTGTGTGTTTGAATATCATGACATCCCCCCTTTTTACAAAGATATGTGCCTACGTGGTAATAAATATGATCGTGACGTGAGTGCATCTAAGAGTGTGTGTGTGTCGTGTGCAGCATGTGTCTATGACGGAACTATGTACATGGGGCGATGTCGAGTGCGTCACATGAATCCAGTTGTACCATAACATAACAGAAATGCGAACGAGAGAAGAAGAAAAAAAAATTTTGAACAGTTGTCCAGTCAGACGACATCTGGAACGATAAACAACAACAGGTTATCATGTAAAATTGTCCAACTTATTAAACATATGAACTGTATTATAAGTCCATTCTAATGGGTTTGCGACGAATTCGGGTTGACCGCCTTAAGGGTGGATCAAGAACCACCGGCTGCTGTGCAGGCATGGCCATGGGTGGCGATGGAAAGGGCGTGATGTGCGGCAGCTCCACAAAGTCATCCTCGGAAGCCTGTTGAGGATCTGGCGTGTTGTGTGGCTGTGAACGTGGAAGTCGGCGAAGGGCGCGCCGATTGCGGCGACGCACGGAACCATCCGGCATGCGAACCAGGAACGAGCGGGGAGCCACTTGTCGGAGGACTTCGGCCGGTGCTGACCAGCCACCATACGGTTGATGGACGCGTACTTTGTCTCCGGAGGACAGGGGGGGCAGGTCCGTCGCTCGTGTGTCGTACCGACCTTTCTGGCGATCACGCTGCAGTTGCATGTCCCGAAGAACCGCCTCATGGTCTGTTGTCGGTGCCAGGACGGAAGGTACCGTCGTCCTGAGGGAGCGACCCATTAGTAGCTGCGCTGGCGAGAGGCCCGTGGATAACGGGGCCGATCGATAGGCCAGCAAGGCAAGGTTAAAGTCCGATCCGGCATCAGCCGCCTTGCACAGGAGCCGCTTTGCGATGTGGACACCCTTTTCAGCCTTCCCGTTCGATTGTGGATGCAGAGGGCTGGATGTCACATGAGTGAAACCATATGCTGCGGCAAAGGACGACCATTCACGGCTGGCAAAACAAGGTCCATTGTCTGACATGACAGTCCTTGGAATGCCATGGCGAGCAAACGTTTCCTTGCAGGCCCCAATGACTGCGGACGACGTCAGATCATGGAGAGGCATGACTTCCGGGTAGTTTGAGAAGTAGTCTATAATAACAATGTAATCTCTGCCGAGCGCGTGAAATAGGTCAACACCCACCTTCGCCCAGGGGGACGTCACCATCTCGTGTGGTAGAAGTGTTTCCGGAGGTTGCGCCGGCTGAAACCTCTGACAGGTTGTGCAGTTGAGCACCATGTTGGCTATGTCTTCATTAATACCCGGCCAATATACCGCCGCCCGGGCCCTTCGTCTGCATTTTTCGACACCCAAGTGGCCTTCGTGTAGTTGACGAAGAATCATCTGGCGCACACTGTGTGGAATGACGATCCTATGCGATTTCATAAGGACCCCGTCTATATTGGTGAGATCATCTCGCACATTATAAAACTGGGGGCACTGCCCTTTTAGCCACCCTTCCGTCATGTGGCGCATCACTCGCTGCAGCAGAGGGTCAGTCGCCGTCTCTGCGCGTATGTGGGCCAGACAAGGATCATCAGCTGGCATATTTGCTGCTGTCAGAGTCACGTGTGCCTCAATTTGACGCACGAACCCCTCCGCATCTGGTGGTGTGCTCACTGCTCGGGAAAGAGTGTCCGCCACTATGAGTTCCTTCCCCGGAGTGTAGATCAGTTCAAAATCGTACCTCCTGAGTTTGAGTAAGATGCGCTGGAGGCGAGGAGTCATGTCGTTCAGGTCTTTGTTAATGATGTTGACCAGGGGGCGGTGGTCAGTTTCGACCGTGAATCGTGGCAGGCCATACACATAGTCGTGGAACTTGTCCAGTCCAGTTAACAAGCCCAGGCATTCTTTTTCGATTTGCGCGTAGCGCTGTTCGGTAGGGGTCATGGCTCGTGAGGCATACGCAACCGGGGCCCATGATGACGTGCTGTCTTTTTGCAGGAGTACCGCTCCAATACCAGATTGGCTGGCGTCTGTTGAGATCTTTGTAGGGCGAGTCGCGTCAAAGAAGGCCAGCACTGGTGCCGTGACCAGTTTGTGCTTGAGCTCCTCCCATTCCTGCTGATGCGACTGGTGCCAGTTGAATTCCGTCGATTTCTTTACGAGATGGCGCATGTTTGTTGTATGAGAAGCCAGGTTGGGAATGAACTTCCCAAGGAAGTTGACCATGCCCAGGAATCTTAAGACAGCCTTCTTGTCAGCCGGTCGTGGCATGGCTGTGATGGCGCTAACCTTGTCTGCATCGGGACGGACCCCGGACCTTGAGATGTGGTCCCCGAGGAATTTCAGCTCCGTCTGGCCGAAAGCACACTTCGCACGGTTGAGACGCAGGCCATTTTGCCGTATGCGGGTGAAGACACGTCGAAGACGATGCATGTGTTCCTGCGGAGTGGTGGACCAAATGATGATATCGTCCACATATACACGTACCCCTTCGATGCCTTCCATCATCTGCTCCATAATGCGGTGGAATACTTCAGATGCCGAAATGATGCCGAATGGCATCCGGTTGTAGCAGAATCTGCCAAAAGGGGTGTTGAATGTGCATAGTCTTCGGCTGGCCGGGTCCAGTTGGATCTGCCAGAATCCTTTGGACGCATCCAATTTAGTGAATATGTTGGCTCGCGCCATCTCGCTGGTGAGGTCTTCTCGTTTCGGGATGGGATAGTGTTCCCGCATGATGTTGTTGTTCAGATCTTTTGGATCTATACATATACGGAGCTCGCCAGAGGGCTTCTTTACACAGACCATGGAGCTGACCCATGGCGTGGGCTCCGTGACCTTGGATAGGACCCCTTGGTCCTGAAGAATCTGCAGTTGTGCCTTGAGGCGGTCTTTGAGAGGCGCAGGAACCCTGCGAGGTGCGTGAACGACAGGGATGGCGTCCGGTCTGAGTCGAATCTTGTACGTGTGTGGCAATGTCCCCATGCCTTCAAAAACCTCCTGGTTGTGAGCGAGGAGGGAATGGAGATTCGCGTGGAACTCAGCATCCGGGAAGTCGGATATCTCATCTGGAGAGAGAGACATGATGCGCTGTACCAGGTGAAGGACCTTACACGCTTGTGCGCCCAGTAACGAGTCCTTTGATGAGCCCACAACTTCGAAGGGGAGTGTGGCCGTGTACCTCTTGTGAGTCACCTGTAGCTGGCAAGATCCTACGGACGGGATAACGTTCCCGTTATAGTCAACCATCTTAAGCCGGGATGGTGTGATGAGTGGTTTGACCTTCATGGCCTGGACTGCAGAGTAAGCAATCAGGTTGGCGGATGCGCCGGTGTCCAGACGGAAGGCGACGCGCGATCGGTTGACCGTCAGGGTGGCACACCACTCATCGTCTGGATTGATGGCATTGACCTTGTTGACATCAATGACGGCAACTCTGAAGTCATCCTGGTCATCTGCATCACTTAACTGGAAGTCTTGATGCGTGGGCTGGACGGTCCTGACTCGTGTGCGAGGTTGTCGAGGATGCGCCGGATCCATGGGTTGAGCCGCACGACAGCGGGCTGCGTAGTGGCCTATCATGGCACATCTGTTGCACTGTTGGTATTTTGCAGGACATTGCCCTTTTAAGTGTAGACCTCCACACTTGCTGCACGTCATGACGTCACGGCGTTCGTTGCGCCACTGCGCATGCGCAGTGCGATCTTGCGGTGGGCGCGCCTGCGCAGTGCGTCCCTCGTTGTGGCCGTTATTCTTGGCGCGCACCTGCGCGGGAGACCGCGAAAAGCGCGGGAAGCGGCCGCTGTCGTCCGGGCCGTGGGGCGGGAAGAAATCGACGGCCTGGATGCGTTCAACGTCGTGGGCGGCCTGGCTTGCCGATTCGACGGCTGGGGACCCCCTCCGTGCCAACTCGGACGCCTGAAATCGGGCAAAACGGCAGGCAGCATTCTCATGGAGGACACAGGCTTCCACAGCAGACGCTAAGGTGAGGCTCTTTATTTTAAGAAGCTGCTGGCGTAGGCCACTGGAGGCAACGCCAAAAACAATCTGGTCCCTGATCATGGACTCTGTGGTGGTGCCGTAACCGCAGGACTGCGCCAGAATCCGGAGGTGCGTCAAAAAGGGTTGAAAAAGCTCCTCCTTACCTTGCAGGCGTTGCTGAAAGATGTATCTTTCGAAAGTTTCGTTTACTTCAGTTTGAAAGTGCTGGTCCATTTTGAGGATGACCGTGTCATATTTGGCCTGGTTTTCGCCTTCCTCGAACACCAGTGAATTAAAGACATCATTTGGGTGGGGGCCTGCGTAGAAGAGGAGCATTGCAATCTTCGAATCATCCGAGACATTCTGTTTTTCGGTGGCACGGATGTACAGGTCAAATCGCTGCCTGTAGAGCTTCCAGTTGGTGCCTAGGTTCCCCGTGACTTGCATCGGCTGCGGTTTGCCGGTGTGGTCCATGTCCAGAATGGCAGGTTGGTAGGCAGGTATCGATCCACTCCTGTACCATGTGGTGTTGGGTGTTCTAACACACAGAAGAGCCAACACAGTTGCATATGGTACAACGCTTGTTTATTTAAACTCACTATTTACAACTTGGTCTTTGCACTCTGCACGTGGGGGGCTCCCTGCTTGTGGTGTTTCAACAGCTCTTTCATGCTTCCTTCTCCCCAGACCTACTGACCTCCAGGTGTCGTGCTCGTGCTTTTTATGTGGTTGGTGTTCTTGTCTGTGATTGGTTGTGGTGTTGTGTACTCTGATTTGCCTGTTAGTGTGTCCATCATGATGTGTGTGTTTGAATATCATGACAAAAGGGTTAAATTCTGAGGACATGGTGTAACAACTTGGTTTGTAGTGCCTTGAGTTTAGAAGAGTCTGGGGGTGGTTATCTAATCGAGTGACTAAAGGATTTGACAGAGAAAGAGATAAAGCATTTCCTCTGGTGGGGTATATGCCAGAACAAGGGGTTATAGCCATTCTATCACTGTTGGCGAGAGAGGAGTGAAATGAAGAGGAATGTTTACACACAGAGGAACCCACTCCACTGTAACACTGTTTGTAGCACAATCGATTATTCACGAGACGAATAACCCAATCAAAGGCTTTATTAAGCAAGAACTGTTCCCCAGCAGCTTAGTGACAGAATGCGGCTGCTGGGAGAACACGGGCTCTTATACTCTGCCTTACTGGGTGGAGCCAGCAGGCGGCAGATCCAATCAGGACCCAGTGTCTGTCTACCAATAGCCTCTCGGCATCACAGGTACCGTACTACCCCTAATACATACCACCACATTCACCCCTTGTTAAAAAGGAAACCGGCGGGGTGGTGGATCGCATGGTGGTAGGAGTTTACAAGGCTGGTCCTGGAATTATCTTCATACAGTGGCTATGCCTTGATCTCAACAGTTAACTATTTACAGATTTTGGCTGAATTATTTACAGATTTATTGCTTTGTCACACGTATTCCATGAGTTGAGTGGGTGCCCTGGTCGTCCTTGTCGATCGTCTCAGCCCCGGTGGTGGTGCAGGTGCTGGCTCGGGCACTGTCGTCTCTGGGAGCGTTGCGCTGTTTGTTCCTGTTTCGCTACTCCTGGGCGGGCACGGGAGATGGACCGATCCACCCGGGAAGGGAGCGGCCGTGGGGTGCGCCGGCGGGAGGGAGGGGGGTGATTGGTGTTGGGGAGGTGTGTGTGGTCCGGCGGGCACCAGGTCCCGCAGGGAGACCGTGTCCTGTCGGCCGTCGGGGTACACCACGTAGGCGTACTGAGGGTTTGCATGGAGTAGATGAACCCTCTCGTCCAACGGGTCCGATTTGTGCGCCCACACATGCTTTCGGAGCAAGATGGGTCCTGGGGCTGCCAGCCAGGTCGGCAGTGATGTTCCGGAGGAGGACTTCCTAGGGAAGACAAGGAGGCGCTCGTGAGGCGTTTGATTAGTTGTGGTACACAGCAGCGACCGGATGAAGTGGAAGGCATCCGGGAGGACTTCCTGCCAACGGGAAACTGGGAGACTTCTGGACCGTAGAGCCAGTAGGACGGTCTTCCAGACCGTACCGTTCTCCCTCTCTACCTGACCGTTCCCCCGGGGTTGTAACTGGTCGTCCTGCTCGAGGCAATGCCTTGCTGAGCAGGAATTGACGCAGTTCGTCGCTCATGAAGGAGGACCCCCTGTCGTTATGGATGTATGCGGGGGAACCAAACAGTGTAAAGATGGTGCAGAGGGCTTTAATGACCGTGGCCGCCGTCATGTCGGGGCAGGGAATGGCGAAGGGGAAACGGGAGTATTCGTCCACCACGTTTAGGAAGTATGTGTTGCGGTTGGTGGAGAGGAGGGGGCCTTTGAAATCCAGACTGAGGCGCTCAAAGGGACAGGAAGCCTTTATCAGGTGCGCTCTATCTGGCCTGAAAAAGTGCGGCTTGCACTCTGCGCAGATTTGGCAGTTCCTGGTGGCTGTTCAGACCTCCTCAACAGAGTAGGGGAGGTTGCGGGTCTTCAGAAAGTGGTAGAATCGAGTGACCCCCGGGTGGCAGAGGTCCTCGTGGGGGGCTTGGAGGCGGTCCACTTGTGCGTTGGCACATATGCCGCGGGATAGGGCATCGGACGGCTCGTTCAGCTTTCCAGGACAATACAAGATCTCATAGTTATAGGTGGAGAGCTCGATCCTCCACCTCAAGATCTTGTCGTTCTTGATTTTGCCCCGCTGTGCATTATCGAACATAAAGGCTACCGACCGTTGGTCAGTGAGGAGAATGAATCTCGTGCCGGCCAGGTAATGCCTCCAATGTCGCACAGCTTCCATAGGCTTGGGCTTCCTTTTCCACTGAGGAGTGGCGGATTTCTGAGGCATGGAGGGTAGGGGAGAAAAAGGCCACGGGTCTGCCCGCTTGGTTGAGAGTGGCCACCAGAGCTACATCGGATGCGTCGCTCTCGACTTGGAAGGGGAGGGACTCGTCGATTGCGTGCATCGTGGCCTTTGCGATATCCGCTTTGATGCGGCTGAAGGCCTGGCGGGCCTCTGTCGACAGGGGGAAGGCAGTGGACTGAATTAACGGGCGGACCTATTCTGCGTAGTGGGGAACCCACTGGGCGTAATACAAGAAGAAGACCAGGCAGCGTTTCCGGGCTTTGGAGCAGTGGGGGAGGGGAAATTCCATAATGGGGCGCATGCGTTCAGGGTCGGGGCCTATCACTCCATTACGCACCACGTAGCCGAGGATGGCTGGACGGTTGGTGCTAAACATGCATTTTTCCTTGTTATAGGTGATGTTCAGGGCGTTAGCGGTCTGGAGGAATTTGCGGAGGTTGGCGTCGAGGTCCTGCTGGTCATGGCCGCAGATGGTTACATTGTCGAGGTATGGGAATGTGGTCCGCAAACCGTACTGGTCAACCATTCGGTCCATCTCCCGTTGGAAGACCGAGACTCCGTTAGTGACGCCAAATGGGACCCTTAAAAATGGTAGAGCCGCCCGTCTGCCTCAAAGGCCGTGCACTTGCGGTCACTCAGGCGGATGGGAAGCTGGTGGTATGCAGACTTAAGGTCCACGGTGGAAAAGACCTTGTACTGTGCAATCCGATTGACCATGTCGGATATGCGGGGGAGAGGGTACGCATCTAGCTGCGTGTACCTATTGATGGTTTGATCATAGTCTACGACCATCCTCTGCTTCTCCCCGGTCTTTACAACTACCGCCTGCGCTCTCCAGGGACTATTGCTGGCCTGGATTATGCCTTCCTTCAGCAGCCGCTGGACTTCCGACCGGATAAACGTTCGATCCTGAGCGCTGTATCGTCTGCTCCTAGTGGCAACGGGTTTGCAATCCGGGATGAGATTCGCAAACAAGGAAGGTGGTTCAACCTTGAGGGTCGCGAGGCTGCAGATAGTGAGTGGGGGTGTAGGGCCGCCGAATTGGAACGTTAGGCTCTGGAGGTTACATTGGAAATCTAACCCTAGGAGAGTGGGAGCGCAGAGGTGGGGAAGGACATAAAGCCGATAATTCTTAAACTCCCTCCCTTGCACTATTCGGTTTGCGATGCAGAACCCTTTGATCTCTACGGAATGGGATCCCGTTGCCAGGAAAATCTTTTGGGTGCTCGGACGAATTGAAAGAAAACAGCGTCTTACCGTATCCGGATGGATAAAACTTTCCGTGCTCCCAGAGTCGATCAAACATGGCGTTTCCTACCTGTTGACCAGCACCGTTGTTGCTGCCGTTTGGAGAGTCCGGGGCCGCGACTGGTCCAGGGTCACCGAAGCCAGCCGTGGTTGTTGCATCGTTTCGTTTTCTTCGGGCCCCGTGGAGCCGTCTATGCTGGGGTCCTTGGCTATCAGCCAAGATAGCGGTGTCCATGGATCGCACGCGGTCGGGGGGGGGAACAAAATGGCCACGCCCATGGGTCGCATGTGGCCGGGGGTTCACAAGATGGCGGCGCCCATCCTCCCCGCGTGGCGTCCGGGACCCAAAATGGCGGCACCCGTTGGCCGAACATGGATCGTTCTCCCCCGGAGATTGCGGCGATCCCCCGGGACTGGCACACCGCTGAATAATGCCCCTTTTTACCGCAACGTTTACAGATGGCCGAGCAGGCCGGGCAGCGCTGCCGGGGGTGTTTCACCTGCCCGCAAAAATAGCAGCGGGACCCCCCCGGGTGGTCTGGTGTTCTGGCCGCGCAGGCTTGCGGGGGGATGGGGGGTGCCGGGGAGTCGGTCGCAGCGGGGGTCCACGGACCCCAAGGGGCTGCTGCGCGGTCAGGGCCGTAAGCGCGGGCATTTTGTGAGGCCACATCGAGGGAGGCCGCAAGGGCCCGCACCTCCGTGAGCCCTAGTGAGTCTCTCTCCAGCAGTCGCTGGCAGATTTGGGATGACGTCATGCCTGCCACAAAAGCATCCCTGATTAGGAGCTCCGTATGCTCGTTTGCAGTTCCTTCCCAATATTAGCAGCGCGCTGTAGAACCCGTCCAACAATTCTCCGGGGAATTGCCGTCTCATCGCGAGTTGGTGGCGTGCGTAGACCTGGTTTACGGGCCGAATGTAGACTCCTTTCAGCATGGTGAGCGCCGTCGGGAAATCCTCCGCGTCTTCGATGAGCGTGTAGATCTCCGGGCTCACCCTGGAATGCAGGACCTGCATTTTCTGGTCTTCTGTGATCCGGCCGGGGGCCGTTCGGAGGTAACCTTCGAAGCACGCTAGCCAGTGTTTAAATACGGCCGCCGAGTTTGCTGCATGGGGGCCGATTCGCAGACACTCCGGGGCGATCCGGAGCTCCATAGTCTTTTTAAGTCTGCTTAATGAATTGTAGCACAATTGAAGACGAGAAGAGATGAAGTCAATCAAAGGCTATATTAAGCAAGACTTGTTCCCCAGAAGCTTAGTTACAGAATGCGGCTGCTGGGAGAACCCGGGCTCTTATACTCCGCCTTACTCGGTGGAGCCAGCAGGCGGAAATCCAATCAGGACCCAGTGTCTGTCTACCAATAGCCTCTCGGCATCACAGGTACCGTACTACCCCTAATACATACCACCACACTGTTGGAAATTGGATTTGTTGCACTTTTCAAGAATGAAATCGAAGGAGATCAATTAATCCAGATCAAAGTGGATAAGTGGAGTTGAGATACAGATCAGCCATTAGAGGAGCAGGCTTGAGGGGCTGAATGGCCTATTCCTATTTCTGGGACACCTGCATCCATCCCACTCCCCCCCTCACGGACAGTGTGGCTGTACAGATATTGTGGCTTGTGATATTTAATTAGCTGCATGAGAAATCTTGTGTGGCTGACAGAGGTCTCAGCAACCGGCTGGGGGGGTTGAGGGAGACCCTCACCTCGCCTCTTTTCGGGGAGGCCCACTGCATCTTGTGTCGCTCCAGGCACTGAAGAGCCCTTTCTCAGGATTAAAGACCCTGGGGACTGAAATTTCACCCGCCAAGACCTGCTGGCCAATCGGAGGCTTATATACTCAGCAGCGCCAGAGGTCTCAGATTGCGGAGGGTCCCAAGCTCAGGTGATTGATGGCGGTGAGAGTCTCTTGATCAACAGCAAGGGCAAGGGGATGGATTTCAGTGGCTCCAAAAACCCCTGCACTCCCGAAACCGTGTGCCTCAAACCAGGCATGTGAGGGCAACCCCTCTTCCCCACCCCAATGGTTGCAGCGGGAGCCTGCGAGCAACCACGCAAGAACTTGCCCGTCAACCTCATCTCATGGCGTTGTATCTGCTCACAGCTGCGTTTAAACCAGTGACAGTGGGATGGGATCTCTAAATGGACACCTTCCCAGCCGATTAAATGCTTTGGGGGAGGGCACAAGATTGTGTTGCCGTCTGCTGCAGCATTCAGTTTTACTCCCTCTAGTGGCTGTAAAACACCCCACCTTAAATATTTAGTTAAGGACCACCCCTAAGACATATGACTGATTAACAAGTGGATTAATCAGGAGTCCTGCACCATTGTTAACCTAGCCAACCAGAGAAAAAAGCCAGACTTGAATTCCTCCGGGTGCTTCGGTTTCCTTCCACAGTCCAGAGATGCGCAGGTTAGGTGGGGTTATAGGCATCGGGCGGGGGAGTGGGCTGAGATAGGGTTGTCGTTCAGAGGGTCAGTGCAGACTCGATGAGCCGAATGGCCTACTTCTGCACTGTTGGAATTCAATTATTCAATGGTTAAAACATTGAGCTTTGTTAGCACAACATTCTGTGTGCCCCAGAAGGAGCTGAATGATTCTTCCAGGGTCAGTGGCTGTTTCCGTTATCTCTTTGGAAAGCAATAAACAGTCTCTTTGCAAGACTGTGTGAGTGTTAAGGATTGCTAATTGAATAATTACAGTTTTCACACGTTTAAAAATCTAGCAAATAATTTGCTTTTTCTGTAAGAAAATAAAGGACGTGATAAATTCTCATTTCCCATTCTCCATTGTGGAGTCAGAGAGCCGGCTTTGAGCCATTGAGTCACATAGCACGGAATGGGGCCCATTGGTCCATTGTGTCTGCGCTGACCACCATCAAGCACCCTATCTATTCTAATCCCATTTCCCAACACTTGTTCCGTAGCCTTGTATGCTATGGCGTTTCAAGTGCACATCTAAATGCTTCTTAAATGTTGTGAGGGTTCTCCTCCTCTCCCACCCTTTCAGGCAGTGAGTTCGAGATTCCCTGTGAGTGAAAAAGCTCCACCTCAAATCCTCTCTAAATCTCCTGCACATTACCTTAAATATATGCCCCAAGGATGGCACGGTGGTGCAGTGGTTAGCACTGTTGTCTCACGGTGCCAAGGACCGGGGTTCGATCCCAGCTCCGGGTCACTGTCTGTGTGGAGTTTGCACATTCTTCCCGTGTCTGCATTGGTCTCACCCCCACAACCCAAAGATGTGCAAGGTAGGTGGATTTGCCATGCCTAATTGCTCCTTAATTGGAAAAATTAAAGAAAAAATGTATACCCCAAGAATGGGATACAGCCATTGATGTTGCGTCCTGAATAATCAGAGGCAGTCCTGGAGAAGTACAAAGGAAATAGGCATCACACTGCCCTGAAGTTAATGGAACCATGTCCTCTTTTGAGCATGGGGGAGAGAGGGAGTGGAACTCTACAAAGCTCTGAACCAATTAAGGGACATTGCAGAGAGGATTGAAAAAGGAGAAAGAGAAACACCCTGTGTTATGGGCTGGGAGAGTGAAAGGGACATTTTCAGAGAATGAACTATATTTTAGTCCCTGTGTCTATTGTCTATGCAGTCGTAAAAGTCCCAGTGTGGGAATTTTGTGTACACCGAAGCAATTTAGAGAAACAGGTAATCCCTTCAAATTTGCTAATCCTCAATTCCCTTCCTCTCAGTTTTATTGTCAAATGTTTGTTTTTATGTGTGTTTACTGAAGTGAAACATAAAACACGAAGCAAGGATTTTATGTGGATTTATTGAAATGGGAAATAGACTGTTTTGAAATTAATCTGAAATGTAGGACAAGTTTCCAGGAGCTCAATAGCTCAATATATCAGTGCAGTGGCTCAGAAATTCCAACTGAATTGTACAGTAAGTTAACATGCTATTAGTTTCAATTAACAAAAAAATACAATTACTGGCCGGGATTCTCCAGTCTGCCAGCCATACTTTCCAGCGCGGTGCACCCCCACCAGCAGCGGGATTCTCCGTTCCTGCAGCCAGCAAATGGGGTTCCCCATTGTGGCCACCCCATGCTGTCAGGAAACCCTTAGACATCAGTGTGCTACCAGCAGACAGGAGGATCCCACCGACAGAGAATTCCGCTGACTTTTCTTTTAATGCCCTCTCTAAAACTCTCTGCCTCTCTACCTTGCTTTCCTCCTTTAAGACATGCCATAAACCCTGCCTCTCTGACGTTATCTCCGTATTTGTTTCACAATGTTCCCCTGAGGCATCTTAATGAACCTATGAACTAGGAGCAGGAGTAGGCCACTTGAGACTGTTCTGCCATTCAATATGGTCATGGCTGATCTGATTGTAACCTCAATTCACATTCCCATCGATCCACTATACCCTTTAACCCTCGTGTTTATCAAGAATGTATCTACCTCTGCCCTCAAAATATTCAAAGTCTCTGCTCCCTGTGCCTTTTGAGGAAGAGAGTTTCAAAGACTCATCTCATACCTATAGTGTAGAAGAAAGCCATTCAGCCCATCGAGTCTGCACCATTCTCCAAAAGAGGACCCATCACAGGCCCATTCCCCACCCTATCCCTGTAACCCAATAACCCCATCTAACCTTCTGGACACTAAGGGGCAGTTTAGCATGGTAAATCCACCTAACCTGCACATCTTTTGGTTGAGGGAGGAAACTGGAGCAGCCGGAGGAAACCCATGCAGACATGGGGAGAACATGCAAACTCCACACAGACAGTCACTCAAGGCTGGAATTGGACCCAAACCTCTGGCGCTGTGAGGCACCAGTGCTAACCACTGTGCCGCACTTTTGAGTGAAAATAAATTCTCCGCATCTCTCTATTAAATGGGTGACTATTATTTTTAAACAATGACTGCTGGGATGCCTCATTTGATAAAATGTGTTGTATAAATAAACATTATTATTGTTGTAATTGGTTCACTAGCCCTTTCCTCTTTATGAGGGTGCACCTCGTGTCTCACTGAAGCTTCCCACCAACATCAACTTTGAGGTCAATAACAGCGCTAAACAACACAGGATTTGTTCCAAAGTGTTCCACAGAATCGCAGAATCAGTGAAGGAGTCTGTGTTATCTCTTCTCAAAAGCAATTCACCTCGTGTCACTCCCTTGTCCTTTTCCGGTAATCCTGCAAATCTTCCTTCAGATAGTTGTCCAACTCCCCTTTGCAGTCTCCACCACTTTCTATGCCAGTGCATGCCTGATCCTAACCACTCATTGCCTAAAAATAATTATCCTCATATCAAAGTTGCTAATCACCTCAGATCATGGGTTGTCCTCCGGTTCTTGATCCATCCACCAATGGAGACCCATTTACTCCCTGATGACCATCAATTCAGTCGAGACAGTTTATACCAAAGAACAGTGGCTTTAATCAACTAGATGTGTGCCAACCTGGAGCTTCTCCCACACTGAGAGCCTGTCTTAGATCGGCCGGTTATATACCTCCTCAGAGGGGCGGAGCCACAGGCAGAGCCAACAGCAGCATCAACACAACAATTCAACAGAAACAGCAACAACAGTAAGTATATACAATAGTGGATGCCGATGACAATAGTAATAATAGAACAACAGTGAGTATATACAACAGCCATACGTGGCTCACCACACTCCCTATTTGAACACCTCTATCAAACCTCCTCTTTCTCTTTTAATAATAATCTTTATTGTCACAAGTAGGCTTACATTAACACTGCAATGAAGTTACTGTGAAAAACCCCAATTCCCACATTCTGGGAAGCAGAAATCAATGAGAGGGTTCAAAAAGGAACTTGCAATCACTTCTGATGAAGTACAAATGTGTTTGAAGATTCACAAGGTTCCATGACTGGAGTTGAGTTGCGTCTAATAATCAAATGCCTCAAAGCTAGAACCATACCATACATCACCAGGCAAAATATTGAAGAACAAGAAAGACCAGTATGATTAGGATTCATTGAACCTGTTGCTACAAGTAATTGGGCAACAACAATAGTACCTGTATTAAAACGGGATGGTTGAATGAGAATTTGTGGCGCTTTAAAAACAACTATTAACCCAGTATTGTGCGCAGATCATTATCCACTGCTGCTGATTGAAGACTTGTTTGCTGGAATTTTTGGAGGGCAGACATTCAGTAAAACCTTACAGGTGCATCTGTAAATGAATGTAGGTGCTGAATCACAGCCACTACTTACCATTGTTATGCACAAAGCTCTAAATCATTACAGAAGGCTTCCTTTTGGAATCAATCTGCATTTGTTCTTTTTCAAAGATCTGTGGATCAAATTCTAAGTGGGTTGAATGGAGTGCAATGTTATTTAGGTGACATTCTCTTCGCTGGTTCGAGTGAACAGGAACACTTGGAGAATGTGTAAGCTACTCTGAAGCATTTACAGGGTCACAATCTGAGAGTTATAAAGGAAAATGCAACGTTTTCAAGTCATCCACAAATTACCGAAGTCATATCAACGAGAAGCTTTGCAGAAGTCAGAGCTGCTGGTCATTATAATCCCAAGAGGCTTGTGATGCCTCACCCTATGGGGTTGGTGCAGTTGTCTCACACAATATGCCTCCAGGAGAGGAACGATCAATAGTGTCTGCTTCACGCACTCTTCGTAGCACAAAACAAATTACGCTCAGCTGCAAAAAGAAGCTTTGAGCATCTTTTCATGGGGGATTTTAATTTACATGTCGATTGGTTTAGACAGGTCAGTCAAGGCAGCCTTGAGGAGGAGTTTATAGAATGTATCCATGATAGTTTCCTAGAACAGTATGTAATGGAACCTACGAGGGAACAAGCGGTCCTAGACGTGGTCCTGTGGAATGAGAGAGGATTGTTTCATGATCTCATAGTTAGGGATCCTCTCGGAAGGAGCGATCACAATACGGTGGAATTTAAAATACAGATGGAGGGTGAGACGGTAACATCAAACACTAGTGTTTTGTGCTTAAACAAAGGAGATTACAATGGGATGAGAGAAGAACTAGCTAAGGTAGTCTGGGAGCAAAGACTTTATGGTGAAACAGTTGAGGAACAGTGGAGAACCTTCCAAGCGATATTTCACAGTGCTCAGCAAAGGTTTATACAAACAAAAAGGAAGGACGGTAGAAAGAGGGAAAATCAACCATGGATATCTAAGGAAATAAGGGAGAGTATCAAAATGAAGGAAAAAGCATGCAAATATTAGTGGGAGACTGGAGGTCTAGGAAATCTTTAGGGGGCAACAGAAAGCTACTAAAAAAGCTATACAGAAGAGTAAGATAGATTATGAGAGTAAACTTGCTCAGAATATAAAAACAGATAGTAAAAGTTTCTACAAATATATAAAACAAAAAAGAGTGGCTAAGGTAAATATTGGTCCTTTAGAGGATGAGAAGGGAGATTTAATAATGGGAGATGAGGAAATGTCTGAGCAACTGAACAGAATTTTTGGGTCGGTCTTCACAGTGGAAGACACAAATAATATGCCAGTGTCTGATAGAAATGAAGCTATGACAGGTGAGGGCTTTGAGAGGATTGTTATCACTAAGGAGGTAGTGATGGGCAAGTTAATGGGGCTAAAGGTAGACAAGTCTCCTGGCCCTGATGGAATGCATCCCAGAGTGCTAAAAGAGATGGCTAGGGAAATTGCAAATGCACTAGTGATAACTTACCAAAATTCACCAAACAGTTGGGTGGTCCCAGCAAATTGGAAATTAGCAAATCTGACACCACTGTTTAAAAAAGGAGATAGGCAGAAAGCGGGTAATTATAGGCCAGTGAGCTTAACTTTGGTAGTGGGGAAGATGCTGGAATCTATCATCAAGGAAGAAATAGTGAGGCATCTGGATGGAAATTGTCCCATTGGGCAGATGCAGCATGGGTTCATAAAGGGCAGGTCGTGCCTAACTAATTTAGTGGAATTTTTTGAGGACATTACCAGTGCGGTAGATAATGGGGAGCCAATGGATGTGGTATATCTGGATTTCCAGAAAGCCTTTGACAAGATGCCACACAAAAGGTTGTTGCATAAGATAAAGATGCATGGCATTAAGAGTAAAGTAGTAGCATGGATAGAGGATTGGTTAATTAATAGAGAGCAAAGAGTGGGGATTAATGGGTGTTTTTCTGGTTGGCAATCGGTAGCCAGTGGTGTCCCTCAGGGATCAGTGTTGGGCCCATAATTGTTCACAATTTACATAGATGATTTGGAGTTTGGGACCAAGGGCAATGTGTCCACGTCTGCAGATGACACTAAGACGAGTGGAAAAGCAAAAACTGCAGAGGATACTGGAAGTCTGCAGAGGGATTTGGATAGGCAAAGTGAATGGGCTAGGGTCTGGCAGATGGAATACAATGTTGACAAATGTGAGGTTATCCATTTTGGTAGGAATAACAGCAAAAGGGATTATTATTTAAATGATAAAATATTAAAACATGCTGCTGTGCAGAGAGACCTGGGTGTGCTAGTGCATGAGTCGCAAAACGTTAGTTTACAGGTGCAACAGGTGATTAAGAAGGTGAATGGAATTTTGTCCTTCATTGCTAGAGTGATGGAGTTTAAGACCAGGGAGGTTGTGCTGAAATTGTACAAGGTGTTAGTGAGGCCACACCTGGAGAATTGTGTTCAGTTTTGGTCTCCTTATTTGAGAAAGGACGTACTGGCACTGGAGGGTGTGCAGAGGAGATTCACTAGGTTAATCCCAGAGCTGAAGGGGTTGGATTACGAGGAGAGGTTGAGTAGACTGGGACTGTACTCGTTGGAATTTAGAAGAATGAGGGGGTATCTTATAGAAACATATAAGATTATGAAGGGAATAGATAGGATAGATGCGGGCAGGTTGTTTCCACTGGTGGGTGAAAGCAGAACTAGGGGGCATAGCCTCAAAATAAGGGGAAGTAGATTTAGGACTGAGTTTAGGAGGAACTTCTTCACTCAAAGGGTTGTGAATCTATGGAATTCCTTGCCCAGTGAAGCAGTAGAGGTTTATTCATTACATGTTTTTAAGATAAAGACAGATAGTTTTTTGAAGAATAAAGGGATAAAGGGTTATGGTGTTCGTGCCGGAAAGTGGAGCTGAGTCCACAAAAGATCAGCCATGATCTCATTGAATGGTGGAGCAGGCTCGAGGGGCCTTGTGGGCCTACTCCTGCTCCTAGTTCTTATGTTCTTATGTTCTTAAGAAGTTTCCACCATTAACTTTATGAGCTTCATTTCACTCCTTTGACAGATCATTGACCATTGATGGCAATCTTTGAGTCATATAAGGGTACACCTTCTTTGGCAACTAGTAGATTGCAAAGAAGATCATTGATATTGTTGACACACATTTACGATACCCAATATTGCAAGTCAGAACAACATGCAAATACTGGTGATTTGTCATGATTGTCATTTCAAGTCAAAGTAAACCAGAAGAACATTTTGTCAACATCCTGTATTTCCCACTCATGGATAATCTACCAGTGACTTCTTCCCAAGTTCAAAGATGTACAAGAACCAAATCAGCGATGGGGAAGGTGAGGGACTTGGTTCACAAAGGAACGGTCAAACGTTCATTGGAAAAGAATCAGACCTCAAGCCTTGCATCACTCAAAGACTTGAGTTGACAGTACAGAATGGAGTTCTATTATGGGGAATCTGTGTGATTATTCCTCCGTGCGTGCATAGCAGAATAGTAGAATCCATGACCAACTGCATGAGGGACATCCTGGTATGGTGAGGATGAACAAATTGGTACACAGTTATTTTTGATGGTCAGGTTTAGATGCTCAAATTGAAGAGAAAGTTCGGCAATGCCAACCTTATGCAAAACTAAGGAACATTCCACCATTACAACTATTGTATCCGTGGGAATGGCCTATACAGCCATGGCAGAGAATACACATGGATTAGACTGGTCCACCTGAGGGTCACATGTTCTTAGTGATTGTGGACGCATACTCAGAATGGACTGAAGTCGCAATAAAGAAGTTAACAATGACTGAGCAGACCATTAAAAAAAACTAAATTAAATATTTGCAAGGTTTGAAACACTGGAGCAGATTGTCAGAGACATTGGTGCACAGTTTACTTCAAAGGAGTTTGAGGACTACTCGATGGGAACGGTATACACCAAATCAAGTCGGCTCCATTTCATCCAGCAACAAATGGATTGGCTGAACATTTTGTACAATCCTTAAAACATTCTATCAAAGCATCGAAGGACCAGGAGACATTTTCAAAATGAGTAAACAAATTCCTAGTGTCTCACCGGAACACTGTCCATACTACCAAGCATAGTTCACTGGCAATGCTATTGTTTGAGAGGAAACTACTCATGCAGTTTGATTTGTTAACTTAACCTGATACTTCAGAGATTGTTAAACAACAACAAACACACATTGCTCGGAGGGAGAAAATCTCATAAAAGCGAGTATTCAAGTGGAGAGAGAGGGGATTAGCTCAGAGCTATACTACAAATGAGAATTGGGTACCTGCTGTGATCCTAGCAAAGACAGGTCCAATATCACACACCATACAGATGGATGATGAAAGTGCTTGGAGATGCCATGCTAATCATTCCCGTACCAGCCTGCCCGAAAAGCGCCGAATGTGGCGACTGGGGGCTTTTCACAGTAACTTCATTTGAAGCCTACTTGTGACAATAAGCGATTTTCATTTCATTTTCTCATATCATCTGCTACTTGCTGCACGAAGTGAGCTCACAGAAACATCTCAAGAAGTTCTTCCCTTGGAAAATCTAGAGAGCGATACTTCGGAACGGCGACCAAACACAATGATGAGTTCAGATTCATTTTCTGAGGACTTTTAAATACCTACAGTGACAGATACCATAACCACCCAAGAAATAGCATCGACAGAAAGGAATGAGGACACATCCATGGTAACAAGTAGCCAAGTTACAGAATGCCAAATCTACCAAAACGGAATAGACGTCCACCACAGGGACTGTCTGATTGAGTTGTATGTATGTATAGAATGCACTATAAGTGGATCCGTTGTATAAATGTTAATTGTTGTTGTTGCACCAATAAAGTGAAGGGGGAGGGTTGTTATGTATCAGAGAATACATTCCTAATAAAGCATATGTAGTGACATCAGCAGAATGTTTGCATAGGCTTTGGGCAGTATTTGGCGTGATTTCCGATGGCAGAGGAGACTCGCCATTGGTTGCTGGTGGGATCTTCCAGCCCCGCTGATGTCTTTGGCAATTTGCGTGGCTTGCACCCTCCTCCCAGGGTGGGTTGTCATCAACGGGGCCTGAAGGTCCTGCCATGGGAAGGCCACAAAATACCACCCAAAGGATAATGACCTTCGGCTAGAAGAAATTCCTCCTCAACTCCAGCTGAAATGGAAGACCACCTGTGGGTTTTCTGGTGTCGTGGGGTGGCCACAATGGGAAATCCCATTGGTCGGCTGTGGGAACGGAGAATCCTGCTGCTGGCGGGGGTGCGCTGCAGTCGAAAACGGGGCTGGCGGGACGTAGAATCCCACCCCGCAACTTTTGAACTGTGCCCCCCAGTTCTAGATTCCCCCACGAGATGAAACATTCTTTGAGTATCGACAGATTTTAATTTTTGAAGAAGATCATTCTCATTCCTCGTAGAACAGCCTATATATAAAACAGCCTTTCTATAAAACATCCAACGAATCTATCTAGTGAACGGTCTCTGACCAGCTTCCAATACAAGTGTAAATAGCAGAACCCCATAGGGGAGGAAGGGATGGATTCTCGGGGGTTGTTGTCTTGTGTGAACTGAAATGTGCATGCGATGTAAGAAGGAATATAACTATCAAAAGGATAGAATGGTGTACAAATACAATGATTAATGAGCATTTGGAGGGGTTGCTGCAATTTGCCCCACATTTGAACCTTTGGTGAAGTGGCAGATAACTCATGAATAAATAATAGTTGCAAACTGATGCCAAAGAGTGGGGAATTAACTGAAACTTGTGTTGAAAGTGTCACAGCATTAGCTTCGCACGAATGATTAATTGCTTATGTGGCATCGATATTTTAGCTGAATTCAGATTTGATTTAAATGTGAAAAAGACATTGGACAAGAAGGGAAAAAAAACACTTCATTTTATCCATCAGTACCTCCAGGTAATTAATAGTAACAAGCTGTAGATTGTTTTCAAGTATACTATGGATATATCAATCGATTGGACGCTTGGAAAGCATTATCATTTTACAATCATTTTGAAGCACATAGAAATTAATATTCTAGTAGTTCTATACTTATAAATAATGTTTTCCAATCTCAGTATAATGAGAAATTATATGTAGTTCGAGTCAGTGGAGCCAAATCAGGAATGCATTTCAAAGTGTTATGTATCTGTGATTTCTGCAAATTAAGCATTACATGGTATTGTTAAACATTTGAAAACTGGTTATTAGTAATTTATTAAAGAACGATGAGCTTTTGCAAACATGTCAGCACATATTAAGATTATTTAAGAACCTGGGCTGGATTCTCTGCCTCCCGGCGCCAAAATCGCATTTGGCGACTGGGCGGAGAATCCGTTTTGGCGCACAAAATCGGGACCAGCGCCGGTTTCATAATTCTCCGCCCCCGAAAATCGGCGTACTCGTGGAGTACGCCGGGCTGAGTATCCACCGCCTCAGGCCATTGCCTGAGGCCCGCCCCGCGATGTCCCGTCCCCAACTGGCCGAATTCCTGACCACTCGTGTGGTCCCACCGTACTTGATCCTCGTGTGGCGGCTGTGGACTCAGTCCGGGGCCGCCACAGTCGGGGAGGCTGATCGGCGGCTTCATTCGGGGCTGGGGGCAATGTGTGCGGGCGGTCCGGGGCGAGCGAGCGGCCCATGCGGGGCACTATTTCAGCGGTCCAGGTCCGAGGGCTGAGTTCGCCATGGAGCATGTGCGGCCTCTGACCTGGAAGTGTGGGGTGCCGTTTCGGCAGCTAGAGCTGCGAGCTCTACGCCGGCTGCCTGTTAGCCCCCAGCAAAATGGGGAGTTTGTGGCCTTTTGACATTAGTTTTCCTGGCGTAATTGACCACAGTTTTCCTGACGGCGTGGGGACATAGTCTCAAAAATGGAGAATCCAGCCCAATATTTTGTAAAACGTAATATTTTAGCAATTTAGCAATGATGGAGATCTCTCATGTTTTACTGACGGAAAAGCCAAAAAATCAGAAGTCCTGCCCTTGAACACGAAGCACACCTTCATGGCAGGTATGGGGATTGAAGACATTTTTCGCACTTGCACCTTTTGCAGAGGAAGCTGCCCATATAAAATCAGCAGTTGCCGCCACAAATTTCATAGTTTCATTTCATAGAATTTACAGTGCAGAAGGAGGCCATTCGGCCCATCGAGTCTGCACCGGCTCTTGGAAAGAGCACCCGACCCAAGCCCACACCTCCACCCTATCCCCATAACCCAGTAACCCCACCCAACACTAAGGGCAATTTTGGTCACTAAGGGCAATTTAGCATGACCAATCCACCTAACCTGCACATCTTTGGACTGTGGGAGGAAACCGGAGCACCCGGAGGAAACCCACGCACACACGGGGAGAACGTGCAGACTCCGCACAGACAGTGACCCAAGCCGGGAATCGAACCTGGGACCCTGGAGCTGTGAAGCAATTGTGCTAACCACCATGCTACCGTGCTGGTTGTCACTCTACGCTGAGGTATGGCTATATGGATTGAAACAGTTCACTCTGGTACCATGATTTGTTATGTTCTCGCTGTGACATAAGCGGCATCCTTGCGGTGCGCTTGACAAAGGAAGGTTCAGACGTGGAGATAACTTCAACACGTTTATGCCCCTGGTCCGAAACTTTTATGCCCCTGGTCCGAAAACAGGACATGTGCAGGTTGCACCTGCTAAGAGTGGGTCTGAACTTTGTGGAACCCTTTGGAGAGATGGGTACTGTGGTGATGTGCATCAATGTAAATGCATGTAGGCTAGCTAGACACTAGAGAGAGTACCAGAGACGCCACACATACACTCAACCAATAGATCAGTTAGATAGGACACGACTAATGGACAGTCACAATACACACAGAGGTGACACGACCATAAGAGGCCATTACACCAACCCAAAGATAAAGGACACCACACAAATGATCTGCCTCTTTCCAGTGGAGACAGTCAGTGAGTAGAGACACAGGGTTGATTCAATATTACATGCACCATGTGGATTGCAGCAACTGGTTAGTCAGTCTGGGTAGCTATAGTAGGATTAGCAGTAGTGTTGAACCCGAGTAATAGAAGAGTAAATAGTTTAATAAACGTGTTGAAGTTATCTCCACGTCTGAACCTTCCTTTGTCAAGCGCACCGCAAGGATGCCGCTTATGTCACAGCGAGAACATAACAAATCATGGTACCAGAGTGAACTGTTTCAATCCATATAGCCATACCTCAGCGTAGAGTGACAACCAGCAACGATACCCAGGCAAGATGTTCAAGATCCGGGTTCTGCAGCAGCTCCAGTGCCACAGCGATCTCCGCGAAAACTGGCGGGTATACCGGCAAATGTTTGAAATCTTCCTGGTAGCAGCCGACCTAGAAGACGTGGCCGATGCTGAAAAGACAGAGCTTCTGCTCACCATCATCGGTGCCAGAGCAGAAGAAATCTTTTAAAAATTCAAGTTCTCCAAAGAGCAAAACAGGAGTGACTTCCAGGCAGTCCTGGACAAATTAGGCAAATACTGTGAGGAAAACACACTCCAACCAGCAAGAAAAGGTAAGAGAAGCGCCAGTACTCACCATGAGGCCGAGATCCCAGAGCAGAGAACAATTTTGATCGGCGGCCATCTTCTAAAGGGACTGCACTTGTGCAGTTGCGCGAGAAGTGCACAGAACGGGAAGGTCCGTTTGCACATGCGCAAGATGCCGCACATGCGCAATCCTGAAAACGGCCATCGGTACAGGAACAGCGATTTGCGCATGCGCAAACGCTTCCTACGTATGATGTCACATGCGTCATGACGTCAGAGGCCTCGGACCACGCCCGTTTAAAGGGGAAACGTCCCAAATCAAAAAGCCGTAAAACAACCTTCTTTCACCTGGAATGATAGCACAATGCCTCAAATTGAACCAGGAAATGAAATTAACGTCCGAAGAACCCTGCAACAAGCAGTTACCTATGCCCAAACTGATGATTCCGACCTAGAATACTTTGAAACCGACCTTTACATTTCCTCTGGACCTCGCAAGCCCAATACCAGCTCCGACGCAAACAGTGATGATATGGTCCTAGAAGACAATGACTCAGATGAACCTTTCACCTTGGGAGGCTACCCAAGTACCAAATCCGAACCACAACTAGACGTGTTGCACATTGATGACCCCAATGACGAGTTCTTCGGATTTGAGGATCTTCAGCCTTGCAGATATGACATCCCGACTCGTGAGTGCAGGATTATGCTGCGGCCTGAAATTAAGAGACAGAGAGCGGTACAAGCCCACAGAGAGCGCCTGCTGCCACACAGAGCATGGTCCATGCACCACTCAGCGTTCCCGATTCTACGAAAGACACGCAAGACTCCACACCGCAGTCCTTGCATGAACAAGAAGTGACTCCAGTGTCACAAGCCTCCACAGCAAGCTCGTGAGCAGATTCCACGATAGAAGCAATGCAAGACTCCGACGCGCAGTCCTTGCAGGAACAAGACCATGAGGGTCTAGCAACCTCCTCTGACCAATTAGCGGCAGACGATGCAAGTCTGCCATGCTCAAGCAAACAGCAAGAAGACTATGACAGTCTACCATGCTCCAGTGCACAGCAGGACGACCATGATGGTCTATCATGCTACAGTGAAGAACAAAGCGACGATGACAGTCCAAACCCAAATGAAGGACAACAGCAAGACAATGACAGTCCACCCACATTGTTTGCACCACCAGATGAAGACTCTGACAATTTACACAACCCAAGTGAACAACAAGCAGCTACTGAGGATCTACCCACGGTATGTGAGACGAGTGACAACAGCATCCCACTTCCCATGCAAGATGTGCAAAGTGACAGACCTCAGCTAGTGTGTACAGCGGCACTCGACGATCACTGTAAGACCACTGGTGACTCCGGTGACACCACGATACTTCCACCCTCATTCGCTCGAACCGCTCCACAAGTCAATGCATTCCTGCATGTTCTGACTCCAGACGTGCAGCTTCAAGAAATCTCAGCTGACTCCAGTGTACCTGCTAAGACTCCGGACGGGGAGCATCAACAAACCAACACTGACTCAGTTAAAACAGACCAGACTCCAGATAGGGAGCAACCAAACGCCGACTCTGATTCACGTAAGCCGGACTTTACTCCAGATAGGGAGTGCCACAATCTCAGTGATGGCACCCTCAGGGTGACAGCAGATGCCACAACGACAGGAGATGGATCACTTAACAATTACACTGGGTCAGTAATAACAAATAGCGGCTACAGTCCAAGAGGAATACACCAATATTCACCACAGCTATAGCCACACATTTTTTCCACATCAGCAGTGCAGCCAATGACAGCTCATGCTGGATAACTCCAGTATTCAGGCATGCAGCAGCCAGCAGTCTATGCAGCATATTCTCAAACAGGCCAGCACTACGGATTGCCCACTAATGGAATCAAGACCGAAGGAGGACTACCGCAAGCGCAATCTGCACTACAGACTGGATGCCTTAGTTACAGCCCAGGATTTGCTGCACCCCAGCCTGGCCAGACGGCATATTCCTATCAGATGCAAGGTTCTAGTTTCACACCATCACCAGGTATTTCTGCGAGCAGCAATTCTGTTTTCAATTCGACAAGCTTCAACGGTTCTCAGCAGGATCACCCTTCCTGCACAGCATGTGGCCAGAACCAGTATGTACAGTCTTATCCAACTTCAACGTATGGCACATCCATGACCACAAATGATACTGTTGATAGTACATCTTCAACGTCAACACCTTATCAGCTACAAGATGCCATCCGACAGCATCATCACAAACATCGAAAAAAGAAAGGGACTCCAAATCAGACAGCAAAGTGATTTGACCACTTCTTGGTTCCTGTGGCACAGGGATGTTGATGGCGTTCATAACCAAGAGAGACATTTGACCATGATGATTGATGGTTTTTGGACTCACACAAATGATCTGGACTTATTGTTTAGTCACTGTTCCCATGACTTGTAAATGCCTTACCTTATCTACCTGTTCTTTGTTCAATTTTCTCAAAGTGTACAGAAAATATGTAACATATAAAAATGGGGCGATATGGTGATGTGCATCAATGTAAATGCATGTAGGCTAGCTGTACACTTGAGAGAGCACCAGAGACATCACACACACACACATTCAACCAATAGATCAGTTAGATAGGACACGACCAATGGACATTCACGATACATACAGAGGTGACACGACCACAAGAGGGCATTACACCAACCCATATATAAAGGATATCACACACATGATCTGCCTCTTTCCAGTGGAGACAGTCAGTGAGTACAGACACAGGGTTGATTCAATATTACACCCACCACGTGGATTGCAGCAACTGGTTAGTCAGTCTGGGTAGCTATAGTAGGATTAACAGTAGTGTCGAACCCGAGTAATAGAAGTGTAAATAGTTTAATAAACGTGTTGAAGTTATCTCCACGTCTGAACCTTCCTTTGTCAAGTGCACCACAAGGAAGCCACTTCTGTTACACCGAGAACATAACAAATCAGGTACCCTTTGGTAGAGGTCGGGTACCCTTTGGGATATGGTCTAGTTTTGGCTGTGGAGTGGTCGAGTGGCCTTTAGGGGAGGTAAGGTGTCCCTTGGCATTATTAACATGAGGCATGCATAAAAAGTGCATGAACTCATTTACTGTCAAGCTTATTGAAACTGTCAAAAGTGTCCAAAGACGACTGTCAACCTGTCATAGAATCATAGAATTTACAGCGCAGAAGGAGGCCATTAGGTCCATCGAGTTTGCACCGGCTCTTTGAAAGAGCACCCTACCTAAGCCCACACCGCCACCCTATCCCCATAACCCAGTAACCCCACCCAACACTAAGGGTCAAAGTATTTAAAACCTCTGTCTTTTGGGGCAGCACGGTGGCGCAGTTGTTAGCACTGCTGCCTCACGGCGCCGAGGCCCCAAGTTTGATCCCGGCTCTGGTCACTGTCCGTGTGGAGTTTGCACATTCTCCCCATGTTTGCGCGGGTTTCGCCCCCAAAATCCAATGATGTGCAGGGTAGGTGGATTGGCCAGGCTAAATTGCCCCTTAATTGGAAAAAATTAATTGGGTACTCTAAATTGATCTTTTAAAAAAAAACCTCTGTCCTTTAATTTTTTGAAAAACATGTATGATTAAAAAAATCATTGATTATTATTTCACTCTGTCTGTTGACATAATCCTGAGGGTTTTGTTGAACTGGATCCTTGCTTAATTCAATTGATAGATACAACAACGTTATCATTAAATCAAATCATGTTTTTATTGGTAAAATGTATAAAAACTTTAATACATATGACTGATATAAGGCTGATTCTCTTACACTGTATCACACATGTACATGCTTCTATTCCCCTCTAAATCCACCACTAAAATTTTGCAAGCATAACTTTTAACTGCTAACACTTATCTAATGGGCCTGTAGGGGGTCACTACCCATGTGCGCTGGTCAGGCACAGAGAGGGATCAGACTTTGTCAAGCTCAGAGCTTGTGGTTTCTTACTTCTGCGCTATTGTTGTTTGAGGTTACACTGTTGAATTGTCATTGCCTCGCTTTCTTATACTGATCTTGCTGGTACAGATCTTATGCTTCCAGTCATGTGCTCACAGAGCAGCACTAATCAATCCGTGTCTTTTTTGGTCACCAATGCTCAAAGAATCGTGACTCATTTGTGGTTGTGTTTCTTCTCCGGAGCATGGCCCATGGGTTTCTGTGTTCAAATTAGTTTATTGTAGGATGCCTGACATTAGGACCAGTTTTCCTTCATTGCTTTAATACCTTCTTCCCTCTTCCTGTCCATTTGATTGATTGGGATAAGTTTATTATTAGGGAGAGATGGTGCTTTTCATCTTCCTAATTCATCATGGTTAGTGTTTCCCTTGAAGACATTTATTGCCCTGTATCCTGCTGACACTTTATGGACAGTCATAAAATCAAAGACATTTCTGGTAAATCGCATAGGTGACTTGCAGGTTGCGTAAGTCACATACTGAAAGTCTAAAGTCATCAATTCTGCTGACCATATTGCTGCAGTAGTTAGCCACATTTCCCATCAGGCCATAATAGTGTCCGTTCTTTGCTTGGCCATTCTGTATCAGGCTGTACATGGCAGGCTACAGTTTACATTACTGGGTTTGTGCTTACATTACTGATTTTGCAACCTTCCATTATCACAATAGGGTGCCTGCAATTTCACAGTTGGATTGACAGCTTAACTGGTTATAAACTCTTCAAATTGGGACAATGAATTCCAATGCTTGTTTTTAATAGGGATTATGCAATTGAAAGAAATGTTTGTTGGTATAAGGGATAGTGTTGCTAAAGGATTGCTAAAGGTATCTTATGAATGGGAATGGTAGAACTTTATATGAATTAATCTCACTCACCATGTCTCCATGTCTATTCATGGTGGATATTGGATATTTCACATGGTACGTGTGCGGGCAAAGGGTGGTGGTTGGGGAGCATGGGTTGGCAAAAGTTTGATACTAAGTTGCCATTGGCAGTATAAACGACCATGGGAGGTGGGCAGAGAGACATAGGTTTCCAGAGAAGGTGTGGGAGCCATGGAGGTGGATGGGGTCATTGGTTGGCATGGATGGGACATGGAAAGTATGTGGAGCGGTGGGGAGGTGTGAGGGCCAGGTTTTTAAAATTTGTTTTATTGATTTTATTTATTTCAAAACTCTAGCTGCAGTCCCAACCTTGGAGCGCAAGATCTAGACCAAAGTCTTCTGGCTCCTTATTCTGCGTGAATTCGGTTAAGCTCAGTTACAGCAGTGCTAAGGGTTCTACAATTGGCTTCAGTGGCCTTTTAGTTGGCAGGTGAAAGGATCAGCTATAGTTTGCCATTGACCCTAGATTGTCTTTTCTCAAAATGTTATGCTAGTGAGCTGATTTAGAACTGTTTGAAATGTATTTTATGTTGTGGGTGTCACTGACAAAGGCTGCATTTATTTGTTTCCAAACTGGCCTTGGCAAGATAACGGTGTGTCGTTAATCATTAGTCACACTCTGATACAATTGAGTGCCTTGCTGGGTTACTTTAGAAGGCAGTTGAGAGTCGACTGTATTAGTGCAAGGCTGAACTCTCATATTAGCCAGACTGGGTCAGAACAGCTGGTGTCCTTACCTAAAGGACATTAATGAACAATGTGTTTTGTAAACAGCCTATAATCCCAATTTATATCTGCCAAAAAAAAAACGCATGAGTAATCATTCTACTGGAAACTACACCAAAGTGGGTAAATCTAGGCTCTGGTATGGGTATCCATTCCTCTGACTAGACCATCTATAAGGATTGGTTTTATTGTTTTCCCTGTATGGTCACAATGAAAGGAAGACCAATAATAAGGCTCTTTCAGTTTGCTAATGGTATCACATTTGGAGGAGTCATCAGTCGCGAACAAAGGAACAGATTACAGAAAGACTTAAATATAGGTTGAATTATTGTTCGCTCAGATGGCGAAATGTAAATTTGTGGACTGGGGCAAGAGCAACAAAAAAAATTGGATTGCTGGGAATAGCGTGCAAGAATTAAATAACCAAGGAGAATAATCTGGAGGCTCAAAAGAGAGCTCTCCTCCTCCAGTACTGATGCCTTGCACATCCTGCTTTTAATTGCTCTACTGTTGGCACCCATGCCCTCAGCTGTTAAGACCCTTCATTCTGGAATTTCCTCGCCAAACATTTCTTCCCCTCTGCCCCCTTTGAAGATGCACTTTAAGACCTACCTCTCTGACTGAGTTTTTGGTTACCTTCACTAATATCATGTTATGTGCCTCAGTATCAAACTTTGTCTGAAGGTGCCCCAGTGAAGGACATTGGTAACATGTCACCATTTTTATCAGGTGTTCAATAAATGCGAGTCGCTGCAACACCCTGAATTCATCAGCATAATCTGTAATGTGTAAAGCATAACTTTTGGCAGCCGACAAACACAAAGCCAACTGAACTTCCAACCCCATGGTGAAAATCAATTCATACAAAGCACTTGCCCACCTTTGAATATTGTGTACAGTTCTGAATATCAATATGGGGTGACACACTAACTCGGAGAATATACAAAGTAAGGCAACCGGAGTAGAAACGTTACAGTGAACATAGAACATAGAACATAGAACGATACAGCGCAGTACAGGCCCTCCGGCCCACGATGTTGCACCGACATGGGAAGTCAAAAAACAAAAGCCATCTAACCTACACTATGCCATTATCATCCATATGCTTATCCAATAAACTTTTAAATGCCCTCAATGTTGGCGAGTTCACTACTGTTGCAGGTAGGGCATTCCACGGCCTCACCACTCTTTGCGTAAAGAACCTACCTCTGACCTCTGTCCTATATCTATTACCCCTCAGTTTAAGGCTATGTCCCCTTGTGCTAGCCATTTCCATCCGTGGGAGAAGGCTCTCACTGTCCACCCTATCTAACCCCCTGATCATTTTGTATGCCTCTATTAAGTCTCCTCTTAACCTTCTTCTCTCTAACGAAAACAACCTCAAGTCCATCAGCCTTTCCTCATAAGATTTTCCCTCCATACCAGGCAACATCCTGGTAAATCTCCTTTGCACCTGCTCCAAAGCTTCCACACCCTTCCTATAATGCGGTGACCAGAACTATACGCAATACTCCAAATGCGGCCGTACCAGAGTTTTGTACAGCTGCAACATGACCTCATGACTCCGGAACTCAATCCCTCTACCAATAAAGGCCAACACTCCATAGGCCTTCTTCACAACCCTATCAGCCTGGGTGGCAACGTTCAGGGATCTATGTACAAGGACACCTAGATCCCTCTGCTCATCCACACTTCCAAGAACTTTACCATTAGCCAAATATTCCGCATTCCTGTTATTCCTTCCAAAGTGAATCACCTCACACTTCTCTACATTAAACTCCATTTGCCACCTCTCAGCCCAGCTCTGCAGCTTATCTATGTCCCTCTGTAACCTGCTACATCCTTCCGCACAGTCGACAACACCACCGATTTTAGTGTCGTCTGCAAATTTACTCACCCACCCTTCTGCGCCCTCCTCTAGGTCATTGGTAAAAATGACAAACAGCAACGGCCCCAGAACTGATCCTTGTGGTACGCCACTTGTAACTGAACTCCATTCTGAACATTTCCCATCAACCACCACCCTCTGTCTTCTTTCAGCTAGCCAATTTCTGACCCACATCTCTAAATCACCCTCAATCCCCAGCCTCCGTATTTTCTGCAATAGCCTACCGTGGGGAACCTTATCAAACGCTTTACTGAAATCCATATACACCACATCAACTGCTCTACCCTCATCTACCTGTTCAGTCACCTTCTCCAAGAACTCGATAAGGTTTGTGAGGTATGACCTACCCTTCACAAAGCCATGCTGACTATCCCTGATCATATTATTCCTATCTAGATGATTATAAATCTTGTCTCTTATAATCCCCTCCAAGACTTTACCCACAACAGACGTGAGGCTCACCGGTCTATAGTTACCGGGGTTGTCTCTACTCCCCTTCTTGAACAAAGGGACCACATTTGCTATCCTCCAGTCCTCTGGCACTATTCCTGTAGCCAATAATGACATAAAAATCAAAGCCAAAGGCCCAGCAATCTCTTCACTGGCTTCCCAGAGAATCCTAGGATAAATCCCATCAGGCCCCGGGGACTTATCTATTTTCAGCCTGCCCAGAATTGCCAACACCTCTTCCCTACGTACCTCAATGCCATATATTCTAATAGCTGGGTCTCAGCATTCTCCTCCACAGCATTATCTTTTTCCTGAGTGAATACTGACGAAAAATATTTGTTTAGTATCTCGCCTATCTCTTCAGACTCCACACACAACTTCCCATCCCTGTCCTTGACTGGCCCTACTCTTATCCTAGTCATTCTTTCATTCCTGACATACCTATAGAAGGCTTTTGGGTGTTCCTTGATCCTACCTGCCAAATACTTCTCATGTCCCCTCCTTGCTCGTCTTAGCTCTCTGTTTAGATCCTTCCTCGCTACCTTGTAACTATCAAGCGCCCCAACTGAAACTTCACTCCTCATCTTCACATAGGCCTCCTTCTTCCTCTTAACAAGAGATTCCACTTCTTTGGTAAACCACGGTTCCCTCGCTCGACGCCTTCCTCCCTGCCTGACCGGTACGTACTTATCAAGAACACGCAGTAGCTGTTCCTTAAACCAGCTCCACATATCCAGTGTGCCCAACACTTGCAGCCTACTTCTCCAACCTTTCCCCCCCCCAAGTCATGTCTAATGGCATCATAATTGCCCTTCCCCCAGCTATAACTCTTGCCCTGCGGGGTATACGTATCCCTTTCCATCACTAACGTAAACGTCACAGAATTGTGGTCACTGTCCCCAAAGTGCTCACCTACCTCCAAATCTAACACCTGGCCTGGTTCATTACCCAAAACCAAATCCAATGTGTCCTCTCCTCTTGTTGGCCTGTCAACATATTGTGTCAGGAAACCCTCCTGCACACATTGTACAAAAAACGACCCATCTAATGTACTCGAACTATATCTTTTCCAGTCAATATTTGGAAAGTTAAAGTCTCCCATAATAACTACCCTGTTACTTTCGCTCTTATCCAGAATCATCTTCGCCATCCTTTCCTCTACATCCCTAGAACTATTTGGAGGCCTATAGGAAACTCCCAACAGGGTGACCTCCCCTTTCCTGTTTCTAACCTCAGCCCATACTACCTCGGAAGAAGAGTCCCCATCTAGCATCCTCTCCGCCACCGTAATACTGTTTTTGACTAGCAGCGCCACACCTCCCCCTCTTTTGCCTCCTTCTCTGAGCTTACTAAAACACCTAAACCCCGGAACCTGCAACAACCATTCCTGTCCATGCTCTATCCAGGTCTCTGAAATGGCCACAACATCGAAGTCCCAGGTACCAACCCATGCTGCCAGTTCCCCTACCTTATTTCGTATACTCCTGGCATTGAAGTAGACACACTTCAAACCACCTACCTGAACACTGGCCACCTCCTGCGAAGTCAATTCTGTGCTCCTGACCTCTATACTCTCAATCACTCGTACCCTAAAACTACAATCCAGGTTCCCATGTCCCTGCTGTATTAGTTTAAACCCCCCCCAAAGAGCACTAACAAATCTCCCCCCCAGGATATTTGTGCCCCTCAGGTTCAGATGTAGACCATCCTGTCTGTAGAGGTCCCACCTTCCCCAGAAAGAGCCCCAGTTATCCAGAAATCTGAATCCCTCCCGCCTGCAACATCCCTGTAGCCACGTGTTTAATTGCTCTCTCTCCCTATTCCTCATCTCATTATCACGTGGCATGGGCAACAACCCAGAGATAACAACTCTGTTTGTTCTCGTTCTGAGCTTCCATCCTAGCTCCCTGAAAGCCTGCCTGACATTCTTGTCCCCTTTCCTACCTATGTCGTTAGTGCCAATGTGGACCACGACTTGGGGCTGCTCCCCCTCCCCCTTAAGGACCCGGAAAACACGATCCGAGACATCACGTACCCTTGCACCTGGGAGGCAACATACCAAACGTGAGTCTCTCTCGCTCCCACAAAATCTCCTATCTGTGCCCCTGACTATCGAGTCCCCAATTACTAATGCTCTGCTCCTCTCCCCCTTCCCTTCTGAGCAACAGGGACAGACTCCATGCCAGAGGCCCGTACCCCATGGCTTACCCCTGGTAAGTCCCCCCCCCCCCCCCCACACAAGTATCCAAAGCGGTATACTTGTTACTCAGGGGAACGACCACAGGGGATCCCTGCACTGACTGCTTCTTCCCAGTCCCTCTTACAGTTACCCATCTATCTCCAATCTTTGGTGTAACTAATTCCCTGAAGCTGCTATCTATGACCCCCTCTGCCTCCCGAATGATCCGAAGTTCATCCAACCCCAGCTCCAGTTCCCTAACTCGGTCTTGGAGGAGCTGGAGATGGCTGCACTTCCTGCAGGTAAAATCAGCAGGGATGAAGTGAGTTGCTCATTTGGAGAGCCAGGGCAGACATGATGGGCCAAAATGGCCTCCTTCTGAGCCATAACAATTCCATGCAATTGTGAATTAATTGGGCACTTGAACTATGAGTAAAATAATCACTAGAGATTTTTACTTTGAGAAAAAAAGGTCACCTTAGTTTTAATTAAAACAACAATGTTTATTTTTAATGCATAGAACATACAGTGCAGAAGGAGGCCATTCGGCCCATCAAGTCTGCACTGACCCACATAAGCCCTCACTTCCACCCTATCCCTGTAACCCTATAACCCCTCTTCACCTTTTTGGTCACTAAGGGCAATGTAGCATGGCCAATCCACCTAACCTGTACGTCTTTGGACTGTGGGAGGAAACCGGAGCATCCAGAGAAAACCCACGCAGACACGAGGAGAATGTGCAGACTTCGCACAGACAATGTTCCAGCGGGGAATTGAACCTGGGACCCTGGCGCTGTGAAGCCACAGTGCTAATCACTGTGCTACCGTGCTGTTCCGTGCATGGACATGGGTTGGAAAGTGTTTCATGAGGACATGGGAAATAGGAGCTAGATTAGGCCTTTCGACCTGTCGAGCCTGCTCAAGATCCGAACCAAACTTCGACCGCAAGTCCATCTTCCTGAATGATCCAGATATTGTTTAATTCCCATAGTACCCAAAGATCTAACATTCTCAGTATTGAAAAAACACTCAATTACTGAGCAGCCATGGCCCTCTGGACAGAGAATTCCAAAAGATTCACAATCGTGAAGAAATTCCCCCTCACTTCTGTCCTAAGTGGCCAAACCCTCATTCTGAGTCCGTGCTCCCACACCAGGGGAAACATTTTCCTGTCATCTATTCTGTCAATCCACTTCAGAATTCTATATGTTACGATGACCTATAATTCTTCCAAACTCCAGGGCACATGGTCCTATTCTGTTCAATCAGGACTCATCGGACAGTCCCCTTACCCAAGGAACCCGTCTAATGAACTTTCATTGCATTCCTTCTGAGGCAAGTATGTCCTTCCGTTGTCATGGCACCTTTTGCACCTCTGTCACATAACCTCAATAATGGCCTCTCAGGTCAGTGTGGGCTGCATATTTCTAATTATTTTGGAACAAACAAACTTTATACATTGCTTTGTCAATTCTGAAGAAGAGGCTGAACGCAAAACAGTAATTTTTATTTCTCTTTTAGGATTCTGGGTCACGAAACTGCATGAACAATCCAGCTACCCCGTCACATGCTCCTGCTTGTTCTGAATTTGGTCTCCTCTCCCAAGAATACAGATCAGTTACTGTAGTCTCTCTCTCTGCTGATACCCGCTGCTACATCACAATTCCCATCACCACTAGATCCAATCTCTTGTTCAAGATATTCACCCACTCGAGGCTTGTTTTTTTTTGGTCCCTACTGTCTAGGTGCCCTGCCCCACCGGCAGGACAGACCCAGCAGAGGAGGCGGCACAGTGATATACAGTAGGGAGGGAGTTGCCCTGGGAGTCCTCAACATCAACTCTGGACCCCTTGAAATCTCATGGGATCAGGTCGAATATGAGCAAGAAAACCTCCTGCTGATTATCACATAGGGGCAGGGCGGTAGCATAGTGGTTAGCACCATGGCTTCACAGCGCCAGGGTACCCAGGTTCAGTTCCCAGCTGGGTCACTGTCTGTGCGGGTCTGCACGTTCTCCCCGTGTCTGTGTGGATTTCCTCCGGGTGCTCCAGTTTCCTCCCACTAGTCCCGAAGGATGCGCTGTCGAAATGTTGTGTTGCCCTATTACGTATTTTCTTTTATTCCCTTTTCTTCCCATGTATTTAATGATCTGTTGAACTTCTTACAGAAAAATACTTTTCACTGTACCTCGGTACACGTGACTATAAACAAATCCAAATCCAAATTCAAATGTTAGGTAATTTGGACATTCTGAATTCTCTCTGTGTACCTGAACAGACGCGGGAATGTGGCGAATAGGGGCTTTTCACAGTAACTTCATTGCAATGCAAGCCCACTTCTGACAATAAAGGTTATTATTATTATTATTGTTATTACATACCATCTGGCACTCAGCTGATGAATCAGTGAATCAGTTCTCCTTTTAGAGGAATTACTGAGGGTGGCAAGGTTGCAAAATGCACTCTGGGTGGGGAAATTCAAATTCCATCATCGAGAGTTGTTCGGTAGCACCGCTACTGACTGAGCTGGTTGAATCCAAAAGCTGTTAGACTGGGCCTGCGACAGATGAATGAACTAAAGGGAAAAACATACTTGACTCTATCCTCACCAACCTGCCAAACAGTTAATCCACGACCAGACATCCCATATGACAACAAGCATCATACATGTTATAAATTTTGGCGATCCCGATTTGGCCTCATCAGCCATCTTTGGATTCATGGAAGTCAATCAGCCTTCCATGGAGTGATAGCCAACAATGATCATAATAATAAGAGGAATGAAAAAATGTTTGGCAAGATAAAGCTCAAAATACTGACGAAGGTCTTGAAAAGATTTAAAATTGGTTAAAATCACGAGACCTCTTCAGGATCTTTACTAAAACTAGCAGCAAGGAGAGTTGATGAAGGGTTAATAGTAGATAAAAATCAGAAACAGACTAAAAGTGGACTGAGATGACTCACTCATTCCTTTGAACATATACTCTAAGAATTGATTGTGAGAGACATCTGGGCAACTTTGAATTTAGATTTTAAGGTCAATGGAAAACTGACAAACAAGCTAAAGAACTGCAGAACTGCAATTCAGAATGCACGCACAAAAAAGGGGATTATGAAGCACTTTGAAAAGCAAATGAGATAAGGTTAGAATACAGATCGAAAATAAATGTTGACAAAATAATTGACTGACTCAAACAAGCCCACCCAACAAAGTTGACATCAGGGTGGATAATATGGAAATAGAGCAGCTGGATAGAATTGTTAAAGTGGGTAGTCGAATCACATCAGTTGGTCAAAAGGAACAGAATAAATGGAGAATGGCAATTGGAAAAGAACCATTTCACAGCTTGAAGGCATGATGTTGCAACTGTCAAATCTAGTTAAATATTAAACTATTATATGCTGTCAACTGTATTAAAAAGCTGTGAAAATTGGACATTGAACAGTGAAATAAGTCAAGCCTGGAGGCTTTTCAGTAATGGTGCTACACTGAAAGTTAACTGGACAGGAAGAGGGTCCTAATGAGAGGATCCTTGAATGAACAAGGAAAATAGAGAAACATAAAACCGATAATGAAGAGAAAGATGCCAGATTGTGGACACAGTACAGGTCGCAAAGTTGATGGCATAGTCACTGTTGTGGAAATGTTGATAGTGAATAACCTAGAGTAAAGCAAAGAAGGGTGCAGCCAGGTAGGTAATGCAATTATATGGGCAGGTATGAGAGAAAGAGCTGACTATTATGGCTATGATCAATTTGAGATCAGGTGAACATCCTGGCAGTGCCACCTGTGTGCCATTAAGGCACTACCAGGGTGCCCAAGTGGCACTGCCAGACTGACAGGGGTACTGTCAGGGTGCCAGGCTAGCACTGCCCATGTGGCATCATGCCCGTGACAGGGATCAGGCCCAGAGGTGCCGTGCCCTTATGACGTGGGGAGCTGGAAGGCTGGAGGACCCCCTAATTAGTACATTGGGGCATTGGGGGGGGGGGATCCAGAGGCCACAATGGGGGGTGCAGAGATCAGGGTGTCATCTATAAATGGCGCCCCAATCTGGTAAACTGGGCTCGTTATGCAGGAAATAAGCCTGAGGGCCGCCTCGGCGGGGCGTTTCTCACCAGCGCCCAAAATGAAGCAGAGCCCCCAATACTAGCGGGGATGCTCTCTGCACTGCAAGCGGCGGGAAACATCCGGCGGAATGCACCCAAAACGGGACTCTGTTTCATTTCAGTTAAATCACGTCCTTGGATTCCTTGTTTACCACATACTCTGGACTTTCACCACAATTTCGAGAATATAGGACTGAGGGAGGGATTTGTTGTTAAGGTGGCCGAGGCAGCTCCCCATTGGCGGTCGGCAGGATTTTTTTGGTCCTGCCGATGTCAACAGCATTTTGCGCTGTTCACTGGCTGGGGAAGCCGCTGCGGGAGGTCATCATCGATGGGACCTGGAAAATTCAGCTTGAGTGATAACTAAGGAGGTCTTAGTTAGAGATGAAGGGGTTTTATCAGGTAAACATGGATCACGTTTTTCCATTCATGGAGGGGTTCTAGAGTAGCCACAAATAAATCCAACAGGCAATTCAGGTAAAAAAAACTTGCCAAAAGAACGGAAGAATGTGACATTTTCAAAAACAAAAGAATCATTGAGGCAAATTGCAAAGATGCATTTAAATGGGAGCTGAATAAGCAGACATAGGAGAAAGGAGTAGAGGATAGGGTGGTGGCAAGGTGGCACAATGGTTAGCACTGCTGCCTCACCAGGGGCCCAGGTTCAATTCCGGCCTTGGATGACTGTATGGAGTTTACATGTTCTCCCTGTATCTGCGTGAGTTTCCTCCCACAGTCCAAAGATGTGCAGGTTAAATGGATTGGCCATGCTAAATTGCCACTTAGTGTCCAAAGTTGTGCAGGTTCAGTGGGGTTACGCCATTGGACGATGAAGTGGGCCTAGGTGGGGTGCTCTTTTGGAGCGTCGGTGCAGACTCGATGGGCCGATTGGCCTCTTTCTGCACTGTAGGGATACTATGATACTTTGATAAGGTTGGATGACGAGGAATGTGAGGGGGGCTGTTTAAAAGCATAAACACTGCAGTTGGACCATGTGGCCTTTTTCTTTTTCTTATTCTTTATTTCTTTTGCTTGTCTCAGAGTTATACAGCCAATGCACAGGGACGACAGGGCCAGAACTTAATCCATCTCCTGGCTTGCTCCGAAAACCAATATAA